>NC_045030.1:4469731-4490648 GCF_008632895.1 Mastomys coucha | reverse complement strand
ACAAAGCATTTAAATATTTTATAATTGCTTCTTTTATACTCTCCAGACCCAGAAAGAACCCAATAATCATCAACAGTGAATGGAAAGTAAAATGTAGACACCCATAGAAGAGAATACTTCACTAGTAGAGGATTGCCTTGTCTGGCCTCAGTCGGAGGGGATGTGCTTGGTCTTGTGGAGGCTTGATGCTCTAGAGAAAAGAGATGCTAGAGGGGTGAGGTGGGGATGAGAGGCATGACCTCTTAGAAGCAAAGGGGATGGGAGAAGGGGGGCCTCGTGGAGAGGGGACTGGGAAGGAGGACAACATTTGAAATGTAAATATATAATCAATAAAAAAATTTCAAAAATTTTTAAAAGATATACACTCTTGATATATTCCCCCATTCAAGTGAATCTGAAAAGTATGCTGAGCTAAAGAAACTTGTCTCTACTGGTTACTGGCTATTTCTGTTTCTGTGGCATTAGCCTAAATCCAAAACTGCAACAATGGCAAACAAATCAATGGCCACAGGGAGCTAAGCATGGGACTTCAAAGAGACCTGGACAGTATTTCGGAGAAACCATTCTCTATTCTGACCTGGGTGCTTACTGCTTGAAACTGTACACAGCTCATAAAACTCCAACGCTAAACTGGTGCACTGGATTGCATGTTGATTTTAAATAATCTATAAAACAAATCTTAAGTAACTCAGTCTAATACATTTAAATCAACTGATTCTGGTCCAGTAGGTCAAATAAAACCACTTTGGAAACTACGTTCTTTACATTAGCATCTTATGATGCAGCATTTGAATAGGAATCATGAAATTCCAGGATGTTATATCTCACAAGCTGACTCCTACTAATAATTAATAAGATGTTCACCTTGTCCATGAAAAACAATTGTTGCATTAATGTATATTGCTTACATGCTGTGACAAAATCTAAATCTGAGTCATTCTGCCTTGTAAAATTGAAAATGTGAGGATGTTATAATTCATCAAAGGTAAGAGCATGGCCTCATCATTCAGGAACCTGAACTCTGATCATCCAGTAACCTTGGCATTTTCAAAGGTCTTAATCTACAGGCCTGAGAGTAGCATGTATACCTTTTGCCCACAGTCCATGGGCATGTGCCCAACATTCTGCAAGGAAAAACAGGAAGTGTAGGCTTATTTGTGAGTTCAAGAAGGCAAGAAAACTATCAAAATTAAATATTCTTTCTCCATGTGCCAATAAAGTGAATCCATGTGTTTTGACAAGCTGAATAAAGTAGTACAGAATTCTCATTTTATGTTAACTTGTTATGATACAAACTTCATTTTAAATGACTAAACATAAAACAGTTAATTCCAAAGCCTATTTGTATTAGAGTATTTCCTGGAGAATGGCTATAGACTTTGTCCCAGCTGGATGGTCTGCAGTGAAGATAGCTATGGTTGTTTACAGTGAGTCTTTTACGAGTACTTCCTAATCCTTATGGACAATCTATTGTCCAAGTAGTCAAACTTGACCATATGTTATTCTCCCAGAAGCTTCTTTATCCTGGCAGATATATGTATGGATTTTGTCTGACTTGTGTCTTACCTGTAGCAAGAAAGTTACTCCTTGATCTAGTAAGAGTTGGGGTAGGTAAGCTGTGTGGCCTGGTGAGGCACAGAAAAGGCAATATGACAGAGTACACAGTGCATCACTTACAGCCCCTACAGAAAAGAGGGGCAGTACTCCCACCATGACAATGGTGATGGAGTATCCAAAGCATGTGTATTTTGCCAGCAAAGAGGGAGGGAAGGAGGGAGAGGGAAGGTTGGAACTTTAGGACCACAGTCTTTATTGAGATCTAGGACATTATCACCAAAGCAGCTTTTCTGCAGAGAATGTGATGGGGCGGTTTAGACTTAAATTCTTTGAACCCACAGTGGCAGGGCTGATTTCCTAAACCCTGTCTGCACAGTCTCTTGTAGGGTGAGTCAGTAGAGCCATTCCACAGCTGCGTCTAGCTGTCTCATGGGGGAATCACTTAGACAACAGCTGTGGAATACAGAGGAAGCTGAGGTAGAAGACTGGAAACTGTGTGGAGATTGTGAGGTCTGAAGCCTACTAGCATAACCCCCGATTATTTCCTAGTACACAAGTAACATCTTTTACCCACAAGAGTTTTTTGTTTGTTTGCTTGCTTGCTTTTCCAGCTGTTTCACTGCAGGGTAGTCAATGGCTATCTAAACAGATGTGTTTCCATCCTCTCTGCCTCCTACACTGAAAAAAAAAAAAACCCTACTCATTACACATAGCATGTGGAAATATCCCTAACACAAAACATGAACCATATGGTGCAGAGCATACAATTGAATGTGGTTGTACGCAAGAGCATCCCAGTGATACTCCAAGAAAATACTTTGTGTATCCTTTACCATATTCACTCTCCACTAAACACTATAAAAACAATTATTTGACTTGTATGGCAATGTTGTGAAAAACATGTTGGGAGCAGGGGTGAGAAAATGAGGAAACAGAATCATGGAATTGACTAGGCTCTTCCAAGGAGGAAACAGAATGATATAACTTGTCTGTTCTTTGATAATCAGCACATTCTGTGGCTTCCCTTAGCTTTAACAGAAAGCAGTCACACTGATTTGAGAACAGATGTTATATCTATATTCCAGGATGAAAAGAAACTGGAAAAAAACCTGATTCACCCCCAATTTGCTCTATCCCTTTATCAGCTTTCTTCAAATGTGGGAAAACAACTTCCAACATTTCTCACTTGCAAGAACATACATTTCTACAAGGGGAGCCAAAAAGTGTAGTCTTTGTGTCTTGGATGCAATATCCCTAATTAAAACTGAAGGATTTGTTTATTTAGTACTGGAAATCAGTGCCATTGCTTGTTCATGTACTCCACCACCAGTTCATGTACACTGCCAGCCCCTTAAAACTCTATCATTAAAAAAAGTCTTTGTCTTACTGATATTTCAGCTTTAAAAAAATACACAGATGTGCATGGAGATACACACCTGTTATCCCAGCACAGTGGAGACCAAGGCAGAAAGATTGTTAGTGCAAAACAAATGTCTATGCCACACATCAAGACACTGAAAAAAAAATCCTCATTGGTCTGATTTAATCTGAAAAGTTAAAGAACAAGAAAGGAGAAATATTTTTTCTACAGGGCACACTAGAAATGAGGTCTCCTTTCAAACAGCTGGTGAATGGTTGGATCCATGGATATCAAATGCTAAAGGCACCCCACATGCACACTCGACATATGCAGCCTTCTGATTTTGAATGTATCATCAAACTTCCCTTATAGTTGATACAAGAAATGGGAAAGATCTAGCCATATCTATCTTAACAAAAGGGAGAAGGCCCCATGAAACCTTTCTTAATCTGTTTGATCTTCCCAATTGTGGCTCTGTAGTTCTAACCCCTGATATGATTCTAACACTAAATGCATTAAAGAAAGAAAATACATTTGGCCAAGTTGGTTGTGAAAATCTACTAAATATAAATTCTAATCCTAAACATTTGATTATATATTTGATTATGTTCAAATGCATCTCTCTCTCTCTCTCTCTCTCTCTCTCTCTCTCTCTCTCTCTCTCTCTCTCTCTCATGCAAACCTCAGATCTAGATCTGAATCTGATGAAGTATACCACACTTGCTGAGTACTTTGGTTTTATGTATTCTACATGGATGAAAAAACCTTGTTTTGTTTTCATAGTGGTAGTTAGAATTGAACCTAAGGCTAGATGCATACTTTACCAGGGAGCCATGTATCCTCAGTCCCATGGAAGATTTTAGAAAACTTGGTTGTTTTGTTTTGTCCTCTAAGCTGTTTTGGTTTTTCTCTAATTATTCACAGATGTGAACACATCTTTTATCTAGCTCAGGAATCCTGTGTCAGTGGCATAATTCTGTACAGAGTAGGTGGCAGTGGGAAGGCTGCTGCATAGCTAGCAGAGCTGTGCTCCATTGGAAGTGCATACCTGCCCATGACTCCAGCAGCAGGACCCTTGTCTTGAGGGACACCTCCTTTCAGGACATAGCTCCCACAGACCAGAACTGGCTCTATCTGGGCTACCAACCCCAGAAACAAACTCCATCAACATGACACAAGCTGATAGTCAGGCCTCAGTTGCAAAATACTGCAAATATTTCGTGATTGGCTGAAACTTAGGGTCTGGGAAAGTTCTGTTATTTGAGACAAGAAACTGACCAGAAATCTTCAAATAACTGACAGTACCTCCACTTTTTTCTTCTTTTTTTTTCTTTTTTAAAAATGTATTCTTCTCTCATGCAGTACATCCTGACTTCAGCCTTCCCTTCCCTCCATGCCTCTCCCCTACCTCCCTTTTCCCACTGCTCCTCTGTTTCTCTTCAGAAAAGATCAGGCCTCCCGGGGATATGAACCAAACATGGAATAACAAGATGCAATAAAAGTAGGTACAAACCTTTGTATAAAGGCTGGATGAGGCAAACAAGGAGGAGGAAAAGGGTCCAAGAGCAAGCAAAAGAGTCAGAGACACCCCAACTACCACTGTTAGAAGACCTATAAGAACACCAAGCTACACAGCCATATCATATGTGGGGGGCCCTAGGTAAGACCCATACAGATTCTGTGATTGTCACTTCAGTCTCTGTGAGCCCCTGTGAACTCTGCTTAGTTGATTCTGTGGGTCATGTTCTCCTGGTGTTCTTTACACTCCCCAGGCTCCTACAATCCTTCCTTTCTCTTTTCTGATGGGTTCTCCTAAGTCCACCCAATGCTTACCTGTGGGTCTCTGCATCTGTTTTCATCAGCTGTCCAAGGAAGCCTCTCTGATAACAATTGGGCTAGGCACCAAACTATGAGTATAGCAGAGTGTCATTAGGAATCAGTTCACTGACATTTTCTGGGTGTCAGTCATGTTTAGTTCTACCTATGTCTCTGAACAATCCAGCTTCCACTATATAAAATGTTTCCTTTTCTTTTTTGAGAATTTGACATAAGTATGTGTATTTACATTATTTCTCTTCCCTCTACTTCCTCCAACTCCTCCCCATGTCCCTCCAGCCCCTCCTGAAATTTACAACCTCTTATTCTTTAATTAATATTGCTATACACACACACACACACACACACACACACACACACACACACACAGAGATACATATAAACCATCACTATTTTCTAAATATCAGTATAAGGTACTAGGCAGTGCTGCAGTATTACTCATGATATGCTAGTTTATTTTGCTGATATGGGATGGCTCCACATTGACCAAGACAGCTTAGTCAGTCAACAGGGTCTCAAGGGAGGGAGGATTGAAAAAGAAGAAAAACAATTAGACAAAATTAGAACATGATTCCAGCCAGTACATAGACTGAAGCAGTTTTATTTCTCTCCAGCCTGGTTTTATGTCATTCTAAGTAAATCCAAAAAACATGATCAGTTCTTAGATCAAAGACAAAGTGAAGTAGTAAACAAAGAGATCACACAAAATAGTAAACAAGCAAAGTAGTAAGCCAAGAGATCACATAAGATAATTAAGCAAAGTTGTAAACAAAACCCATGATCACTGTTTCTAATATTCTTATCTGAGCCTACTTCCTAGAAGTGGCACCAAAAGCTCTCAATACAACATGGTGGCACATGCCTTTAATTCTAACACTTGAGAAGCAAAGACAAGAGGACGTCTGTGAATTTGAGGTCAGCATAGTCTATCTATATAAGTTCAAGCCAGTTATGGCTACATAGTGGGACCCTGTACACCCATACACCAACAAGGCCACACACCTCCTGATAGTAACACTTCCCATGGGCCAAGCATATTCAAGCCACCACATGTAAATGGGCTCAGACATGTGCCCCTTTCTGTGCAACTTCATTCACTCAAAATTACTGTGAGTAGAATAACTGGATCCCGTGGTAAACATGGATGTATTAACTTTTTAGGAAACCATCTAGCTCTTTTAGCTATATCATTTGGCACTGTCCCTAGCAGTATATGAGGATTTTATTTGAACCATTTTTTCCCAACAGTTAGTACTAATGATCATTATTTTACATTTTGATCATTGTAAATAGGAAGATGCATGTCACACCTTATTGTTTTTCATGAAGAGAATTCAGGTCAAGAGCCTAGAGGCAGAAGCTGAAGCAGAGAACATGGAGGAGTGCTGCTTACTAGCTTGCTCTTCATGACTTGGTCAGCCTGCTTTCTTATGCATCCCAGGATCAACTGCCCAGGGATAGCATTTCCCACAGTGGCAATTACATTAATGATTAACCAAGAGAATGACCCAGAGACATGCTTACAAACCAATCTGATGGTGACAAATTTTCAATATATGTTTTTTTCTTCCTAAGTGACTCTAGTTTGCATTGACAAAAATCTAACCAGTACAAAGGACAATGATTTTGTCTTCACATAAGGTATGAGGTATGAACTGTCAATCCCTTGAATGGTCTTTTATCTCTTCTGGATTGATGTTTCCTTTTTGGCTTAGCTTGCTGAACTATCTTATCAGAAATATAATAGTCTGCATCTGCTGAGAGCATCGTTTTCTTCTTTATTGATATGTTAATATGGAGAATTATCTTAAGTAAAGGATGATAAAATTTATTTCTGTTCCTAGGATAATCCCCAACTAGTTATGATGATTCAATCTTATATTAACTATTTTTATTTAATTTCCAAAAAATTAAGAAATTTTATATTTATTTTATGAGGGAAATTGGTCATGGTTTTCTCTTTAGTAATGTCTTTTGCTATCAAAGTTATTCATACCTCATAGAATGAACAGACACTTACTATTCCCCCCTTTACTTTTCTCTGAAAGTTGGTGCGAATACGAACTCTTCCTTCAATAATAGGTATAATTCCAGTTGGGTCTGGATTTTTCTTTGTGGAAAGTCCTTTACCATTAGAACCATCTGTGTGGTTATGTTTAACGGCAAGAAGATCCAGGAATATATAGGAACACATAGATTCATAAGTCAGCTGGTAAGAGTACCTATGATACAAGCATGAAGACCTGAATTCAAATCTGCATCATCAATGTGAAAAGTCATACATGTATAGCTGCACATGCCTATAATCCAAACACAGTAGAAGACAGAGTCAAGAGTATCATTACTAGGACTTGTTGGCCACTAGCCTAACTACAGATTGAATGAGAGATACCCTGTCTTAAACTAACAAGGCTGGGAGTGAGGGAGTTTGATGCCCAATGTCCCCTTCTGTCCTCTTTAGGAATGTAGATTCAAACATAGCTGTATAATATGTGTGTGTGTGTGTGTGTGTGTGTGTGTGTGTGTGTGTGTGTGTGTGAATGCATCACACTCATGCATACATGAACAATTTAAGGAACTTTTTAAGGAACACAAGGTCTCTCTGAAAATATATAGAAAGTTGTGCACACTTTAGAAATTGCTGAAAGCTTGCTTTGAGCTCTGATGACTTAGCAGTTACATTATTATGTTCGTTTGTCCCCTTTAGGGTGCTGCCACAGCTTTTATCATGCAAGTCTGAAAATATTATCTCATTGCTAGAGCTATGGCTCTGTTCAATGGAAACTTAATTTTCTACTCCTATGGCTTCTGCTTGACATTTGTAAATGACTTTATCCAAGTTCGGCTTTGACAGGGAAAGTACTCTAGAGTGGATCCAAGATGAAGCTGGTTCCTCTATCTTATGGAAACACAAATACCATGATTCTTCCTGTCTTCCACTATAAATATTCCAGTGTCTGTGGCAGCTTCTCTTGGCTACAGAACTGTTTAAATATTTCCTATCTACCAATATTCAACTTACAAAAAAGCCCAGAGATGTTTAAATTTTATTAATATTTTATGTTATTAATATTTGTTTATCCTCATGCCAGATACTTTTATTTGTCCATGACTGAGATTTTTATTAGAAACTGTCTTCTCAGTAGGTTTATTGTAGCTTATAAGTTTATAAAAGAGATAACAACATGATTTAGCAACATGAGCAGTCTTTAAGATGAGCCTTTTGTGGAGCAGTAGGAACAAGATTAAAAAGTTGGATCGTATATTGGAATATTTTATTAGAGTTAGACAAATTTATAGAAACTCAGATAATACTAGGACAGTGGCATAGCAAGAAGAGGAAATACGAAGCATTTGATTAATGGAAACTGAATTTAGGTAAGGAGATAATAGAATACATCTGTGAAAGTTTTTTTTCTAGCTGCTGTCTTAGCCGTCAATGTAGTCAGAAGTCTGGGAAATAAACAGTAATTTATCAGTTATATTATTTAAAAAATGACAGAACCCACTAGCCAACAGTTCCTGAGGTCTCTATGGCAACTTGGGCAGAGTCAGTCTGGCTTTCAAATGCAGAAGACACAAGGATTTTTCTCTGTGGAATGGATACATGTGACATGAGAAATGGCTTACCTTTTTTTAGCCAAGTCATTTGACTCAGAGTATCCAGTTTGTCCACTGCCTATTTCACTGATTATCATATCATAATCTAGGCAGCATCCTGTAGCTGCGTCCACATCTTCTGAGACCTCGTGGGAGAAAGTGTTAAAGGTTTGGGGGAATTCTGTCTCATAAACTTAATAGGTAACAAACTTCTGACAGGACTGAGTATGACATAGATTGGTTATAACTGAATAGAATTTAATGGCAGTAGTAAAAAACATATTAAGACAGGATAGGATGAGAATCTTAAGTAACTTTGACAGGTTGTGTAGGTAGAGAAAAGTACATTGTTGTGTTAGCAAAAGAGACCAAAATAAGAAAGGTGGCAGCATTTGCATAAGATCGTGGTGACAGAAGATGAGTTTATCCTGTGACACAAACTGAGCATGCAGGCCATGGGAACAGGCTAGAGGTGTAGGAGTGCTTGGGCCCTTTCAACTGCATAGCCCACATGGCAGAGGCTGGGTGGCAACAGCTCCTGTGGGAGCGCACCAGAGCAGGCAGCCAAGCCCTTCTCTGCGAGAGAGCACACAGGTGGTCGTGTGCTGGGAAAGCAAGTTCTAACAGATGGGACCTCTGGCAGGACACAAGGGGAGGGGACCCACTTTTCAGAACCAAGAGCAGAGTGGGAAGGGCAGCAAGTAGGGTCTCTGGCAGGGGGTGGAGCCAAACTTGCTTCTCAGCAAACAGGCTGAACCAGCAGGCCACAAATGAGAGAGGGGAGAGGGGAAAGTCTAAGCTTCTGACCCAAGGGAGACACATGGGAGCTAAAGTCTAATATTCAGAACCAGCCGGTGCTGCTGAGCCAGAGAGCAGTTGTCCAGGCCTGGCCTGGAATTCTCAGCCACAGGAAAGAAACTGTCTCCAAGGAGAGGGAAATCTCACCCAAGGGAAAGAGTTCTAAAACAAGGGTCAGGGATGTTTGCTCTGACCAGTGGAGGATGGAGGGCTTACCAGTGAGCATGGATCTCTTGTGGTGGCTGAGGTGGGATGCAAACCTGCAGAGTTTCTAGATCTGAGCCACAGCACCAATGTTGTGATTATAAAAAGATAAAGGCATACAAGAATATGTTTTATGGGGATGTCGTGAGGTGTGGGGGAAGGGGATATCTTGGTTGGCCTATGCCAAGGCATCCCTTCCCCCTGAGGGACCAGTCACACTATGGTATAGTATAGAATAGAGTTTATTCAGGGCATGGGGAGGGGAGTTTAGGGAGTAGTAGAGGCAGAGAAAGTCAGAGAGAGGGAGAGAGTAGAGAAGTAGAGGCCGGCCATGACCACATGGAGAGAGGGGGAAAGAGAAGAGGGAGAGCAGGGGAGCAAGGGGGCAAGAGGCAAGAGAACAAGAGTAAGAGAGAGAAGAAGGGGCAAGCTGCCCCTTTTATAGCGGGCCAGGTAACTGGGGAAGAGCATACCTGGCTGTTGCCAGGTAACTGTGGGGGTGGAGTCCAGAATCCTAACAGCTGTGATAAACACCACGACAAAAAGCAACTTAGGGAGGAAAGCGTTTATTTCATCTTACAATTCCTAGCTCTCACTCCATCACTCAGGGAAGTCAGGGCAGGAATTCCAGGCAAGAACTGGAGGCAGAAACTGATGTAGACGCTATGGAGGAAAACTGCTTACTGGCTTGCTCCCCTTCACTTGATGGTTTGCTTACATATACACCCAGGGGCAAGTGCCCAGAGATAGCACCACCCACAATGAGCTGAACTCTCCCACTTCAATCATGAATCAAGAAAATGCCCTACAGGCTTGCCTAATAGCCAATCTTATAGAGGCATCTTCTCAATGGAAGTTACCGTATCCTAAGTGACTAACTTGAGTCACATTGACAAAAAACTAACCACACACTCTGTTTACTTGCTTACTGGAGATGCTATTTTTTCTGTATCAAATCATTCATAAATGTACAAGCCTAGTCAAGCTCCTCTGAGATCCTCAAAGTATAGCATCTCTGTTTTCAAGAAAACTGTCTATCAGCATGGCACTCCAGCCAAGAATGAAAGGAAACTCTTGGAAACACACATGAACTTCCTTTGTGGAGTTATAGATACCTTAGAAGTAGCATATTTTTGCTTACCTGAAGTGAGCAAAATTTAGTCTCACGAGCACATCCAATTTCAAAGAAGTATGAAATATCCTGAGTTGAGAAACCTAGTACCTGGTTAAAACAAAGGAGTTAGTTATATAGCTAGGGAAAGGGAAACTGGATATTAGTGACGGGGGTAGGGTTTCAGGAGAGTATTGTGTTGGTAGGAAAGCGGGGGTGGAGGGTTGGTGTAAGCAAAAAGGGGATGCTGTGGTGGGAGGAGTATAGGACTGGTAAACTCTATGAGAATAATTGAGATGCTGCTATATGAGTTAAAGGCATAACCACATGTCATTTTTTGGTTTGGGGCATAGATTCTATATCCAATAGCCAAGAAAATCTTACATTGTGTAGGAGAAATAAGGAAAAATTCATATATACATATATATATATATATACATATACATATTATATGTATATATATTATATATGTATTATATATGTACATATATATATGAAAAACAGTGGGACACATTTGGAAGAGGCACATGACTATGATGGAATACATATCTATCAGAGCAATCACTTAAAATAGTTTTCAGACAAATCAATCTATTGTTCATTTTCTTTGGCAGTTCCAAATACAAGTAAGGTTGGGGCAAAGACACCAGCATTGTACCCCATATTCCTGCCACCAACTAGATTTGACTGAGGTCACTGCAATGGTTTTTGCATTTTCCCTTTCTTTCCCTCAATGCTTGTATGTTTCCTAAACCAGGTCATATTTGGCTGATGCCCTGGCTAGGCTGTTCAAAGGCACTAAGAGAACAAAGCCGAACTAAGCAGATTTATGTAGAAGCACAGCTATATCTATGAAGGTGTCCAGGGCCTTAGTGAGGCTTTCAGGCACCCTGTGCATGGCCTCTGCTTCTGTTTAACTTGTAGCTATCTTCATTCTCCTCTTCTTGTGCCAGCTCTAATCTGAGCATGCAGAGAAATAGCTATAACATTTCAGGATCATTGGAGGGGAAAAGCATTTTTCCTTGGTTAGGATTATAGTGGGAACTGCAATATGCAGCATATAACTATTTTTATGACTGATGGAGTTATTATCCCATATATGCTGGGAATATTTTCAGCAGAGTGCCTGCAGATGTTGATGCTTTATGTAAATTCCTTTTGTGGAACATACCTGCCATATCCAAGTTGCTAATCCCTTCTTGGGAGTAGTCAATGGTTAATAACTCTTTGCCCCATATGTATCAGTTGAAATCTCCTCATCGAAACTCAAAACAAATGCATAGCTCTCTACCTACAGAGTTCTTTTGATCCCACAACTGTACAAGTGCATTCCTTTGTGAACTCCCTGCATGCTCATTGCTGTCTCAGAGTCCACCTTTTGAGGAACCTTATTTACAATGAGAAGTAAAGAAACCTTTCGTTGGTCTCCTCTCCTATTTTGGTGTCATTCTGTAACAAATGCACACCTGTAACAAATGAATTCCTGTTAGGGGGAACTGCAGCACTTTTCTAAATGGATTGCAAGTGGATTTGCCCTCTAAGCTGGATTGGAATCAATGTCTCCTACCTAAATCTTATAATGAGGACTTTAGATCTGACCCAAACTGGGGCTCTGGCAGCAGTGAACGGTATGCAAATGATGTCACGTTGGCAACCAACAGTGTCTGAAGCATCAGCTTCCTGCCTCTAGGTTTTTCTTATTATTCATTGTACCCACTGCCATAGCTAATTCATCAGACACTGTTTTATTTGTGCAATGGACAACAATTATACTTATTGCTTACATATGTATTAGAAAGGTATAAACCTTCTAAAAAGCCTTCAGTGGATATTCACAGATCATGTTACAGATAATTTCAATTTTCTCATTGTAATTTCTTCTTGTTTCAACTCCCACAGAAAAGCAAAGCATGCTATTAGGCTATTAGTCATGCACACACACACACAAACAACAAAAAACAAAAACAAAAACCTTGCTGCTCACTATTTGAGCACAGACAGAACATGGGAATGGTACAAGTAAGGCTTTCAGAAACATGTTTGACACCTTAGGAAGCTGTTTTCTCCCTTGAGAAGCACTTACCTGTATTTCCAGGCTCTAAGGTCAAACAGGTTGCATTCTCCTCTTTAAAGAGCCACATATTCGGCGATCCAGTTTACCTTTTCCCTTTCCCACTGCCCCAGCCCATGATAACTTTATTCCATCCTTTATTGTTTCAATGTGAGATAGCTGTTAGTCCACAGGCTCATGTGTTGAGCACTTGGACCTAAAGTGATGGAACTCTCTTGGTGAGGTTCTGAAAAACTTTAAGACATAGGGAGATGTAGGCACTGGAAATGTGCCTCCGAAGGTTAAACCTGGCCTCTAGCCCCCCATCTGTTTCCTGTCTACCACAAGGTGAACATCCTCCTGCTCCTCCACACTTTTCAACCACCACAATGTTCTGTTTCACCTTAAGCCAAGAAGCAGCAGAGCTAAGGAATAAGGATTGAAATCGTTGAAACTTTGTACAGAATAGCCTTTCCTCCTTTGTATTTTTCTTTGGATATTTTGATCATAGCTCTGCAAAATTAATTGTAGTCTTATTGTGCTACATAGCACACCTGTACACTTCTGGTCACATTGCTGCCTCTGCTTCCATATTTCAAAACCGAAACTGAGCCTCAAATACTTCATGATGACTTTAATTAATTAATTAATTAATTAATTAATGTATTTATTTATTTACTTACTTATTAATTAATTAATTAATTAATTCACATTAAATCATAATCTTTGTCCCTCCCTCCTGGTCCCCCCTCCAACAGTCACTCCCTCATCCTCCCCTCCCCTTCTCCTCTGAGAAAGTGTAGCCCACCCCTGTCATATCAAGTCTCTGCAGGACCAGGTGCTTCTTCTCCTACTGAAGCCAGACAAGACACTTGCGTTAGGGGAATGGATCCCACAGACAGACAATAGCTTTAGTAAGAGCCCCCGCTCCAGTTGTTTGGGACCCACATGAAGACTGAGCTATACATCTGCTACAATTTTGGGTTCAGGGGGTGGGAAGTGCTAGGTCCAGCCCATGTATGTTCTTTGTTTGGTGGTTCAGTCTCTGAGAGCCACAAGGATCCAGGTTATTTGACTCTCCTGGTGTTCCTGTGGAGTCTCTGTCCCCTTTATCCTACCTATAAGAAATGCAGGGACCAGGGATGGAGCAGACCAGCCCAATTAGAGACTCATTATGATTTTATTAACCACTCCAGCCCACATTGAATTTTTTTCTATGTACCACTCATAGTGTTACATGGCAAATACTTGGTGTGATTTCTCTCTTTTCTTTCATCATGACAAATAGCTGACATAAAAACTTAAAAGGAGAAGATTTATTTGGGCTCACAGTTTGAAAGGTTTTAGTCCATGGCCCACTGGATTCTCTAATTTAAAGCCCATTATAAGACAGAAACATCATGGAAACAGGGGCTGGTTTCAAGGAAGGGTATTTGCCGTCAGCATCCAAAAAGCAAAGGAGGACAGTAAAATTCTAGGACCAGCATATATGTGTTCAGGACATTCTAGTGAGTTTCTTTCACCAGCTGGGCTGCATTTCCTGCTTTATACTACCTTGTAAAACAACTAAGGATCAGGTCTCCAATATATGAACCTATAGGAATGGTTAAAATTAAATATTTATGGTTTGACAAAGTATTTACAAAGAATTGCAAAGTTTATAAGACATTAAATATATATTTTATATTATGCATTCTATACAGTACATACACATATATGTATGTCTTCCAAATTTTTTCTCTAACACATTTAAGTGACTCTTTATACACACATTATACAATTAAGTGACTCTTGCATGTAACCACATGGATATAGCAGCATAATCACTTTAAGAACATTTAACCACTATTGGGTTAAGATAGTTTGCACACCAGCTATACATCAAAATCTTTAAGATACATTCAAATAATTAATTTGTTAATTTCCAACTTCAAAATTAAACAAATATCTTAATACATAAGATTGTTTAACAAAGTACCATAAACTAAGTAATGTATTACATAAAATAAATTTACCCTTCACAGTTCTAGATGCTGGGAAGTCTGAGATGATGGTTCAATGTAACTGATTCTGGTGAGGAATTGGGTGATCATTTATAGATGATGCCTATCAGTGAATTTACTGTTAGAAGGGGCAAAAACATGTTCTCCCAGTCCTCTTTCACAAGGTGAACAATCCATTCATGAATGATCTGATCACCTCAGTTATCGCTCCAGGTTTTATCTCTTAATATCATTACCTTAGTGGTTATAGTTTCAACAGATGAATTATAGAGGAACACAAACATTCAGAACATAGCAACAGGAACTGTAGAATGAATGACTGACTACCAATGGTTTTGGGCAAATTATTTATACATTCTACATATGAGCCACCAGAGTGAAATACTGCTATGGTATAGTGCTTAGTATTCTCAAACTGGTGAATGAACATAAAATGATCATACACTGTGCTTTAAGTCATTAACATTTTTGTAAGAAATGTCATCTTAAATATGTATTGAAATTTTCAGAATTACTTTTCAAGTTTCCTCACGGAAGATCTTCCAAAACTTATATAAACAATAGAATTAATAAGTAACTAAAATATGTTGAGTACTTGTCATGTTCTTTTTACTGATTCTGAGTGCAATCCAAATAATTTTAGCCATTAGAAAACGCAAAGAAACAAATTCTAGCACTGGTCCAAGTACTTCGTATAAATAGATTGATGCTATTAACCATGGATTTTTGTTATCTAGTGTTGTGTAATGACTCAAGTCAAAATTGAACCAACACTGATCATTTCTTGGCTGTGGGTCACTTTGACTTAGTTCTCACACATAGCCTTTCATGCAAGAGAATGGTTATTGGACTTAAGGTAATCTTGAGCATTTCCTTATTCCCATGTCTTAATACTAAGGAAAAGACTATAGAAACCCAATATAGGAAGAATGACAATGTCACATAGTAAGAATAGCATAAGGAACATTAGTGATGGCTATAGCCATTTTGGAAAATTCATAGCATATGGCATATAAGAATGATCTACTAGGATCAGGGCTAGTTTTCTGAAGAAGATTACTATAAGATCTGAAAACAAGGAGATGCTTTGCAAAAAAAAAAAAAGGAATAGGAAAAACAAGCAGACACAAACATATGAAAAGTCAGAACAGAACAGCCCTCAGGACAGAAAAGATGGATGAGGCAAGTTGATGTTATGTAGTAGGGATACAGGGTCCAGCTTAAGCAGAACTTTCTTATCTATGGTCAGGCTTTTGTTCTTTAACCCATAAACATGTCAGGGTCCTAAGCAGGCAGATGGCAGTTTGCCAGCTGGTCCGGGTGAGAGAGAAGACCTGGTCCAGCTGAGTCTCTTGGGGCTGAGCGGGATGATGAGTGTGGCAGCTAGGATCTCCTGGCATCCGGAGAATAACCACCCAGAGCATGTAAGTCTTTCAAAGCAGGAACTCATTTTATTGTATCGATCTTTTCTTTATAAAGGGCTGAGAGAGGAGGTGGAGTTTTTTGCTGAAGTGAGATGATATAGGGGGAGGGGAAAGTTGACAAAGGGTATGGGGTGACTGACAGAGCCAACAAAGTCACTCTAGTCAGCAGGAGCTAGGCAAAGGCAGGCTTACGCAGGTTGTGCCGAGTCACTCCAGTACTGAGACAGTTCACAAAACTTGAGCCAGGCTCGAGTTTGTCCTCAAGGCCCAAACCAGGGCCAGATAGGGCCCAACAGCAGTTGAGTCTAATTATACTAAATGAAGAGAATTCTGAGGTTGCAGAAGGAACAGGAATAGATGCAGAGAATTACTTAGGTGGCTATGAATAGCACTTCAGGTGAGACATGATTGGAAGTAGCACTGACAAAAAGAGTTACAAGGAAGATGGAGAAACATAGCTGGACTCAAGCACTCCAAGGAAGAAAAATCAATGAGACCTTCAGATGGGTTGGTGAATGTGATGTAATGGAAGGCATGAGTC
Source organism: Mastomys coucha (assembly GCF_008632895.1). Lineage (NCBI taxonomy): Eukaryota > Metazoa > Chordata > Mammalia > Rodentia > Muridae > Mastomys > Mastomys coucha. The sequence continues at coordinate 4,474,164 of NC_045030.1, read as the reverse complement.
AAGGGTAGATTGTGGTGCCCTTGTGTAGATTTGAAAAGTTGAGGTCCAGTACATGTGGAGTTGAAGGTAAGCTTAAGCAATCACAATTAATACAATTAGTAGTACATGTTAGTTTACTGACAGCTTATAGCTGGTCATATTACTTGAAGTAGTAAGTTGTTATCAGTAGTGAATGCTTTCTAAGAGAATATAAGAGTAATAATTGAAATATGTCTGCTGGGGTCAACAGTGTGCAGGTCATGTCATTACAGCAGGATTTGTTTTTCCTCAGGAGTATGATACTAGAAGTTATTGTGCTGCTTTTCCTGAAGAAATAAACAGATGTGTATTCATCTGAGGCCAGGCACTAGTGAGAAAACAAAGAAATAATTACACTCAAGTCCCACTTAATGAGCAGATGAATTTAATTAAGATTATTTAAAGGAGCATGGATACGAAGTTATTTGCAAGAGCCTGGTAAATTTGGGAGTGGCTATACCACTGAAAAATTCTGTTCCTTCCCTGGCAACTGGTTAGTTGCGTGGGTATCCTTAGAGAGGGACAAGGCCTTGTGTGTCCCTTTCCCCTCTTCGAGGGCATGTTAATGGATGCGGTTGTGTGGAGTATTCAAAGCTACTGAGAATTCAAGAAAGCAATGGCCATGTCATAGCTTAGAGGAAGCTTTTCATAACTGAAGCAGTTTAGACAGCTTCTGGGGTAGTTGAAGATGAACAGAGCAATGAGGTTTTCATGTAATATAACCCTTTGAGAATAAGATATATTGAACACTAGATTTCACAGTACTAGATCATATGCCCTAAAGACATCATAGTGCATATCTTTTTAAAAGAAGAGAACATGGAGCAAATGGAGAGCTGCATATATTTTATGTGATACAGACAAACAAATTTGGACCCACAATAGCCCTGGGCAGAGGTTGGATACAGGGCAATTCAGGGAAGCTGTAGACAACTATATGAAAAATATTCTCTAGCTCAAAATGTTTATCTGCCTTGAAATGTGCTCAGCTCTTGTGAGAAATCTTGTAACCAACCAGCCCATGAATCAATTTTGTTTTGGCTATTTACTAGGGTCAGAGAAAGACTGATCCTTGGAAACCGCTTGGAACAAAAAGTCCCATTGGATTTGGCTAAATGAAGCATTTGATTAGTTATCATTAACAAGATGATGCAAGCCAGGAAGGATTCATTGTTTTTAAACTTGGCTTTGGTTCTGTACTTGGCTTTAGCCCTCAGAGCTCTGGCCAAACAGCAGGGTTTCTGTATGTCCTCTGTTCTCCCTGAGGACCTCCCAGTGAGTCAGAAGTATTCCACATCCAAGGAAAATCTTTAGGAAAAGAAGGAGAAAGGCCATGGGCACAACCATGAGTGGCAGCCTATATGCATACATACAGAGGAAGAAGGAAGGATGGAGTAAAATGGTCATGTATGTTGCCTGCTATTACAGCTGGAAGCAGTTTTTTTATATTCTAGAACTAATTTTCTAGCATAAGACTCAGTAGTGATGCTGACTTTTGGATTGATTACACAAGGGTCCATCAGATCTTTCTGCCTACTCCCAATCATCTCTCTTTGACTTGAAGTATGTCATAAGGCTGTCATTTCCAGCAAATCCTTTCTGGATGAAGCAACATTCGAAAATGCTAAGCCCCCAGGGATGTACCAAAGCATCACCAGAATTAACAAAGATTAGGAAGGGCAAAGAGAGAGTTGAAAAGATATAATCATCTGAAGGAAGGCAGCTCCACCATTCAGTTGGCAGCCTGATAACCTTGTTGTAAATAAAGAACTGCAGGACCAAAACTACCTCTGTAGAAACCTGAGCCAATTCTATTAAACCTAGACATGGGGTGCAAGAGCACCTGTGTGTGTGTTTGTGTGCATATGTGTGTGTGTGTGTGTGTGTGTGTATAAGAAGCTATGCAAATCAAATATAATGATATTTGCAATGAGATATATATCTGGTCTGTATGCCAAAAAATCCTTTTCAAATTCATAGCCTGATAGACACAAATTGTTTTCTCATTGCCATATTAAGCTACTTTTTGCCTCTAAAGTATTCTGACCTCCTGTTTTCACTACTTGCCTGAGAGAAAAGAGGAATAATTATGGTGTTTTAGATAGGGTTTTACTGCTGTGAACAGACATCACGACCAAGGCAACACTTATAAGGACAACATTTAACTAGAGCTGCCTTACAGGTTCAGAGGTTCAGTCCATTATTTTCAAGGCAGGAACATGGCAGCATCCAGGCAGGCATGGTGCAAGAGAAGCTGAGAATTCTGTCTTTATCTGAAGGCTGCTAGTGGAAGACTGACTTCCAGGCAGTTAGCATGAGGGTCTTAAAGCTATACATACAGTGACACACTTCTTCCAACAAGATCATACCTACTTCAACAAGACCACACCTAATAGTGCCACTCCCTGGGCCAAGCATATTCAAACCACCACATTCCACTCCCTGTCCCTCATAGGCTTGTCCAAACATTTGAGTCTATGGGGCCATACCTAAACATAGCATAATGCAAAATACATTTAGTCCAACTTCTAGAGTCCCCATAGTCTATGGCAGTCTCAACAATGCTAAAAGTCCAAACTTCAAAGTCTCTCCTGAGATTCATCCAATCACTTAACTGTAATTCCCAAAGCAAGATAGGAAACCAACTGGGCAAACTCCAAACTCTGCATCTCCATGTCTGATGTCAAAGCAGTCTTCATATCTTCAACTCCTTTTTCATCTTTGTTGACAGCAACAAACTTCTTTCCCTTGGGCTGGTTCCACTCCCTGTTAGCAGCTTTTCTTAGCAGATAGCCCATGGCTCTGGCATCTCAAACATCTTGGGGTCTCCAAGGCAACTTCAATGTTATAGCTTCTTGTTCTAATGTCTAGGATCCACATATGATTTTCTGGGCTCTTCCAAAGGGCTTGAGTCACATCTACAACTCTGCCCTCTGTAGCACTGTAGGTTCTGGTTGACTCTACTCCATTACTGCTGATGTTCTTGGTGATCATTCCATGGTACCGGTATCTCCAATATGCTGCAGTCTTCCACTGCAACTAGGCTTCACAAATTGCCTCTCATAGGCTCTCTTCATGGTGACAAGCCTCAATTTCTCTGCATGACTCCTTCAGTCCTGGGCCATCAACTATAGCTGAGGCTGTACCTCCACCAATGACCTTCCCTGGCCTCTCACAGTGTCAAGTCTCATCTGCTCTCCATGACCCCTTCAGGCCTTCAAAACCAGCACCATCTCGATAATTCTTACACATTACCAAGTCCAGCTACAGCACAGGTACAATCTTGGCTATCTCTGGAACATGACTTCTTTGTCTTCTCAGAAAACACTTCCCAGATTTCACTTCAGTTATGCTGTTCTCTTTTTAATCACTACTAATTTCTTTTTTTAATTATTATTATTTTGTATTGATTTAAGTTTTATTGCATTATTATGAGAAAAGATACATGACTTCAATTTATCTGAATTTGTTAATATTTAAAAACATATTTTAAGTAAATAGAATTACATCACATTCATGTTTCCCTTTTGTACCCCAACTCCTCCCAGAGACCCCCCCATTCAATACCTTTCACTTTTTTATTTTGTCATATTCTTTAAAATTTATAAAATATTGTAACAATAGAAGTGAGTATTATAAAAATTGTTTGATATAAAACAATATCAATTGAGCAGTCTTATGTAGATACTTGTCTACAGCAATACTGAAAATACATATATTTGTCTCAATATAAATTTGAAATAACTCCAAAAATATTAACTGTATATTTTAAAATAATACATCACTACTAGCATTTTTTTAAATGAATGTGAATAGATAAAGTCTTTTTGTTTCTTTGTTTTGTTTTTAGTAGAGCTTAAAATCCTGCCTCTTATTGTGGTACAAGCCCAAAATAAGAACAATTTTTAGACAATGGAGTTCATTGTAATAAGGCTGTACTTCAATGACCCTCACATCACCAAAGGATTTTACCTCCATCATAGCTAAGCTGAGAGTTGACAGTTCTGCTGTGCCAAGGAATGAACTTGGCATCATCAGAACCAAATTCTCCCACCATAGCAAGTCCTGGATACACCATTACATGAGGAAAGCAAGAATCAGATCTAAAATCACTTCTCACAATGATGATACAGGACTTTAAGAAGGATATAAATAGCTCCCTCAAAGAAATACAGGAGAACACAGGTAAACAGCTAGAAGCCCTTAAAGAGGAAACACAAAAATCCCTTAAAGAACTACAGGAAAACACAATCAAACAGGTGAAGGAAATGAACAAAACCATCCAGACTCTAAAAATGGAAATAGAAACAATGAAGAAATCACAAAGGCAGACAACCCTGGAGATACAAAACCTAGGAAAGAAATCAGGAGTCATAGATGCAAGCATCACCATCAGAATACAAGAGATAGAAGAG
>NC_045030.1:4462331-4469520 GCF_008632895.1 Mastomys coucha | reverse complement strand
AGTAAATATCTTCAACAAAATTATAGAAGAAAACTTTCCTAACCTAAAGAAAGAGATGCCCATGAAGAAGCCTATAGAACTCCAAATAAGACTGGACCAGAAAAGAAATTCCTAATCTTTAATTAAGAAACTGGCCTGAGGACATGACATCAGGAGAGCTACCCCTGCCTCCTGCTGATGGTGGCATTGGGTGGCCTAGCTGGAACAGTGCTGGAGAGCTCACCCTGGTGGTATAGGTCAGAGAACAAACTCAATGAAGAGTTTAGCTACCACTCACCCCCAAATCTAGGGTTCTGAGTTGGCCCGTCCCAAAATTTGTATCATCTGCAAATGGTTGGGCAATGTGAAAAGGCCTATCTTGCTGATCCAAAGCTGCAGGATCTCCATAACACAGAGCAGCAATGAGATAACTAATAAAAGTCCCAGTGAGGCTACAATATTGATGATATCACAGAAGCCAGGAGTCTTGAAAGAGACCAATGACTCATTGCAGTGAACATTTGCAAGCAAAGATGTGTGGACAGAAGGATAAACTGTGGGACACACTGTGATATACTACAGCTTCCATGATGTGATATTTTGTATGCTTTGGGTTTTTTGTTTGTTTGTGTTTTTTGTTTGTTTGTTTGTTTATGTGTGTGTGTGTGTTTTTAATGGGGTAGAGGTTGCAAGGGCAGATATGAGGGGATGGGGAGATGAACAAGATTGGAGTACATAATGTGAAACTCACAAAGAATCAATCAATAGTTAATGTTAAGACAAACAGGGCTGGAGATGGCTCAATGGTTAAGAACACTGGCTGCTCTTCTTGAGGGCCTTGATTTAATTCCTAGCACCCACATGGCAGTTTACAACTGTCTGTAACCCTAGTTCCAGGTGATCTGACATCCTCACACAAATATACATATATGGGAAAACACCAATGCACATAAATATTTCAAAAAATGTGCTGGAAAAATGGCTCAGTAGATAGGAGAACTAGCAGTTCTTTCAGAGATTCTGAGTGCAAGTCCCAGCACTATCTATAGCTTTCAACCATCTATAATTATAGTCTCATTGGATCAGATGACCTTTTCTGGTGTACAGATAGATAGATGTACATGCAAATAAAAATCCACATATATAAAATAAATAAAATCTTAATGGATGGTCTGGAGAGATGGACTAGCAGTTAAAAGCACTGGCTGCTCTTCCAGAGGACCCAAGTTCAATTCCCAGCACTCACATGGCAGCTCACAGCTGTCTGTAACTCCAGCTCCAGGTGACAGATACCTTCACACAGATATACACATACATACAATTAAAAATAAAATAAATCTTTTTAAAAGAGCATTTAACCCAAATTTCTTCACCTTGTTCTATTTTTCTTTTATCCTTTCTGGACCCAGGCCATACTCCCATATATCCTTTGTCTTGAGTCATGTTCCCTGCTATATAGTTCTTGAGCTCAAAGCTGGAGCCAAACTGATATGGGACTCAGATGTCCCACCACTATTGACACACAGATGTTAGTGTGGCTTCCCAATTTGGCTATCCTACTGTTTCTCTTTCTTTTTCTGTACTATTTTCAAGGATCTTGTACACTGTGCTAAAGACAGCTGCGACCTTCATGTCTAACATTTCGAATCCACCATCTTCCCTCATTTTTCTACTGAATTTCAGTTGGTCTTATTTCTAGATAGCCCCACATGGTTGTTCAACTTACATTGTAATCTTGACATGCTCAAAATTAAATGCATCTCTTTTTCTCCATGCTGGCTCCTCAACAGCTGCAGTCTAAGACCAACCAGAAAAGCAAAATCCATAAGAAGTACATTAAACCACTCTATCATAGATAGGTTAAAGGCAACTGCTTTCATGAAACTGTGGGAACTGGCTGAGCAGGCTGTCTATGGCTATTGTCTCTGAGTCTGTTTGCTGCTGGAGCTTGAAGAAAGTGGAAATAAACAATAGGGGAGGAATGAGATATAAAGTAGAGAACAGGCCAGAACCAACAAGGATGAGCTAAAACCTCACAAGGAAGAACTGGAAATCATGTGATTTCTCAATTCTGACCTTAGTGACCATTAAGCACAGCATGGCTTAAGAGTGGGGAACTGAAAGAGAGTCTATCTGAAGAAGGCAGGTCTATCTGGGGAAGGCAGGTCATTTGCAAGCCCTATTGTTGTTTCACACCAATGAGGTGACTCAGCAGAGCAGGAACATGTGTGTTTGAGAATATCCATTGCTTCCCTTCCAGTCTCAAAAATCCCCCAAAATCTCCCCTGTGGCTGATCCTAACTGGAAACAAACGAAAGTGAATTCTGGGAAATGTACCTCAGCCTAGGCAAGTTGATAGGTTAGAAAACCATAAAGTCTAATCCCAGCCAATCCGGAGTCCATACACATCTCCTAAACATGTGCTTAGTCTCTGAATAAGGCCTTTTGCTGCCAGATACAACTGAGAAAAATGTTCTTTCTCCAAAGGAGATTACAAAATTCATTTTTATCTTTGAGTCATGTTCATTTTTTCCGAGCTGATTCACTCTTCCTTTGATATCTTGTCACTTGCATATTTAAGTTGTGATATCTTTCTTGGTTTTTCGAGATAGAGTTTCTCTGTGTAACAGAACCCTGACTATCTTTTGGAACTCACTTTGTAGACCAGGCTGGCTTAGAACTCACAGAGATCTATTTATCTTTGCCTTTGGGTACTAGGAGTAAAGGTGTGCCCCACCATGCCTGGCCCAAGTTGTGATGTCTTAAGTAAACATACTGAGATTTTATTTTGTGCTAGATAATAAGGTGAAAATATCTGGCTAGTGTACAAGTAAAGGTTTACATTACAATAAGGAAGAAACATAAGCATAATAGTCCTCATTTCTACAATGCTCATATGATGATAGATGATATCAATAAGTGCTTTTTTTCCCCAATATTTTCCTTGCTACTATTCTTTTGTATTTCACCAAGTACCTTAGTTGTTCATTGTTCTTTATTCTTTTTCTTTTCTTTTCTTTTTTTGGTGGATCAGCACAAAACATTATCCCTGAAAGCTCTGGGCATATTAACAGTTTTGCCTGAGTTGAATTATAATTTTCTATTGATTTTATTATGTGACATGAGACTGTTGAGAGAGACACTTAATAATTTCCTATATTCCAGGCATGTTATGTTATACACCTATTATGTTATAATTGCAATCTAATATATTTCTGGTAGCCTTAATCACCACATCCAGACAGCAACCCTTTTCTGCTTATTAATTCAATGGTATGCATTATTCAATGGTGTCCAGGCAACAGTCTCACTGAATGGAATCTGTATTGGGTCCTTTGGTACTATAACCACTCGACCAATAGATATGGGAAGCTACATTTTGCTAATGGATCACTAAAGATGATAGTGAATGGTGTTGCTCCAATTATCTTTCCCTTCCCTTCCCTTCCCTTCCCTTCCCTTCCCTTCCATCCTTCCCCCCTCCCCTCTTCTTTCTTCCCTCTCCCCTTCTACTTCCTTCCTCACCCCTCCCCTCCCATCTACTGTCCCTTCCTTTTCTTCTCTTTTCTTGAGAATGTTCCTCCATGTAGCTCAGTCTGGCCTACAACTCAAAAGTCATCTTGCCTCTATCTCTCAAATTCATGGAATGTCCCATGCACTGCCATATGTTGTAACCTTTCTACTTTCAGCCCTGGTCTCCTGGATTTATGAATTTTGGCTGAGTAAGAAACAGAATAGAGTTCTGACTCAAAACATCTGAGAGGACATTGTCCAGGCCTATAAGGTGGTAGCTCCTATCTGATGCCAAACCTGTGCCTTCAGAAGACAAGTCCACATTTATGAATCAAGGATAATGCAGAGCAGGATAAAAACCCTTATATAAGTATGAGCCCATTGCAGAACCTCATTTGTTGTGGTTTGAGTTTGTTTTGAAAGTTCTGTTCTATAGAGGAAGATGACAGTGGACAAGGTCTAAATGGTTGTTTTGGCAGAAGTACTGTGGGCAGAGCAAGTTAATCCATATACAGTTTAAATATCCTTTCAAGTAACCAAGCAGGTACTCAGAATTGTGCTTAGTGAGATTTCTTCTTATGTCTGCCTCTTAGAGATGCTGTATAGGCATATAAATGCTGCTACTATGTACGTTTAGGTAAGTACATGTAGAACCTCAAAGTCATGTAGAACTCCTTATAAACCAGGCCTGTGGTTCTCATCCCAGCCAATTTATAACTTGAACTCTACATAGCAGAAGTAGAGAACATGAGCATAAAGCTACTTCTTTATGCAACTTACTTGTGCCTTTGACCTGCTGAAGCTGCATATCATTTTGTTTGTGCCTTTAAGGCCCACTAGAGCCTCATACTATCTCTGCCTCTTCCATTTGGTGATGGAGTGATGAAGTGATGCTATGCACACATAGTTTTATGGCTTGGGCAGTTGAACAATATCCTGTTTGTGGTAAACATGTTATGGCCAAGCCATAGACTTTAAAATGCATTACTTTAAAGTGCCACTTGTAGCACTGCATCTTCTGGGTTGTGTGGCCCCAAATGACTAAGCATCTTGCACTCCAGCCTATAGAAAAGTCTTATCTTGTTCTGAGCCACTATTTAAAACCAGCATTTCCTACATTGCAGCCAGAGAGGAAAGTAAGAGATGTACTCAACAGCTTCTGCTTTAAAGATTACTGAGCAAGCATCCATCTATCCAGTACCTGGGCTGATTTTTCTAATTATAACAACTTGGAAGCCAAGTTCTATTATCTATCTGGAATAATTAATGTGTCCACACTTAAGTCAAGGAAGGTTTTGAGGTATTTGTGGTTAAAGAAGTTTACAAAGGACCTTGTTTTAGAAAATAAATCAAAGCCTAGCCCTGCCCAGATTAAGCTCCTATTCATCTTTACTCTTCTTTCATAGAGACAATGTGTCTATTTCTTTAAGGCTTCCTCTAAATTCTATAAATTTGAGAATATATACAGATTGGTTATATTATAAAACTCTAAGTTAGCATACATTTTCAACTTGTATACTTTACAGAACTGACAATGGTAGGCAGAATTCTGAAGTGGCTATCATTACCATTTCTTCCTGAAGCTACTTCTATGGCTATGTTATCTTATAGGATAGTAGAAAATATTTCTGTATAATTAAGACTAAGAAGCAAATTCTGTGCTGCAGAGAGAAAGCAGTCTACAGGACAGGGTTGTGGGGTGAAGACACCTTACTAAGAGAGGTCCCAATGTCAGTCTTTAAATGGAAAGAACCTGACTGCTAGAACATGATCGATGCTTGCTGCAGCCACTGATGCTGGATGTTTTCTTTTCTTTTGAGTTTCCATTTTCTGTCTCCTTTCTTGACTTGTGTTTCCCAAAGTCTTCTCATTAGCTATTTTCTCAGCTCAGTTGAAATCTGTACACATTGGGCTGCTTTTCTTTTGTTTTGGGCTGTAACCTTCTCAAGCATCTCTTTCTTTTTTAAAAATGTCCCCTCATAGGTAATATAAGATGTGGTTAAGAAATATGATTGCCCCTGTGAAGGTTCTGTTGCCCCAGTGTAGGGGAATGCTAGGGCCAATAAGTGGGAGAGGCTGGGGTGGCAGGCATGGGGAAGGGGGAGGCAACAAGGGTTTGTTCTTGTTTTTGTTTGCTTGTTTGTTTGTTTTTTGAAGGGGAAACTGGGAAAGGAGAAATTTACATGTAAATAAAGAAAATATCTAATTAAAAAAAAAAAAAGAAAGAAACTTGGGGCTGGCGAGATGGCTCAGTGGGTAAGAGCACTGACTGCTCTTCCAAAGGTCCTGAGTTTGGATCCCAGCAACCACATGGTGGCTCACAACCACCCATAATGAGATCTGATGCCCTCTTCTGGTGAGTCTGAACACAGCTACAGTGTATTATGACGGAGTGAGCAGGCCGTCCTGAGTTCAATTCCCAGCAGTCACATGATGGTTCATGGTCATCTGTACTGCTACAGTGTACTCATACACATAAAATAAATAAGTAAATTTTTGGAAAAAAAAAAGAAACCTGATTGCAGGAACATGACATTCCTTAGATGGAATAAAGCTGTAGTTGATTGATTGAGTATTCCCTCTTTAATGTAAAGCCATCTCTGAATATTTCAAACTATCAGTCTTCTTTTCCCCCTGCCAGAGCTGAAAGGTCTTTCTTAGACTTTCATCTTGAATCAGTCCTACTTTGGTAGGACTCCCAAGGGTAAAGCCCACAGCAGTGTGAGGGTCAATTACTATGACTCTGATCACTCGCTAGGAACTCTCTATTCTCACATTATTCCACATTAAGCTTCTAGCAAGTTTTTGATTTGTTATTTAAATTATAGCCACAACATGTCTGTCTTCTGTTACAGATCTCAGCTGGGATTCACTACTTGTCTGTTTTTCCAGATGTTGGAAGATGGCAATTTGCCCTGAAAACTCAGTTCTCTTTGGGATAGAAAGAAATATGTCCTTTTTCAGGTTATTCAGCCCCCTTTGTAGGGTAACTACAAAGGCTTGTAAGCAAAAGAGAGCTATTACCACAAGTTATTTTGTTTCTTTAAACCTTAACTTCGGGCATTTCTGTATTCTTCTTATGCTTTCCTCTTTATCCTTTATAAAAACATTTTTTTCCTGAATCTTCACTGCATACATCAAATCACCTTTTGCTGAAATTGTCTCTGCTTTTCTATAGTATATCTTTTCATATCACAAATGTTTTCCTTTGCATCTTCATAGTGTAGGCATTCTCTATTTCTTGCATTGAATCATTCTATTTATTTATTTATTTTTATGTTTTTTTAACTTCTATTGCATTATGATGAGAAAAGTTACATGATTTCAATTTATCTGAATTTGTTAACATTTAAAAACATATTTTGAGTAAGTAGAATTAAATCACATTCTTGTTTCCCTTTTGTACCCCAACTCCTCCCAGAGACCCCCCCTTCAATACCTACAATATCTTTTTTGTCATATTCCTTAAAATTTATAAAATATTATCACAATAAAAATAAGCATTATAAAAGTTGTTTGATATAAAACAACAATCAACTTAAGAGTCTTATGTAGACACTCGTCTACAGCAATAGTGAAAATACATTTTTCTTAATATAAATTTTAAAAAACTCCAAAAATATTAACTGAATACTTCAAAATAATACATCACTACTAGTATTTTCTTAAATGAACATAAATATATAAAGTCTTTTTG
>NC_045030.1:4454354-4458972 GCF_008632895.1 Mastomys coucha | reverse complement strand
AGCTGTCTCTGTGATCCTTTGATTCTGGGATCCTGTGACCCTGGGCTTGTTAGAGCACCTGGGAGTGGGGTTTCCTCTGTGTGTTGTGGGACTGGCTGCGGACCTTGTGCTCAAGGTCTGCTCAGGACACCAGCCCAGAGAGACTGGAAGGAACCTGAGCCACAGGGCTGGCGGAGTTCCTGTGTGCCTGGTCCTCCTGGTCCCAGTTACTCCCAGTGTTGGGACAGATGGTGGGTCCTCCTCACCTCTGATCCTGGGTGTGCAGATCACCTGGGAGTGGAGCTTCCTCTGGGTGTTGAGGGACTGGCTGCGGAACTTGCATCCAAGGTCTACTCAGGACACCAGCCCAGAGAGACCAGAAGGCTAGTTGAATCATTCTAAGTAGCATAGGAAGAGAAGTCTCTATACCAAAAGATTTTAAGTACATCTTACTCTTAGACTGTCCTTAGTTACTTTGTACTTGACGTTGGACTTCTCAGAGTAACTTTTTTTTTAAGTAGAAAACAATACCAATAACCAAACTTGCCCGATCTTGGATTCTTTCATCCCCTGTCCAATAAATGCATGTCAAATTACCTGTACTTCTAGTCTTTGTTCTTAGAATGTCTAATACAGTTTGCAGCTTGTATAAGTATTACTCTCTGAAGTGTTTGATACTAACTGCAGTCAGTACATATACATAGAATAAGACTTTAGAAATTGATATAGCAATTTGATAGTCATTTGATATCTGAAAAATATAATTTAAAAATATTCATTTTTAACTGTATGTCAGATCTTTTTATATCAGATCAATTAAACAATTTGTTTCTCAGATATATTCAGTTGTAGATTCTGGCCATGGATATATACAATAAAATATACTAAAATTAAAAGTTAAAGCCTTCTATCAGTTAACAGGAAACTTCTATGACCTGTGCAATAAATACTCTCTTAGCTAGCAAGAAATTGATCTATTATATCTGGAAAATATTATTTCTCAGTTAATCATGCTAAATAAATTTAACCAAATATTAATCTAACACATCATACCAAGCTCTTTGCTTATGGCCTTGTACTTGGTTTTCAATTTCTTTCAATATGAATCAATGTTTTGGATATATGCATACAAAGAGATGGTACAAATCAAAACCTGACATCATTATAGTATGCATGAACATGGTGAAAACCAAGGGAGAGGTTCCTGGCTTTTACCATCATGAGGACTCATTTTCTTTTTTTTTATTTTTTTTTTATTTTATGTGTATGAGTACACTGTAGCTGTAGAGATGGCAGTAAGCTATCATGTGTGTGGCTGCTGGGAACTGAACTCAGGATCTCTGCCGGACCGCTCGCTCGCTCTGGTCCCGCTCGCTCCTGTCCCTCTTGCTCTAGTTGTGCTCGCTCTGGTGTAATTCACTGTAGCTGTCTTCAGACGCACCAGCAGAGGGCGTCAGATCTCATTATGGGTGGTCATGAGCCACCATGTGGTTGCTGGGATCCGAACTCAGGACCTTCGGAAGAGCAGTCAGTGCTCTTACCCGCTGAGCCATCTCGCCAGCCCCGAGGACTCATTTTCTAAGGAATGATGGATGAGTCATTTAAAGTTCCCCTTCCCATCCATTTATCATGAGAAGATGTGGAACGAGATGAACCAGAGATCTGGTTTAAGAGGATGGGAGAATAAAGAGGTGTGAAAGACTGGACAGACTAGAGAGGAGCTGGCCTTGACTTTGACTTTCTTAGACTCTCCCTTTCCTCTAGTATGTGGATGACTATCAGGTCCTCCTCCAGTCCTGGCTCTGAGTGAACAAGTTCAAGGAAGAAAGATTGAGTAAATACTAGGAATCCATTCCCTTTTTTGTTCCCTGTGGCCCATTCTGCTTTGGTCCAGGGGCCAAGACTATTGTTGAATTCTGCATCTAACACTACAGATAACTGCCATGGCTGCACGACTGTAATGTCTGTGATCCTTTCTTCCTGTCACTTTGCCCAGAGTCAGGGAATTATTCAGAGCACTGGACAGATGTCTGTATAACCCTCAGGGATCTTGAAATTTTCTTGTGAGTAACTCTTCTATAGTGGTGCTGGTATGCTGTGATGATACTTTCCCCTTTCCTTGATAGGGTCCATATGTAGCTTAGCCTGGCATTATACTCATAATCCTCTTACCTCAGCCTCCTGAGTGCTGAGATTTCAAGTGAACACCATCATGTCAGCGTCAGCTGTGTGTTTTCAAAACCATTTAAATGTTTTTTTTGTAATAATAAATAGGAAATATCACATGCCTAAACATTTCAACAGTATAAAGGATTTTTATAATATCACCTCTTTCTACTGTGTCTTCCCTATACTGTAGTGTTACCCTGCTTTCTCCAAACCACAGAAGCCAGACTGATAGAAGCATTATTTTGCTTCTTGTTATTTCATTGTGTAGGATATCTTGAATGCATTTCATATAAGTACATTGTCATCTTGTTCAATCTTTTTAAAGGCTACATAGTTTACATTAATATATACATTAAATAATCATGTATATACATACATATAATTAATAAAATGATTCTCCTATTAAGGAATATTGTTATGTATGGAAAACACTCACTTTTTGCTACTATGTATATTACTAAATAAACATTTTATATGACATATCTTAATATGCTTGATGGAAGGAGAAAAAACACTTGATTTCTAAAGGTCCTTGGAATTTTTTCAAGTTTGGTTGATTTTTGAAATCTCAAACAGGGCATCATATTTATCCTTTTATGTTTTGATGTTTCAAGTCAGTCCAGCATCCCTGTTGTGCAGATATTTGGAAATTATTTGTTACTTTCCTGGCTTCATGTTGAAAAACAGAATCCTTGTCCTCATTTACTAATAGTAATGCAGGTGAGCAATACAAAGCTAATATCAGAGTCCACATGGCACTCTCTGAGAAACTCCTTTTCATTTCAATCAACTCATTAGTTTATAATTTATTTGACAGATTATGTACTTGCTTAAATATTGTGTTATCTATCAAGATAGAGTGGTATGGGTTTTTAACTTCATTTCCTCACCTTCATTCTGTTCTGATACCTTAAAAGTTATCAGAAGAATATCGCCATCATCCAACAACAATCAGAACAACAGTAAATGAAAATCCAATTACAATTTGGTCTGAATAACAATGTGAAAGTCAGGGTCTCTATGAGTTCATGAGGGCCTCAAATTTGAAAGAGTGATATGCATTACCACATCTGGCTTAACTGAGTGATTTTTTTTTTTTTTTTAATTTTTGAAACAGGATTTCTCTGTAAAGCCATGGCTGTCCTGGAACTCACTCCATAGACGAGGTTGGCCTCAAACTCATAAAGATCTGCCTATCTGCCGGCAACTGCCTTCTAAATATTGGGATTAAACAGGTCCTTGCTTGTGGATAAAGAATAATTGTTCTTAACTGGGAGCAATTTTTGATATGTGGGACATTCTGTAATGTCTCAAGACAATTGTTATTTGTCAGAACTAGGCATGGGGAGTTGCTCCTAGTATCTGCTGTATAAGTGCTGAGTCTGCTACTAAACATATTTCACGCTCAATGAAGGTCTTCCCCAGGGAAGAAGCCTTCAGCCCCCAAAGTCAATAGCACCCAGCTTGAAAAATCTGGTCATGAACTAGGTATAGAATCTAAAGCCAGTACTACTGAGCAGTGAAGTATAAAGGGTTACATCAGCTGAAACTTTATATCACATCCCTAAGGATTTTAATTTCATTGGTCTAGGCATAGGTCTATCTTTTTGAAATGTAGTTATTCTAAATAACGCCCTATTGCTTTGCATAGCTTTTTTTTTACTTTTTAATCTTTTAGTTTTTATTAAATCATTTTAATTAATGAATGAATGAATTAATTAATTTTTACATCCTAACTTCTCTTTCCCCTCTCTCCTCTCCTCCAGGACTGTCCCCCTCTCCTTCCCCACCCACTCCTCCTTTGTGTCTCTTCAGACAAGGGCAGGCTTTCCATGAATATCAACCAGTCATGGCATAACAAAGAGTAAGACAAAGCACCTCCTCTTTTATTAAGGCTAGACAAGAGAACAACCCAGTAGGAAGAAAGGATCCCAAGGGTAGGTAATAGAGTCAGAGTCAGACCCTCCTCCCACTGTCTGCTCTCCCACAGGAAGATCGTGCTACACAACTGTATCATATGTGCAGAGGTCCCAGGGCAGTCTCATTCAGGCTCCCTGTTTGAAGGTTCAGTCTCTGTGAGCCCCAGTGAGCCCAGATTAGTTGAGTCTGTGGGCTTTCTTGTGATATCCTTGACCCCTCTGGTTCTTTTAGTCTTCCCCACCACTTCCTTCCCGAAGCTCCTCCTAATGTTTGGCTGCATCTATTTCTATCACTTGTTGGGTGAAACCTCTCTGACAAAGGCAGTTGTGCTAGGCACCAATCTATGAGTATAGCAGAATACCATTAGGAATCATTTCAAGCTGGGCGGTTAGCAAAATACCATTAGGAATCATTTCAAGCCAGGCAGTGGTGGTGCACGCCTCTAATCCCAGCACTTGGGAGGCAGAGGCAGGCAGATTTCAGAGTTCGAGGCCATCCTGGTCTACAGAGTGAGTTCCAGGACAGCCAGGGCTACACAGAGAAACCCTGT
>NC_045030.1:4439492-4454008 GCF_008632895.1 Mastomys coucha | reverse complement strand
CCCCCCCCCCGACATGTTCGGTGCCACCTTTACCTCAGCACATCTTATAGGCAGGACATAATGTCAAAGGTTTTTGTGGCTAGGTTGGTGTCCCAATCTCTCCATTGGAAGTCTTGCCTGGCTAGAGGAGCTGGTTGGTTCAGGCCCCATGTCCCCCTTTGCTAGGAGTCTTCACTAGGGTCACCCTCATAAATTCCTGTGAGTTTCCATTGCACTAGGTTTCGAGCTCTTCCCAGAAGTACCCCCCCCCCATTCCAGTTGTCGCTCCTAGTACTCTCTCCCTTTGTCCTCCCTACACCTGATCCATCCTGTTCCCACTCCCCCATGGAGACCTCTCTCCTGTGATGTCTATTTCCCCTTCAAGGTGAGATTCATGCATTCCCCCTTGAGTCCTACTTGTTACTTAGCTTCTGTGGGTCTGCCAATTGTAACATGGTTGTTTGTGGTTAATATGACTTATAAGTGAGTACCTACCATGCTTGTCTTTCAGAGTTTGGGTTACCTCACTCGGGATGATCTTTTCTAGTTCTTTTTCATGAAGCTCCTTTGGAGTCCTGGCCAGTCTGTGACATAATCGACAATTATTCTCTGAAGAGTCTGATCTGAGGGAGGCCACAGAAGGGCCCAGCCTTCCCCATATTTCACAACTAGAGGAGCTAGAAAGAAGTTTTCTCAAATGCTGAAAAAGGTTATATGGAAGCCCAAGTTTGGGGGTTTAGTTAGAAATGGGGAAGGCCTGTTTGAATAAATGACTTACAAATCTTCTGAGTCATTGGTCCCAAAGATCTTGGCCTACCTACATAAGGGACCACCGTGGCAAGGAGAAACATGTAGTTCTGTAGTGGATGCGATTCCTATCTAGTCACCGGGCTCTGGGAACCCAATGGTAACTGGCTGGGTTTTGTCTTTCACAAATGCCTCCAAGAAACCAGATCCATCCTGGGGACAGCCTAGAAACCTTATCCTGATGCCAGAATGTAGCCATGCCAATCCATAGGGTGGAGGCTCTAGGCTGGTCCTGCTGTTCTTGGGGTGGTTGAGAAAAACCCAGGAGATGGCTAGATGCAGGAAACTACCACCGAATCTGTGAGGTTGTGGGTAGGCTGAGGACTTCTTGTCTCTTGTGTTCCCCATCAGCAGGCCTTTATGTCCCATTCTAAACCGCAGCACAGCAGGCATGCACTAGGTCTAGCCTTTTGCAAAAGAAAAACAAAGAAATTTGTAGAATGGGCCTTGGCACTGGAGTATCTTGCTTCCAGTCCCGGGTCTGTCCAAATCATGTTTCTGACTGACTTTTTTCCTGGTACAATGAACATAATAATAATGAACTTCGGGCACAGCCTTGAGTGTCAAGCCGGCGAATGGGGCCTTGGTATGAGCTTCAGAGGGAAACTCTGAACTCCTAGGTTGCTCTTTTTCTGTGTGACATGCAAGGGCTTCTGTCTTCAGCACGCACGGATTCGTTCCAAGGGCCCAGGATCCCTGAAGTTCTGCAGACACTAGTTTGTGCCTTGGGGCTGAGGGGGGTGCAAATGGAGCAAAGGATACTTTTGGATGTAATGGGTTTCTAGAGCCTCTAGCTGAGGGGGAACAGCCCGGTTTCCAGAAAGAAGGGGTGGCACAAAAAAAGAGGGGGTGGGCAAATGGTGGGGCGGGGAGCCCTGAACCGCTCTGCCTTCCAAGGAGGAGGAGGAAGGAGGGCAGGCCCTGACTGGAGGGAGGGAAAGAAGGAATCCGCCAAGGAGGAGTTTTCCAGCCTGGCTTTAGAGGCTCTGGCTCACTACACAGCCCCTCTGTCTCTTGGCCTTCTCCAGCCCCTAAGTGCGCTGCGCAGCCTGCCCAGCGGGGGAAGCGCCGGCTCGCCATGGGGAGCCCGGGACTCCGGCCCGCGCTGCTGCTGCCTCCTCAAGTACTGCTGCTGTTGCTGGCACTGCTGCACATCCTGCCGAGCCAGGGCTTCCCAGGTAGGAGCTAGAGATGGGGGGGGTGTTTCCCCAGTTAGTCATCTAGGAACCTCGGAACCGTCTGCTGAACCCCCTGGCTTGGAACAGCAGGAGATGTGTGTGGGGGTCTCCCTTTGTTTACTCTGAACTCGGCTTTCGCAGTCCCAGGAAGTGGGTCTGAAAGAGGAGTGTGGCTCCCGTTTAGGTACAAGGAACTGAGTTCTATCGCAGAGCCTGGAGCCCGAGCCTGAGCACCTTCTGCTCCTAGGGCTCCAAGGTTTAAATCAAACCCTCTTGGCATAGAAGGCTACGAAGAGAAAGTTTGGCCACGGGCTCCTTTGCTCCTTTCACCACACTGCATAGCTTCTTTTGCTCCCCACCCCACCCCCTCACATGGTTTTGATGGCTGTCAGCGCTCTGGGCCTGGCAGCTTATTTTTGGAAAAAGCCCCACATCTTGACCCCCACCCCCGCCCCACGGAGCTGATCAGCTCCAAAACTCTTGTGGACTTTAGTAGCCTAGCTGAAGAGCCTTCATACATCCTTTTGTCCAGTCCTCCTGTCCAGTCTGCACCCGCCCCTTCTCCCCCAACCCCGCGCCAAACTCTGGGATTCCGAGAAAGTTTGCTTCTCTAAGGGAAAAGTGCCAGCTGAGAGTGGTGACATGTGGCATGCACTTGGTTAGCACCAGGGAAAGCAGGAAAGGCGCAGAATTGTGCTGGAGGGCGTGGTCTCCAACATCTAAGAGGACCCTGGTATTTACTGGGTTTTCACAGTACAGGGAAAATTCTCTTTGGAAATGCCTCTTTCAAAAATATCTAGTTAACATCCTCACAAAGAAATCTTTGGGCTTAATGAGGGTGTCCGAGGGGCAGGGCTATTTGCTCTGCACTGCTGTGGCCTTGGAATGAAGAGCCAATTATGCAAGCGATTTAGCTTTCTGTTAATAGAAAAGTGGTGCGGAGCATTACAATGTATGCAAATAATTGCCTTTGTGTTAGATCACTATGGACAGTTTAAATTTGGGGCTTGAGAAGAAACCTCCAGGAAGGGAGCTGGGTAGATGTAGGCAGGGATGGCTTTTGATCTTTTGAGTGTTCCAAACGAGTGGATGGATGGATGGATGGATGGATGGATGGATGGATGGATGGATGGATGGATGGATAACATGTGAGTTAAACGACAGGAACATTGTGTTCTGTGTTGATGCTTACAGGTTTGAAGTTTTGTAGTAGCTGATTAGGGGCAAAGTGCAGAGGAGTCTTTACCTTAGTTGTTAGAGATGTTGATGTCCCCGTGCCCTTGGCAATAATTGTGTTGAAGGGATCTCAGAGGGGAAGGAGAGACAGTCTAAATTAAAGAATCTCAACCTCTGGGTGAGTCTGTCCCAAGGAGGCTCCATTTTCATTTGCTCTCCTCCCCTCTTCTGCTCTCCCCTCCCCGCTCCTTTCTCTCTGTCTCTACCTTATATAGTATAGCTTGCTGCCAAGCCTCAGACACCCACAGAATCCTAGATTTGCCAGCTCAGGCACTTACTACTGTTTATGTTTTGGGACTTGCCCTTGGGTTTCTTGGCTCAGTCTGCTAGCCTGCCGGTCCCTCTTCCAGTCAGTCAGGCAGCCACCAGGTTCCTCTTTGCCACCATTCCTGCTGCTTCTGCATTCACCTGCCATCTGGCTCCACTCAGATTAATTGAAACTTTGCAGAAGCACTTCCCTGGAGTCCCTACTCCATTTTTTTCTAGTCTATTTCTAGCCCATTTCTTTAAGAAATATTTATTTTACTTGTTGATATTATATTTATACCCTTTTCCGCTTTGCTTTCTGCCCTCCAATTCCTCTCCTATACCCCAACCCCTTGCTTTCTAAACTACAGTATACTATTCCAATTGGAGTACTCTCTTGGCACATATCAGTGGAGTATCTTGGGAACTGAGCTCTGCTGGGGCTGTTGAATCCAACAGAGGAAATTTTAGTTTGAGCCAGAGATTGTAAAAGTCTGGGAAGGGAAAATGCTCTAGACTTGTACATCTGGAGGCACATGGCAGCTGGGTTCACTATTAGTTGTGGGGTGACATGTTTTAAAGGTTGTCTCAGAGGCACTCCTAGTATGTGAACATGATGTCTCCAGGAAGAGCCTGTGAAAGAAGATTTGGCTCTGGATCTTCACAAAGAGGGAGCTAAGCATTTAGGACTCCATCCGTATCCTAATTATGGAACCCTCTGAGCTCTTAGAGCAACTGTAAGAGAAATGACAAATCTTTCCTATTCCCACCTGGAAAAGCTCTCTGGAGTTCATCTAAACCTGAATTTGATGTAGCTTTTCTGGGCTCCTGGTTTATTATTCCCAGCCTATCAAAGACTGTGTATCTACAGAAACTCACAGGAAGTATATGGAGTGCTCCTAGCAAAGTTGCCTGTTTGGACCCTTTTAAGAAATGGGCCTGTTCATTAATTCTATACTTAAATGAATTCTCACAAGCTTCTGTATGTCTGAGACTTTGGAAGTTCACTTTACCCCCTGCAAACAAAGCTGAAAGTGGGGGATGAATGCTGTGGCCATGGACAAAGTCTTTGTGAATCCTAGTACTGGAAAAAACAGGTAAAGTGGTGTGGTTTTGTTCATTAGGGAAACCTTAAAGCAAAATTAGACCACTGCTCTAGAAGCAGGATTTGGAACTGCCACATTTGGAGATAAGTATTAGGAACAGAGCACCTGGCTCAGGCTCTACAATTAAGGTCTCAGCAGAAACTGGCTAGAAATTTCTATTTGTGCTTAAGACATATAATCAGCTGACAAAATTACTCTGCAATATAAAAGAGGATCTGCTAGAGAGAGGAGAGCATTTTTGTCTGGCATTGTCTTTGTTGAGAACACTTCCAGTCAGTAAATTGTTACCACTTCTCATTTCACAGATTTGTGAGTTGAACACAGGGCTAGAAACCATCAGTAAGGCACCAATTTCAGACCTTCCTGCCTCCTCAGTCCTTGCACCATAATCAAAGTACATCCCTTCCCTTCTAGATGATGACTGTAGCATTAGTGTCTCTGAGGCTAACTCACTGTCTTTTTTTTTTAAAGCCAAATACACGTCTTTTAAGTGGAATAGTGTGTGTGTGTGTGTGTGTGTGTGTGTGTATGCATGTGTGTGTGTTTGTGTGTGTGCAGGTATGTACATATGTGTGATCATCCATGTGCGTGTGCATGAGTGTGCATATGTATGTATTCATGTAGAAGGTAGAAGTCAGAGTAAGGTGTCTTCTTTTGTTTCTTTCTACCTTCATTTCTGAGGCAGGATCTCTCACTAAATTGGAGGCTCATCAATGGAGCAAATCTAGGTGGCTGGAGAGTCACAGAAATCCTCCTGTCTCCTCTTATCCAGTGCTGGGATTACAAGTGTATGCCACCATACCCTGCTTTTCGTGTGGATGCTGGGGATCTGAACTCAAATTCTTATGCGTATGTGGCAAGCACTTCATATTTCTCTATTCCAATCTCATGTGGAAGGCTCTCCATTAAATTCAGGAATTAAATTGTTCCAGCACAGTTCTCAAGTGCTTCACCCATGACTTCCTAAAACCTAGTCCATATGCACTACATGGTCCTTTAGCAGTTAGGTTACGTTTTCCTTTGTAGATGTCATTTCCTGCACCTTGGAGTGACCCACTGAGCCCTTTGACTGTTCAGAATTCTCCCCATTATCTAACAACATCCACACTTTGATGAAATCAACTGACTGATCCTCCCTCCCCTCCTCACCCCTCCCTTTCTTTCTTCCCAGTCATGGGAATGGGACACATGGTCTTATGCATGATATACATATGTTCTGTGGCTGAGCTACACTCTAGCTCTTGAAATTATTTCTGGATCACTGAAAAGGAAGCCTCATGTCTTTCTTTAATCAAGCCCAGCTCTCTGTGCTGTTTTGTGTTTATCGCACATTTCACACACTGTAAGTTGTACACTCCTTTTCTAGATTCTGAGTCCTTAAAAATCTATGGTTGTGCCGTGTTTTACCCTTATGTGTGTTTCTGAGGATGCTCACCGGAATACCTGGTGCTTGTGGAATTTAGTTTACCCTGAAACTCTGATGATCTGTAAGAGAAGGTGCATGAGTAAATGGGATCTTGTGCCACCATGAATCTACATACATAGAAACTATGGCTTGCTGGCCACAGAGGCTCATTTTAAATCCACGAGTACCCCCTGTTTAAGCAATAACTGTCTCTGCTGGGGGCTGTAAGATGAGAGACTGAGTGCAGCCGCAAGCTGGAGCTTGGATTTATTTTTGTTGGCCACTTTATTCCATGTCTTTCCAAAGCAGTTGAATGGTTTCCTTAGTAAACACACATATATGTGCTGTAACAATTCCACATTCAGTGAACATAACTAAAAGTAGCAATTGAAAGCAAAGAGTTTCAATATAGGTTTGCTGTTGCCAAGTTATAACATAGTATGGCATTTGTAGCAGTCAAGTTATGATTAACATTCAGGTTGAAGATTCTCTTACAAAACAGTAGTTAAGAATAACTGTCTCTCAAGTTCTAGTTTGTAGGGAGACCTCTGAGCCAGTCTCTCCATCTTTAACTGTAAGATTTTGGAACTGACAGCTCTCTAGTTAACACCACCTATAGAATTTCCAGTTCTCATTTTAAAAGCAACCGTGGGCTAAGTGTAGCTCCAAAAGGTATATCATATTATATGTCTTAAGTTCTGCATTCAGTGTCCCTCCCCTCAAAGAAAAAGTAAGTGATAAGTAAAGAAAAAAATCAAACAAAGTCTATACAAACATAGATTGAAACTGTGCCTGCTCTTGATTAGCATAAAGTCTGAGATCTGGGGGAGGATATTGAGTCCATATTCAGGGTATTCACTGTCTGAAGTAGTTGTGAATAAGACCCAAACTATTCAATTCAAATATCTTTGTAACATGTAACAGAATTTCCAAGATTACTTCCCAGGACAAAGGAATGGAAGATAAAATGTCAGTGAATACTTACAATCTTCTGAATAAAAGAGCCAATTGGACAGGAAGCAAGTCAGGGCATACTTAGTTGATGAGACCTTTGGCTATCAAATTGCCCTAGGACATCATTCTAAGTGATTTAGAGACTCTGGGAAGTTTATACATTCTAAGGGTAAGGTTTGCAGATAAAGATTTAAAAGAAAGGCTCGCACTAAATGTTCTTAGCTGTATTGCTATGCCGCCAAGTTCCCAAGGTGATAATTGGTTACACCTGGATCTTATGAGCACATGGAAGAATCTGGCTTCAGAAAGCTCCTGAGTATGCATTCCTTAGAGAAATGATGCACTCACCCATAATTCTTAGGTCATAGTGGATGTTTCTCTCTGTGCATTGTTCTTCAGGAAGAAGAAAAATGGGTTTGGATCTACTGACTCAGATTATCCCAGAAACTTGGAGTTATACATTGCATATATTTGTTTAAAAACCTTTCCAATGAGTTAGATTGGCAGAGTTTTTGCTTGGCTTTCAAATATTTTTTTTGCAACAGTTTTTCTGTCATGGTCTTATAAGGAAGGAACTGTAGTGTGATTAGTCCCATGTACCAGCAATTTGTTTTCTGCTGCCGCCATCACAATGTCCCTCCAGTTGTGTTTAATGGGCACATCTTGAATGCAGCTGCACTCTAGCATTCTCTAATGATTTGTCTTGGTCTATGCCTTATGTGGGTGGCTGGGCTGAATAACCCTGCCTGGTACAGGCTTCCAAGAATATTAAAGCACATTAGTTAAATTGGAGCCACGGGGCAAGAATTAAGCCAACAGTTTTTTAGGCCTACAGTGGAATGTTGCAGAAGCAGTGGTGGTGTTCATGGCCCCTATTTTCTGGAACTCAGCTCCCACATGACCATTCCTTATAGGAATTATCCAAGATACTTTGTCTCTGACTCATTTGCCTGACCAAGACTCCAGTTCCTCTTATGGCCAAAGGTAAAATGCTGTTTTGACTTAGATTTTATCTCAGCTTTTTAGGTAGTAGAATCATACTCTTTCAGTATTAGCTATGCATAGATCTAATTTTCTCACCCATGTAAGCCAATTATAGGGTCTTTGAAATTTTCCTATTCCCATAACTTAATAGGGAACCTAGCTCCAAGAAGGAGGGGATGTGTCTAACCAGCTTCAACCCACCCACCTGGACGGGTGCTTCAGGCTCTATCTAGATTGCTGTGGGAGTTTCTTTCATACCCAGGTTCCTTTGAACAGGCAGCCTAAGTCTTCTGCTGGGGAATCTTGGACAGTGAGGATGCCTCAGACGTGAACTTTTCATACATCTTAGGGAGAAGCCTCTCATGCCTTGCCAGTTGGAATGTCTGGAGTCACATAGGGCTAGGGTGTTATAAGTCGAACTATAGCTACAGCTTAGTGAAGTGAATCCCCTGCACTCCTGTAGGCCTGTGTTGAAATTTATCTCTGCAATGACTACTACATATTAAGCTCTTTCTTGGGTTCAAGAGCTAAACAAACTAGGATAATCTATGCTGTAGCATCACTATTTACATGAATCCTTGGGTGCCCTCTCATTCATCTTAGGTCTGAGCTACTTGGACATTTCTCAGTGCTTTTGAGAAGCTCCTGACCCAAGGCTAACTCTTGATCTCTTTTAGGGACATTAGGATCCCATAAGCTTTGTCTCTACACTGCTTGTTTGGAGTTGCACACCTGATTTGTGGTGACAGTTAAACAGCTTTATTGAGACATAATTCACCCATTCCAGCATTTGCCCATTGAAACTGTGTATTTTATTGCTTGTATTATATTCGTGGAGTTCTGTATACATCATTGTCATCAATTTTAGGGACATTTTTATTATCCCCTGAAGAAACCTGTGTCCTTTGGCTGTCACTGCCTAATTCCTTTTCACTCCAACTGCTAGGCAACCACTAGCTTATTCTCTGCTGCTATAGATGTGCCTGTTCTTTACACTCTCTATAAGTTGCATGAAACTTGTCTTTTTGTGATTTATGTCTCTCATTTAGCCTAAGGTTTTCAAGGGTCATCCATGTTGTCAATTTTATCCTGTAATTATTCCATTCTATGGATATCTTCCATTATATTTACTGTTGATCACTTAGTACACATATGGGTTGCTTCCACTTTAAGTTTCTTAGGAATAATGTTGCAGTGCACATTCATGTACAGATTTTTCAGGGGACATATGCATTTATTTCTCTTGACCAATTACCTAGCAATGGAACTTCCAGATCATATGCTCACTCAAGGATGAAACATCTAGAAAAGTACCCAACTCCCCAGAAGGACTACATCTTTTTAAATTCTCACAGCTTCAGCATCACAACCCTTACACTGTACAGTCTTTTTCTATTAAGTACCATCATATGATCCTCACTCACTCGTAATTTACTCTCAAGTATTGAGTGACAAAATTGTGCAAATACTGAAAGGATACACCGGAGAAAATCAGTGGTATTTGCTCTTTCATTGTTAGCTGGAGGAGTACTGCGAGCCCACAATGCACTTCTCAATGAATAAGAAAAAATGTCCAGTTTCTACATGTTTAGTTAGATGGGCAGAGAATTCTATCTGGAGACATATTTGCGGCTAATTCAGAAATAGGGGCAAACCCAGGATTCAAGACTAGGAAAGGAAAGGCTGACTAGTGTGGTGAGCCTGGTTGCTCTTGTCGTGGGTGTTATGGTGTGGGAAAGAAAGTCCCTGGACAGGCATGTAAGCATTGCTGACTGATAGTGGCTTAGCCTCAAATAAGACAAAGCTGTGGATCTGGTATTCTTTTAAAGCCTGTGAGTATTTAAAAGGTAAACAAAACAAAACAAAAAAGCTGCACTTGTATTTCTACATGATCCTTGCACCCTTGGATCATCTGGAACCAAGTCAAGAATTCAGATGTGTAGTCTCCACCTAAGACTTGCTGAATCAGCATTAACACTTTACCCAGACCCTGCTGAGGAATTGTAGATAAGGATATTTGCATACTGGTCTGATGGAAGAGTGCAGCAATTTGCCAAAACAGATTGGCTTGCCTATTTAGAATTGCTACACAATGGCTTACTTCCCCTCCTCTCTCTTTTGTGGTTGGTTTTGACTTCATCACTGAATGAATCTTCTGGATTTCCATTGTAAGTCCCTTATATTCCTGAGACAAACATGTGCACCTTTAAGTTCCTAGTTCCTTCTCTAACTCAGAACACAAACCTTCAGGCCCTCAGCTTACTCTTCTTCCTTCCTCCCTCCCTCCCTTCCTTCCTTTCTTCCTTCCTTCCTTCCTTGACCTCAACTATTTTTTTAAAAGTCTGCTGAGCAATAATAGTACAGCCCCTGCCTGACCTAACCCAGAATAACAGCAAAGCGTATCTTCAGATTGACTAGGAGCAGGGGCTTCGAGTAACTTTCCTTTGCAGCTAATAATTTCAGTTAAATAATTTTAGCTAGTTAGGAGGAGGAAGAGGAAGAAGAGGAGGAGGAGGAGGGGGAAGAGGAGGAGGAAAAGATCAAGTTGAGTCTAATGGAACAGCTCTGAATCCTCAGCTACCTGGGAGGTTAAGGAAAGGGCATTATCTAATTTAAGACCTGCTTGGGATACAGAGTGAATCCAAGGGTAACTTAGTGAGATCCTGACTCAAAATACAAAAAAGAAGTTGGAGATATGGCTCAGGGAAAGAGTGTTTCACATGTGAGGTCCTAAGTTTAACCTCTAGGATTGAAAAGGACAAAAACTATCTGGGTGGTGGTGGTGCTCACCCAGCACTCAGGAGGCAATAAGGCAGATCTCTGAGTTCAAGGCCAGTTTGCTCTACAGAGTGTGTTCTAGGACAGCCAGGGTTACACAGGGAAACCCCATCTCGAAAAGAAAAAAGAAAAAAGAGAAGGAAAGAAAAAGAAAAAGAATTTTACAAAAAGGCCAAGGAGGAAGAAGAGGAAGAGAAAGAGGGATTATCTGTTTTCATACTAGAAACTAGAGGTTAGAGAAGAGGTGGTAACTTGGAGAATGGGTGAAAGTAAGCCAATGGGGAGGTCAGGAGAACACATCAGTGTCTCACGTTAGGCCCTGAAAATTCTACAGATGGTGAAGACTAGGATGATTGAGTTGTTTAATGGAATCAAAAAAGGTTATTTGTGGGTTATGTTGGAGTGGGTATGTGGTTATAAACCCAGAAGTGGTCTTTAGAAAGACAAAATTGGGATCATTTGGGGAGTCTGATGAATTTTAATTTGATAGATCTGGAATAGGGAATAGTTAATTTGGTACAGTCTGCAAATTAGTTCAGGAATGCTATATTTGGGCCCTTCCTGTTTTCATATCATCAGTTGATCAAACTGTTTAAAGTTTTAGGTAGTAAAAGTATTCCAAAGGAGATTAACAATTACTTTCTTATCATGTGAACACAACTATGTTAATTTATTTAAGTACAGTATTTGCCTATGTGGTGATATAAAGATAACATTAAATTGTTTTGACAAAGATCATAGGGCTTATGAAACTAAAAACAGTTTGCCTCTAAAGTCTGCCAACCCCTAATGTAAGGTCTTGATTCTGAAAGTGTAACTTGAGGCTCAGCTTTTCCTGGTAGTTTTAGAGAAATTTGAGATTTTGAACAGCACTCCAGAGCTATAAAGTTGCAGCCTGCCTTTTAACAGGAGATGCCTAGGTATTTGGAATTGCTTCCCCATCAGTAGACCCAACTCAGGACTCATCTTGGAGGTCTAGGCCACCATACTATAACTGACACTGTATTTTCTACTCTTAATTTATATGGCACATAACTGTATATCTAGTTTTCTAGGTTTGGGGACTGTAATACCCAGATATCTCAAACTCTCTAGAAACTAAGTTCTCATTTTAGTCTTCCCAGTCCTTAGCTAAATCTCTGTGCTCTAACCCAAGTTGGAAATGGTCTGGCCTTTGTAAACTGCTGACAGATTTACTTGATGTTGCCAGGGTTTGGAGGCTGCAGACTCTGGTTTCTCTGACTCCATTGGCCTGCCAGGATCTCACTATATTGATACGGCTCAATGTCCTCAAAAGTCTTCTATACATTTATTTGAAGCACTGCTTCCTAGAGGTACACAAGTGTCTCCTGTTTATGTAGGTTGCGTTGTCATTAAGTTGAGACATGCTGGCTACTAAGATCTGAATACAGTTTGTCTCCCTACAAAATTCAGCATGAAATGTTGGTGACTTTGAAGAGATTATTGGAACACCAGGAAGGCTTAATGCCTTTCATAGGACCAGATCAGGTATGGTGATTGTGGGTTATAATAAAGCAAGTCCACCTATCTTGTTTGGCATATATATATATATATATATATATATATATATATATATATATACAAGCTTGTCCTCTTTTTCACTAGGAGTTGTAATAAGAGGCTGTCACCATAATATAACTTTTCTACCTTGAACTTCCCAGCCTCCAGAACTGCCAACCAAAATAAGTCTGGTTTCAATCATGGGTGCAGACATGGGTGCAGACATGGTTGCATTCATGGGTGTTTGGTTGTAATAACAGAAAGTGGCCCCAAACACAAGATTAAGTGTTTCTTTAGTGCAGGGGCTGCTCAGGATCATCAATCTGTAACCCTCTGGGAGAGGACTGGGAAGAATAATCTCAACTTATGATCTATAGACCAGTACCAATAACAGAATCACTCAAGAATATTCGAGGTAAATACATTCTCAGACCCTACCCTAGGAACAGAAACAGAATGAACCAGAAACAATGTTCTGATAAAGTTGAGCCCAGCAATCTGTGTTGTAACAGACACTCATAGTTCTTCTCACACAGTCATGTATGAGGATCATTTGTGTGGAAAATTTCAGATCAATTTTCAGAACATCTAGAGAAAGAAACTCATGTTTCACATGTCGGTTTTAATGAGAATCATTTACTTGCTTTAAATTTTAGGACAGGACCTTGGGAAACACCACACTGAACTTACTGAGTAGGGACGAGCACAGTAGGCTTCAGGAATAACCCTGTGGTGAAATCATCTCTTGCAGATATATCTCCCAGAGAAGCAGTTTGTATGCACACTTGGTTTGAGAAAAGTTTCTCCAGGTCAAAAGGCAGCAGCAGCTGGCTGATGCAAAAACACATTCTTTACAATGTGTTTCTGTATATTAAAATGTTCAGAAGCCTCAGGAACAGCCCTTGGGCTATTTCTTCTCCTATGCATGATTCATACTTTCAGAATACTGATCTGTGGGAGACTGCTAGTCTGCGGCCAGTGATTCTCAGTACAGATGCTTGTCTCTGCATTTTAGAGCTCATGCCATTTCTTCTCATTCCAGAACTTCTCCCTTGGGGTCTCTATGAGGAACAGAAGTATTACAGCCTTGTGCCTTCATTTAAATGTTCTTTCTTCTTTGCTCCCAGTAGGTTTGTATCTTCTACATAGTCACTTAGTCTCAGAGTCCCAGTAACATGGAGTCATTTGGGAGACTGGATGAAGTTGAAGGAGCCACTATAAGTTATTGTACTTCCTTTGAGAGCTGACTGCTGGGGACAAGCAAGCGAAAGGAATTAAGGATGAGGAACTTACTCTAACCTTGATTTTCATCAAGAACGGATGATACAACTGACAACTTTGATTCTTACGCTTCTTGTGGGAGAGAAAATAAAATCTTATGCACTAGCTTACTTTTGTCTGCTCTGCAATCTGAAAACTTGTGCTCATCTTAAAAATGGCCCACCTGATGCAGGTATAAGCTGCAGCTCTGCATGCTTTCATGATGCTTTTAAAAATGATAAAAAGAAGTCAGGATGTAGGTCAGTGCTAGAGCTCTTAGCAGTTGCAAGGCCCTGAGTGTAAGCTTCCAGCACAGAAAAAAAAAATAGTTTAAAGGTAAATCACATTTATTGTAAAAGCCCTTAGAGACCTGGTAAGATGGAAGTAGGTTTGCCTCTCATTTTCCTCTGCACTCTATTTTCTCCCTAAAATCACTGCACCGAACAGTTTGGTATAAACGCCTAGAAATTTTTCTCTCTGTGTGAATTTTTATAAAGACACAAGTTGTTAAAAAATAATGCATTGCTCTGGGCCTGTGTACCAGAGGCTTTCCTCAGAGATCTCTGGCCTGGTCTGGTGCGAGAGTTCTGAGAATTCTGGCTGAAAGGGAAGTGAGTGCGGGCAGGGAGAGGAAGTAAGTCGCTTCAGCCACTTCCAAGGCTTCTGCTGCTGCAGTTGGCTCCACCTCCGTCTCTGCCAAGCCTTCCCAGTTACTCTAAGCTGCCCTGCTGGTCTGGCTGGGCCAATGAGAGGCCGACTAGCCAGTGAGGAGTAGGCGGAGCTTCAGGTAGTGTTCTTTGGGAGAGCAGACCTCTTCCCAAGTGTTACAGCTCTTAGGACAGAAGCTCTTGGATGATGGAGTAGTTCTCACACCCCTATAGTCCTTCCAGATAGGATTCTTATATACAGTTTTGGGGTGGGTTAGGAATTGACAACAGGTACTTCCATTGACTTGGTCTGAGAGCTTTTGGGAAAAACCTTATTTGCATGTGGGAGTGCTTGGTGCTGCTCCTACATGAAGGCCACACACCTTTCTCTTTGGGGGCAGGGGGTGCTGTGGGA
>NC_045030.1:4435069-4438391 GCF_008632895.1 Mastomys coucha | reverse complement strand
ATTAAGCAATAGGAGGCTATCCTGGAAAAAAAAAATGTTCTTTTCCTTTGGACCAGAGCAATGCTTTCATTTATAAAGT
Organism: Mastomys coucha; assembly: GCF_008632895.1. Taxonomy (NCBI): domain Eukaryota; kingdom Metazoa; phylum Chordata; class Mammalia; order Rodentia; family Muridae; genus Mastomys; species Mastomys coucha. The sequence goes on along the minus strand of NC_045030.1, from coordinate 4,438,312 downwards.
TATCCTTCCAGGTTTCTTTTTTTTTTTAAGACCTGAAATATGGCCACAATTAAAATTTCACAAGCCACATGCTGTCTTCATTGTCTTTGCTAATTAAAAGCAGAAAGCTTGGAGACTAAGGGCGCCATCTCCTTTGCCTAGAACTTTCCTCTGGGGATTTTCTGCAGAAGTGATTGAACTGAGAGTGGGATGCTGTCCTAGTTGAAGCAGCTATAGAAGCAAGGCTTATTCTAAGTGTTCATGCTTCACAAGGTTTACTTTCCCAACCTCCACCCACTATATTGCCATTTTTTCTTGATGAAATTAAGTTCAATGGGCATATAGGAACATTCTTGACAGGGAAAAATTAACGTAAGGACTGTAGTTGGGTAAAGAAGTAAAATTCCTCAGTAAGATGGGACTCCAGTCACCCACAGTGGTGACCCCTGGCAGTTGCCCAGTAAACAGTATCATTTTGGCCTACCCTTCCTTCTTTGCCTCTCTTTGTCTGCTTGTCATTATACTTTTTGGGTTGCCTCCCCCAAATAAACTACTGTATCCTGTCTTAAGATCTGCTTTGGGAGACAACAAACATTGGCTATGATGGAATTTAATCCAGTGTTTTAGGTTCCCTCCTGTAGTTATTTATTTTAATTGATAAATTGATAGCTGCTAAATAGAGATGTGTAATGAGGGGTTCTGGGATAGGAGCTTGGAAGTTGTTTAGGTAGGCATGAAACTACCTAAAATTTGATGGTTCAAATCAATAACAACCAATTACTTGTTCATGAAAGTTTGGTCAGGGCTTAGTGTGGAAGGTTAATTTCTGATCCGCATGCTGTTGGCTGTGTGCCTTCATCTAGGGCTGCTGGATCCAAGATGGCTCTATTCACATATTTGGTCCTTCATCTGCAATGGCTATACCCGTACCCCTGTCATTCAGTCCCTCATTGATCAGACCAGTATCTCTGTCCAGCAGACTAAATGGACATGTTTGTGTTTGAGTAGCTTCCTAATAGAGTAAAAGCAAAGCCTGCCAGGATGCTGCTGAAAAGCCTAGGTCTGGAACTGACACAGTATCACTTTTGCTGAAAAATTTTAAAGAAAATGACAAGGCAGCCAGAGTTTTAGGCTGGAAGTAATAGCTAAAGTCCATAGATTCTAACACTTAATAGATCAGAATAATAGTACAAGTAGGGGGTGATTGACGGTAGTTAACTTGGAAAGAACTCCATTCCATGACTGGTTTGGGAATGGAAGTTAGAGATATAAGTTTAACTTTCTGGGTTGTTTTCTGGGTATATTCTGTTTCAGTGATGGGCTCTAAGTTAGTTATCCAACTGCTGTGGCTTGGTTTATCAAATGCCCCTCATAGGTCGTGAGGTAAAGCTTGATTCCCAGTGCAATTTCAGAGTTCAGAGGTAGGGATTTTGGGAAGTGATCAAACCATGAAGCCTCTAGCATAGTCAATGGAGTAATTCATTGAAAGTCCATAGTCTGATGGCATTATTGAGAGGTGATGGAAACTAGGTGGGGCCGCATTGGAGTAAGTGGACCACTGAAAACATACTTTTCCATGATATGTCTCATTTCTGCATCCTTCCTCATTGAGTCACTGTCTCCTGACCACCATGAAGTGAGCAGCTCAAGTCTACTATGCTCTCTCTGTCAGGATGCTCTGTCTTACCAGTGGCAGATACTGTGAGGCCAAATAGCCATGGACTAAAACTTTCGAGACCATGAGCCAAAATAAATCTTTATGTCATTTATCTCAACACATTTTGTCACAGTGATGAAATGTAGCTAGCACACCAATGGTACTTGACTCATAAGGTAGACAACATCGCGAAGACAGAGAATGTACTCATGGACAGTTCATGCAACTGAATCAACTGGTATTTCTGGAAATGTGCAAAACTCATTTATCATTGATTACTAGTATTAGCACCACCTACCTTCCCTTCAAATTTTCTCTCTTTCTCCATCAATGTGAAAACATTATTATGTGGACATTAGCAAAAAATACACCATAGACCTAAACATGAAGCCTGTAAGAATTCTTGATAATAACATCAGAGAAAGTGTTTGTAGGCTTGAGCAAAGATATTTTTATATATAACAACTGAAACATGGTCTACAAAGGGTACAGGGAATGAATTGTGCTTCATCCAAATCAAAATTGTTTACTTTTTAGAACATACTGTTAAGGGAATGAAGAGAAAAATCAGAATGGAGAAAATATTTTTAAATGACATGTCTGATTAAAGGGCTATTATTCTAAATACATAAAGAACACTCTGAATACAATAACAAGAAAGTAAGCAACCCCATTATAAAGTTGAAATGTTTGCACAGACACAAAAAGAGAGATATATGAGAAGATGCTTAACACCCTCATTCACCTACTGGATGAACATGGCTGATATAACTGTTGCCTCCATCTACTAAAAATGGGAACAAAGTCACCTTCTCTTTTTGGAAACTGACTTTCACTGTACAGTGCAAATGTAACGTGTGGGTATTCCTATCAAGAAGGGATTTTCACACATTTATGATCCCTTTAGAGAGCTGACAGGCTATTTTATGTTTCCCTTACTAGAATTTATGTGACACATATCCACAAATTGCTAGCCAGGAACTTTAAGAAACCACTAGACACCAGCAATTTGAAGCAGATCATTTACTGTAAGCTCAAGCAGACGTGGGTGTCTTCCACCATGCTTTTCCAAGCCGGTTTAAGCTGCTAGGACTCCCTAAAAACCTCCCTTCATCTACTTCTGTGCTCAAGTACATGATGTCCTCTCATTTCAAGGAACTGGCAGCATTTTGGCCTCATGACACAGGGTTTTAGTGTCCTTGGTACTACTAGTACATAAAAGATTTAAATCACCTTGATTTTTTTCCTCTGAATTCGTTTATACTTGGTGTTAAAGTCTGAAATATATCATTTTTACTTTTTTTTTCTAGGAACAAATGCTAAATTTGAACACCCAGTGTTCACTAAGGACACCGATCTTATGACGAGTAAGAAACATTTTTCATCTAGTTTCTAAATTTGGAATAGGAATCTTGGATGAACAGCTGCAGTGTCCCAAACAATTTTTTCCATTTCTGTGAATCCCAAAGGCACTTCATGCACTTAACATTCCAGAAATTCCTAGAATGAAAGAAAAAGGAGACCATGCAGGAGTTTTGTTTGGTTTCTATTTGTTTGTATGTGTGTGTGTGTGTGTGTGTGTGTGTGTGTGTGTGTGTGTGTGTTTG
>NC_045030.1:4423211-4434922 GCF_008632895.1 Mastomys coucha | reverse complement strand
TACACATATGCACATAAATATTTCAGTTAAGATTCACGTATGAGAGATACCATGTAACCTTCCTTTGCCTGAGTCTGGATGACCCCACTAGATAAAGTATTTTCCGGATTCATCCATATTCCTATGAATTTCATGTCTTTGTTTTAAATCTATTACCTCAGTAACTTTTTCAAAAGATGACTTAGAGTTTGGAGCAGCTGTATGCTATTTCTCTGGATGTGTTGGTCTGCATGCCAATCCCTGCAGTGATGATGTCTGTAACATCTTGATTACTGTAGCTTTGCAGTGTGATTCCTCCAAATTTACTTTGGCTTCATAAAATCACTCTAGACATACATTCCAGCAAAAATCTTCCTGAGATTATTATTGGTATTATTTTAATTTTATTGATGAACTTGGGGAGTGAATTGATGTCTTTTTTTTTTTTCCTATTTGAAATTTCCAACGTATAAGCACAGTTCAACTCTTTACTTATTTGGGTCTTATTTTACTTTGTTTACTAACATTTTGTTGTCATTTTCAGTAAGGAGATAAAAACACATATTTTATTGGATTTGTAAGTATTTCTTTTTAAATTGGTGTTTCTTAATTTTTTTTGAATGTCTTTTGCTTCTTTACTGACAATTTCACATATGTCTACATTTTGTCTTGGATCATACCCACCCCATAGTCTCTTACTCCTCCTGAGCTCTCCAGCACATTACCTTGCCTTATTCCATGACCTCACTCTTTCTCCATTTACCCTATTGAGTCCATTTAGTGATGTCTGTTAGGATGCTGACTTACCTTGCTGGCTTGATCCTGTTCAGGTTAGGTATTATGCAGGTACTACAGTTGTAGTGCGTTAAATAATAGTGCAACAAGCATTTCATGTCCAGAAGACAGCATCTCATAGTGCTCCTTCTCATCCTCAGACTCTTATATGTTTTCCTATGCCCCTCTGGTTTTGTTATCTAAGCCTTGGAGGTGTTGCTATAGATGTCCTGTTTAGGCCTGAGCACTCAACTGTCTCTTAGTCTCAGCACTTTGAACCAGTTGTGAGTCTCTGCATTAACTGCTGTCCACTGCAGAAGAAGCTTCTCTGGTCAAGGTTGAGAGCAGCCCTAATCCAAGAGTCTACACATAATCTTTAGAAGGAAGTATTTGACAGCATTTCCACTTAGCAAAGAACAGTAGTAGGTTCCTTACTAGGGCTGGCGACCTTCCTAGCAATGGACTTTCGACCAGTCTTCCACTGCCATTCTTGAATCACTGCCTAGAAAAGATAATTAGCCTTTGATAAATGACTTCTGTCTTATGTTTCAGATGGCAAAGTGTTTATCTTGTAATTTAATGCATTTTATAATGTAGAGAGATGACTGGAATGCTCACCATCAGAAAACTCAGCTATTTAGAAAGATGTCTATAAGGTGAGAGGTGGGAAAAAAAGTCCAAAAAGTGGGAAATGATGGTTTTCTGGAATCACAGTTCCAGAGGATGATATGTCTATGATAGTATAGACACAAATTGCATTTGGCCCTCAAAATAAATATAGTCTTGGGGGCTGGAGAGGGTACTCAGTAGTGAAGAGTCCTTTTGCTACTCTTACAGGGGGGACCCAGGTTCAGTTCCCAGCACTCACTTAAGGCAAATTCCAGCTATCTGTAATTCCAGTTCCAGGAAACTCTGTCCCCACTTCTGGCCTTCCTGGACATTTTATTCACATGATGCACACAATGGACACACACACACACACACACACACACACACACACACACACACACATTAAATAAATGTCTTTAAAAAGTAAACATAGTTCCAACCAAAACATTGTTCTCATAAGACAATGTCAATATATTTGAATAATGAAAGAAACATAAAATGATTGACTGTATATAGAATGCAGATGTGCTTCTAATCTATTATATAGCTCATCTGAGTAGTGGACAAGCAGTTCTACCTGTAGTCTGTGGAAAGGAAATTAGAGAATTGGGAAATTCAGTAAAAAATTTAGTAAAATCTTTTATGCCAGTGAGTATTTCTTAATTAAACTATTCAGTTAATTGCTTTTGGGGCCCCTATATTGGTATTATCACATATTAAACAGCTTCTCGATGCAAATTAAATGCTCTACTTGTTTATGAAAGAGTCATCCATGAAGAACAAGGCAGCTACCTTTTGTAGTGCAGCCTAGTAATGTCACTGTCTGCCCTAGACCAGGCAGGTCACATGCTAAGTGGTATTACTTCAAGTGTTTAACTGAACTTCTTATTCAATCTAAGCCATTTTTAATCCAGAATGAATCAGCTGATTTTGCTTTAAAGAGCACATGTCTGAGTGATTTGCCTCCATATATGTGAGTATACCACATGGATGCCATACCCATAGGTTCCAGAAAAGAGCCTCTGATCCCATGGTCCTGGAATTGCAATGGTTCTGTGACACCAAGCTGGTGCTGAAAACCAAAGTCTTTTGCAATAGCAGTAGGAGCTCTCAACTACAAAGCCACTCTCCAGGCCCAGCCTCACATCATTTTGTTAAATAGCTATCTGAAAATGGCTTCAGCTTAATTCCAATGATATCCGAGTTTCAGAAAACAAATTCACATTAATATCCAGGTTTTATTCAAAATATCAGTAAAAGTCATAGCCTCCAATTTCATTGCTCCTTTCATCGCAGTCTTTTCCTTTAAACCAACTATGCCGCCATGTGATTCAGCATTTGCTTGCAAAAACAGTTATTGTATATAGATCACCATTGAAGCTTAAAATTGAGTTATGATGCTTCAAGTAGAGTGTTTGTGGTGGTTGAAGTGAGAACAGTCCCCATAGGTGAACATATCTGAGTGTTTGATTTCTATTTGGTGAAGTATTTAGGGAAGCTTAGGACGGGTGGCCTTACTGGAGAAGGTGTGTCACTGGGGGTGGCCTTTGAGGTTTCCAAAGACCATGCCATTCCCAGCGACCTCTCTCTCTGCCTACTGCTTGTGTAAGTAAGGATGTAAGTACCTGCCTGTGACAATGCTCCCCTTCCTGATAGTGATTTTAAATGTTGCCTTGGTCCTGGTGTCTCTCCACAGGAATAGAACAGAAACAAAGACAGTATCTAACCTCATATCTAAGACTTTTCTCATCTTATTTCTCCTCATCTGTTTCCTATGTATACTCTGTTGCAATGTCTGTGTCTTAGTTGTAAAGATATTCAATAAGATAGACCAATTCCATATGCAAATAATGTTCTAAAAGCTGGTGGGGTTAGCCAAAGTCATATAGGTGATAGGGTAGATTCGTAGCATTTCGCTCTCTTGATTTTTATAGAAAACATGTGTGGAATTCTCAGAATCTTACTTCAGAGTCTAACACAATGAAGTATTTTTTCCCATTGGTGTGTCTGTGTGTGTGTGTGTGTGTGTGTGTGTGTGTGTGTGTGTGTAGTGTATAACTGTGTGTGCATGTGCATGTTGTTCTCTGCTTTATTTGTTGATGCAGCCTATCAGCTGAACCCAGAGCTTGCTGATAAGCCTTGTCTGGGTAGCCAGCTCCCTCTAGAGATAACCTTGTCTGATAGCATTTTCTAGGCAGTTACCAGGCAACAGCCAGGTATGCCTGACTCAGTATAAAAGGGGCTGCTTGCCCCCTCCAATCTCTCTTGTCTTCTTGCTCTCAATCTGCCCTCCCTTCCTGCTCCCCGTCTCTCCCCATTCCTGTCTCCTCTCTTCACGTGCTCATGGACAGCCTCTGCTCTTCTACACTCTCCCTCCCTCTCCCTCTGCCCCTCCTTTTCTCCCTCCCTCTCTCCCTCCCCCTCCCTTTCTGTCTTTCTCTGCCTTTCTCTGTCTCTACTACCCTCTCAATTCCCCTCCCCATGCCCCGAATTAACTCTGTTCTATACTATACCATATAGGTACCCCCATCCCCCACACCCTATCATACCTCCACCAAACATATTTCTTCCTTCTTTATTTTTATAAAACATAACACTGTCTCTGCCTCCTGGAATTCCAGGAAGGTCATCACATCAACCTGGCATTCACCTGAGTTCTGAGGATCTAAACTTTATGTGTCCTGCTCAGGCAGCAAGCCCTTTAATTACTGAGCTATTTCCCAACTGCTTAATAAATTTTTGTCTCACTCACAACTTTCTTTCCATACCTCACAAGTATGTGCAAGAATACCAATTTGTTATGCTAAAAATCAGGATGGTAGTGGGATCTGGCCATGTTCTATTTATTGATTTCAGTGGTGTTACATGGGTATGTTCAGTGTATAGAAATTTATTTATAGACTTGTGTTTGTAAAAAAATAAAATAAAATGTTTAGTACTGTGGATGTGCTTCACTTGTAGAGTTTTTGCATGATGTTATGATATTTGAATGCAAAATGTCCCTCATGTACTTATGTGTGTGTGCGTGTGCACGGGGGGCATGTGTGTAGTTTGTGAGTATATATGCCCATGTATGTTCTCTGTATTCATTCTCCGTATTCATTGATGCAGCCTATCAATGAGGAGCTTAGGAGGTGCTCTTGTTCCTCAGCTGAGAGTATGGCAGGTCAAGGGATCTTTAATGATGAGATGGGAGTGGAATGAAATTGGTAGACATTTAGAAATTGTACACTAGTTCTGGTTCCATTCTTATCTCTGCTTCCTAACCACCTATAATCTGAGAAGAAGCAGTAACATGCTTCCAGCACAATGGAGCTACTGCCACCAAAGCTACATCCCCTTTACTGCCATAATGGATTGCTCCTTGTAGAACTGTGAGTCAAAATATGCCTCTCTTTCCTTAAGTTGTCTGTCAAGTGTTCTATCACAGCAAGGAGAAAAGTAACTAACACACCTGAATTATGCAAAGCCCCGAATTCCATCTCCAACACACCACAAAAGGTATTTAAAAGTGTACCAACTGGGCATAGTGGGCATCTATAACACCAGCACTCCAGAGGCTGAGGCAGGGGGATTGTAGGTTTGAGGCCAGCCCTTACATAGAGAGGTCCACGCTATATTGAAAGACCCTGTGGAAGATGAAGGAGAAAGAAAAAGCATGCATAAAATTAATCATTTCAGTAGTGGATGTGTTGGGGAAGCTGGGGGATCAGTGCTGTATAATCCTGACCCCTGATTTTTCCTTGGACTTCATTGAAATATTTACTAATGACCTGTGCAGTGCAACAAGTAATCTCTCTCCTCCATTATAAGGATTCACTTCCTCTTGAAGCCTTTTGTTCTGCTCTCCACAGCACTATTCCCTTCTGGTGTCTATCACAGAGCAAAGTCCTAATCATGTGATTTTGGCTACCACCCCATGATGCTTGTTTTAGCTTGTTTAATATTCACTATCTGTGCTTCCACAAGCCAGGGCACATCTGTATCTGTATCATTCCTGCATGTCTGTACTTCGGGCTTCCAAATAACATGTGCAATGATGAGCTTGAAGCTAATTTTCCAGATGATATGATAGCTCCCAAAACTCCTCTTAGTTCTCTCTCTCCCTCTGTCTCTCTTTCTCTCCCTCTCTCCCTCCTCCTCTGCCCTCTCTCTTTCTCACACACACACACATACACACACAGACACACTAATTCCATGACACATGCATTTGCATCCTCTGATGCTCTGTACTCTCTTCTCTCCCTGTCTTCACAGCACAGAAGTGGCAGGAACCTGTTTATATCCAGCAGCAGATTGAAAACCATGCATCTTTCTCTCTTTCCTCTTCAGGCGGTACAAAATTAATTTCCTTTTGTTTTTATTTTATTCATGGTCTGACCTTTCAGTGGCCAGAACACAGTGATTATATTTCTCTTTAGTTTAATTTTCTGCAAGGTATAAATCTAAAGTTTCCTTAACATTTAATAAGGTACTTATTTTCTTACTCATTACAAAATCTGGTCCATAGATTTAAAAACATAAAAAGAAAACAAAAAATTGTACCATTTACTTATTGATTTTTGATCAAACTCTTGGTATCCTGCCCAGGCAATCCCAAACTCATGATCATTTTTTTTTTTACCTCAGCCTTCCTAGTAACTGGGGAGAAAAGTGCCTGCTATGGTGCCTGGTACGTTTGCTTTTGTTTGTTTATTTGTTTGTTTGTTCTTGTTTTCTTTACAGCATCTTTCATCATGTCTCTGTCCTTATTAAGGCATGGCTCCAAACACTTGGTGCGGGTTGATTCTGTCCAGGAAATGTCAGACTTCTGTAGTTTAACCTCTGCCCTCTCGCAGATCACTGTTTGTTGCTTTGTTTTCTCCTCCCCCTGCCCCAGCAAGCACCTTCATAATGTGGATAGCTCACTGACTATTCTTTTCAAAGTCTATGAAGGTAATTCTCTCTGCATTAAGCTATTAACATGACATAACAGGTCAACATGAGAAGACACAAGTCTTCAGGCTTGTATTTCTATTAAACTCCCTCCTATATATTTGAAAGGAACTATCAGCATTAATGATTTTTTTTTTGTCAGTTTAGAACATCTGTAGCCAGCGCTGAAGACACTCTGCACTATCTTCCCTCAGCTGAGATGGGCAGTTCCCACACATGCCTGTGGTTCCCTGTCACTTGTCTGCAAGTCTAGTTTCTGAGGCTTTCTTCCCAGGCTCTGTTGGGGGCCGATCAGTGGGGGAATAAAGGAGTGGGAGAGACTCAAGCCCCAGCAGAGTTCGAAGACACTGGACTGTCGGACAGGGAAGACTGCTGTGTGCTCTCCACGCTGCCGGGTGGTCATCTGGCTGTGGGAAGTCACAGAACCCCAGTCCGAGGGGTGTGGGAGGGAGGAGTGCGGGGTCCCTGGACCTCATGGAGGCCAAGGATGACAGGTTCTAGCTCTTGGGCATCGCAGGATGTTGCTGGATACCTTGGAAGAGCTGAGAACGGGTGGGGGCCCTGGGGTGGCAGTGGCCCCAGGCTGAAAGGAAAAAGGGTCAGGGGGAGGAGGCATTGGATGGTTCCAGGATGGGCAAGAGTTCTTGGTCTGGTCTGGTGGCTGGAAACACCAGGAGGCTTTCCTATGGGAGATTAGACGCAGCTCTTTAGGGGAAGGCTTATTCCGTTGTTCCAGCATGGTGAGTCTAGATGAAAGGAGGCAGTCCATGGTTTTAGAACTTTTTTGTAGAAGAGAGAGCGAGGGGGGAGATGGAAAAGGAGGGAGAGAGAGAGAAGAAAAGTAGAGGCCAGCCATGGCCATATGGAGAGAGGGGAAAGAGAAGGGGAAAGAAGGAGCAAGAGGTGAGAATAAGAGACAAGAAAGAGAGCAAGAGCTTAAGAGAGAGGAGGGGCCAAGCAACCCCTTTTATAGTGGGCTGGGCTACCTTGCTGTTCCCAGGTAATTGTGGGGCAGGGTATACCTGGCTCTAGTCAGGTGACTGTGGGAGTAGAGTCCAGTCAGAATACTAGGAGCTTGGGACATTGTCTGTGTGAGTGGTAACCACAGGATAATGGAGTTGGAGGGCTCATAGTGTCAGACACCTAATGTCTGGGGGCGTAGTTTTGACCCTTGTAGAATTTTCTACTAGGTCTCTGCAGTAAGCCTCGGTCAACCAGAACACAGACTGCCTTTCAGGGTCCAACAAGGGTCAACTCAGTACCCTGAGACCTGGTTCAGCACTAACTTTGGAATAACAGGTGATTAATATAATGAAGCCAAGAAGGGGAGGGAGTCAGTGGACAGATCCCTCAGCTCCCATGGCCCTGCATGGGTTGTATCTCCTGCATTTCCTCAGTGGAGAGGAGTCCGGGTCATCTTTGGAAGTATACTGCTCCCAAGACTACTTTAATGAGCTTCCTTTTTTTCTTTCATCCCATTCCCTACTTTATTGTTATGCTTCCAAGAATCACCTCCCAAGGAACTACCAGCATTCAATTTCTTGTCTCATGTAGGGTCTACTTTGGGAGAAATAAAAACCATGAAAATATCCAGTCCAGTTTATTTAATTTATTTTTCTTTTTCTAGTTCTTATTCATAAAACTACACAGAGATCTACAGAATATCTCCCGAGAAGATAGTGCCTGTTCATGGGTTGTGGGCTTTGTTCAGTCAGTATTTATCAGTATTTTTCCAATACAAAGTAAAATAGAATAGGCAATGTAAAAATGCATGGTACTTCATGTATTATTCTATAAGACTTAAACTTTCAATTGTATAAATCTGTATGTATTTGGGATCACAAGATAAAACATATTTCTCACTGTGATTTACAATAAAAGGCTAAAAATAATCATTGTTCTTTGCTAATATAATTCAGCAATTGGTACTTCTTTAAAAGGCCAGTCTGTGTTTATACACATTGCAGATACTGTATCAAACACAGCATACTGTAGGGGGAACCAAAGCAATGAGATGGCTTTGGTGAGGTTTGGTCTTTTCTGTTTTTATTTCTCTTATTTTTGAGATTATAATATAATTACATCATCTCTCTAAACCCTCCAATATACCTTCCTTACCCTCTTTCAAATTCATGTTTTCTTTTTTCACTAATTGTTATACTCATATATGTTTATGTATGCATATATTCCTAAATTCATAAATGTAACCTGCTCAGTCTATGAAGTGTTACTTAAATATATGCATGTATATTATTCATGTTCTTTTCAAACCAATACAAATTGAAAATCGTTGTTATTCAAAACTGAATAGTTTTGGGGGTTAATAAGATATTCTCAGGTTACATCCAAGGGTACAACTGACATTTTTATGTCTGTAGTTTCCATACCCCATGTTTTAACAGTTTTCAGTATACCCACTCATAGTCTTTGATGCTTCCTTGAATACCCTTAATTTTTCTGTGATTATGAGGAAGTATTCTACCATGCACTCTTTAATGTTCAGGCCTACAGACATATTTCCCCTAGAACTAGAACTCAGAGTCCATGTAAAGTAAGCCTCTGTGGTCTCAGTGCTATTGAGTTCTTCCTTGGTGCCTTTTTCTAGAATGTATATTAAAACAAGAAAATTTAGGGATGCATTTTGAGGAAGAACTTTTGAGTATCCCAGAGGAAAACTGTTGATAACAGCTTGTGAGTTGTCAGTATTGGCTGTGTTTCCAAACTTTGAGTTTGCATCAGTATGCTCTCAGTCCTTGATGTTGGCGCCTGTATCAGATGATCTCCCAAAGCATTTCCAGAGCTAAGACTAAGTTTCTTGGCAAGCATGACTGCTGGTTGGAAGCCCAAATGGTTATTCTTAAGTACTGCTGGGAGAAACAAATTTTGATAATTGCAAACAAATGATAAACAAACCTAACAAACAAGCTCTTTGAATCAAAGGAATTTTAATGACTACGGTTTGTTTTTAAATTAAACATGAAGCAGAACAGAATATTTATATGTCTTTCCTTATTTTGTTTGTGGCACCAGGGATTTGACCAAGGACCTCATATTTTCTAGACAAGTATACCACTTTTCATCTCTGTTCTTAGCTATAGATTATCTATATAATATGAATAAGGTAAAAATACAGCAAACATTGCTATGTCTATTTGGTAATTTAATAAGAACATAGTCTCCTAAAGAACATAAAGTATGACTTTGTAGTGCTTGTTATTCCTGGCCAGAAGCTATGCTTTTCACTACCTCCTCAGATATAACCAACATCCTAGATTCTATACTTACCATTCTTTTTATTTTCTTTACATGATTACCAAATATATTTGTATTTCTAATGGCGTGATTAGAAACATGATTTTGACCTTTGTATAATTGGACTCATACTGAGTGTATGTTTTTTTACAACTTACTTTTATTTTCACTTAATATCATATTCTTGGAATTTACTCATCTTATTGCATGAGCTTATGACTTAGACCAAAGGCAGTATTCACTTTACTTGCAGAGATCTCATTGTGTAAATATGTTATAGTTCATCTATGTTCCTCCTTGTGTACATTTGGATTATCATTGGTTTTACAAACTTATAAACAGTGCTGTTGGTAGAATAAAAATCTATTTCCTTGGTAAAATGCACAGGAATTTTTTTTCCAGAAGTAATACCAAGGAGTGAATTTCTTGGACCATAGTGCATGCCCATCTTTGATTTTTTTTCTAGTAATGCCAAATTGTTTACAAAAGAGATTATATTAATTTGAACTTGTGTTTCCTGTGCTTGACATCCTTTGTCAACACTTGACAAGCTTTTAAGGACATTTTCTGAGTCAATAAGTGTGAAATAATGTGGGCATCTGGGGGAGGCCAGAGAAGGACAAACATCTTCTTTAATATGCTGACTTGAGAGGTCTCTTAAGTTTGTCTTCCATAATCCAGAGTTTATCAGTGTATGAGAATCAACACTCTGTTTTGGCATTTGTCCTCAGAATGAAAGGGAGTCTCAATACTGGCTACCCTGGCCAGATGCCTGCTGCTTTAGAAGTTTGGGGCCCTTTGTGTCCTCTGCATTATTGTAAGCTCAAAGTAGGAATTGAAAGGCCTTTGCATTTTTTTTCTTCGTCCAGGATGTCTAGTGGCTTTTCCTGTGAGGACAGGCCAAGTGGTTCATTACACTACCTGAAGTAGACTTCTAAAGTCTTGATTTTCTTTTTAGCTTATGGTTCCTTTTCATTTTTTTCATAGAATTAGGTGAGAGTACTCTAGTAGTTTGAATGGCACATTACCTCCTGTAACTGCTTTCCTCTGATTCATAAGCTAAAAATGTATCAGTGGAGATAGCTAGCCCACTATTTCATCAAGAATTTATAGTAAAATGCTCCATCTTTGTCCCTGCATTTCTTTTAGACTGAAGCCTCTCCCCAACCCACAACCTGGGCACATATGTAGCAGAGGACTGTCTTATCCTGCAGAGACTTGATACAGGGTGGGGGATACCCAGGGTGAGACCTCTCTCTCAGAGGTGAAGGGGAGGGTGCATGGATGTAGGGACTCTGTGGGGGTGGGAACCAGGAAGCGGCATCGTTTGGGATGCAAATACATATATTAATTAATTAATTAATTAAAAATAAAATACAAGTTGATATTTTGCTAATAGTTGAGAATTTTTTGTGTGTATGTTCATCAGTAGAGAAAAGTCATGTTTACGATGGTTACCATTCACTGCCTGCTTTAATTTCTTACTTGGAACTCCTTGCTCAGGATTTCATTGAAATGAGAGTGGGTCCAGGAAACATTCATACTCTGAAAATGCCCTACCAGGGTATTATAAACTTTTCTTAATAACAAAAAAAGCTCAGATATCCCATTTGACTATGTAACATTTAAATATGGCACAGCCATTATATACTATACACTAGAAAATCATTTTACAAGTCATACCTACAAAACAGTCATTGACAACTTTTATGAGGATGAGAATATTCCATGTACATTCCTTTTCCTTTGGATAACTTTCATTGACTTCACTGATTAAATTCAATGATTTTGTAAAAGGCCTATGTTATCTACCTTTGTCACTGCTGTGTTAACATGTCCAAAAGAACAATTTAAAAGGAGGAAGGAGCATTAGCTCATAGTTCAGTCCATGGTTACTTGGCTACATGTGTTTGGCTGGGCCTGTAGTGAGGCCAATTGTCATGATAGTAGGAGCCTGCGGCAGAGGATGTTCACTTTGTGGTAGGCAGGACATAGACAAAGGAAGGAAAAGACTGCAGGCCATGTATCGCCTTCAAAGCTATGCCTCCAGTAATCTTTTTCCATACCTACTCAAGTTTTCACCATTTTCTGAGAGAATATTAGCTGGGAACAATTTGAACTTATTTGTGTGCATTTGAATTTGTGTGTGTGTGTGTGTGTGT
>NC_045030.1:4380708-4423051 GCF_008632895.1 Mastomys coucha | reverse complement strand
GTGTGTGTGTGTGTGTGTGTGTTTAGTGAAACATGGTACTACTATGAAATGCAGGACATGTTGTCCTTGAACTGGTGACCCTTCTACTTCTGTTTTCTGAATGTAGAGATCATAGATGTTTACTACCTATGCCTGCCCACTGGACTTTATTTTGGCCAACAAATCTGAGTCAGGTGGTGCTGTGCAAAGTGGCCACTCCATGGTGAAAAGCAAGGAATGCCTTCCATTTCACTCCTTGTTTCTCTCTTATCCTGGCCTCATATCTGTTCGCTAGGATATTGGGACATTTTCTCAGAAAGACTCAGTTTTAGAAAAGTCACCTTAAATGTGAATGCTTCTTTTTTCACTGACTCATGTTTTCTGACAAAAGACCATATTCCTGCAAATGAGCACTTCACCAGCCCCACCAGGCTCTTCCTTACATGGAGCCTTGTCTTGATTTTGGTGCTCACTGATGACCTAAGGTGCTGGACAAAGGATGAGGTATACACTTGACACTGTAGGCCCTTCTCCAGCAAGGGGCTGAGAAAAGGCCAGCTAGTCTATGGGGTTTTTGTATTAACAAGTTGCCTTGGAAGCAATTAAAAACAAAAGTGGGAATTTATGTTTACATCTGGAGTTTCTAAACTTTGAAAGCTTTGCTCACTGGATTTTCAGTAAGGAAAACCAGAACACACATAGAAGCATCCATCTCCATAGTCAGATCTTTGTTGAAATCTTTGGAAAATGAAATTGGTAACTAGTGGGATGGCTTTACAAGAAACAAATGAGCTTCAGTGTTGTGTCCAGGGCAGGGGTTTACACATGTGGGAGATAGGAGAGTGTCTCCCATGTTTAAGGGTCACAGAACCACCCAAGGTACATCTGGAGTTCAACTGCATTATGGCTAAAAATAGCTCTGATGGAGTATACAGGGGACCTGACTGCATTGATAATATGATTTCTAAGGCATGTCTGTCCATTCTATGCTAGTGTGACAAAATGTCTTAGATGAAAAACTACCAGGAAGAAAGCTTATTTGTACTCATGGTCTCAGAAGTCTGTGTATGCTGACTTGGCCCTGTTTCTTTGAGCTTGGAATGGTACAGTACATTATGACAACAGTGATTAGCAGAGGTATTTCTCACTTTATATCAATCATAAAGTAGATGGGAAGGGAGGCAAGGAGGGAGAGAAAGAGACGTGGAGGGTGAGACATAGACAGACACATATATATGAGAGAAATACATGTATGTATATGATAGATAGATAGATAGATAGATAGATAGATAGATAGATAGATAGATAGATAGAAAGTGAGATATGGGGACCACAATCCTACTAATCAATAAAGTTTCAGGCTAATAAGCTTTTAATCTATTAACACAAAGACCATTATTTCAGATTATAAGAAAGAAGAAATCAATTATAATTAAATTATGTCATGCTGCTGACTGTAGACTTTATCTAGAGTTCAGAGTAATTAAAATGTAAAAGTGCTTTTATAGTCTATGAATTGTATGTGTATGCATGTGTGTGCATGTGCGCGCATGTGGTTGTGTGATTGTGTGTGAAACAGAAGTTTTATAAAGCAACTTACATGCTCTTTTGCTATGTAGAAAGTCTATTGTAAGTTTTACTATTTTCAGGGGGTTATGAGCACTTAATGTACTTTTCCAATTCCAAAATAATGAATTTTATCAAGAATAAGGCTAATTACTGGGTGTGGTGGTACATGTCTTTAAACTTGTCACTTAGGAGGCATAGTCAGGTCAATAGACCTCTGAATTTGCTTCCAGCCTGGTCTACATAGTGAGCTTCAGGGCAGCCAAGGCTACAGTGAGACTGTATCTAAAAAAAAATAATTTATTGTAAAAATGAAAGATAAAAAAAAAAGAAAGCTAGTGCCACTAAATTATGGAACCCACTACAAGTGTTTTAAATTTGAGACTCAGTATTATCAGCTTGAAAATAGAGTATTGGAAGTAACCACTACAAACACCTAATCCCAAAGCATATCCTATGCTGTATGGTTTTAGATAATTGTATCATTCTGATCATGTTTAAGACACAACTCTTGATGACACATGACATTGAACTAACTTTGGGAAGGGAACAATTATATTGTTCTGTCTGGATCATTTTGACAGAGTCAAGGGTTACTGAAACCAAGGGCTCAAAGATTGGGGGCTCTTTCTCTCTCTCCCTTGCTCCCTCCCTCCCTCTCTCCTACTTTTTCTGATTTACTCTTCTCTGATTGTTTCATTTTCTTAGATTAGTGTTCACTGAGAGATTTGGCCTTGTCCATTAACATCACCATGGTCCACACCTTCCTTATTTTATAGGCCAAGAAATACCTTCTGAAGGATCTGATTGTTTCATCTGGGCTCATGTGATCATTCCTAGATTTCAGGGAAAAAAAATCTCTTATAAGAGCTATGTGGACGATATGCGAGTAAATATAGTTCTCCAAAAGAAGAGTCTTGATCCCTTGGGAAAACACAATAGATGTCCATCGTACCTAGAAACAGAAGCCCCAGGCACTGTACACTGTGTTTCCATCTCACTTGACAGATTTTATAACAGAGTCTAACAGACGGCCAGTGACAGTCAGCAGGCAGTATGTGACTGTCAGTGTGAGAACATGGAATGAAAAACTGGATGCTTTCAAAAGAGAGAAACTTTCCAGAAAAGAAACCATTTTCCTCTCACTACAGGACTTCAAGTGAAGTGTAAGAGTTCTGTTGGGGAAGCAGAAAATATTTCAGAATTAAAAAAAATATCTTAAATGTTTTTTAGCTGAGGAGGCTGTAACCTGTCACTTACAGGCATTTCATAATGCTCATTTTAGGGATTTGGAGGAAGCATCTTCCCACACGTTCCCTTCTCTTTCTCTGTACCATTTCATCTACTGCATTAAAAGATCACCTTGTAGCTGGCAATTAAGGATGGCTGCCTACCACTCTCTGCACACAGTACAACGATTTTATTTTACTTTCTTAGTACCTTTCATCTCTTGAATCCAGCTATTCTCAGTTTTGCCATGATCTGCCAGAATTTTGTAAATTATAGCACTGATTGACTGCCAAGAACTATGTACCCATTACAGCTTTATTTGGACAGTGTTTTTGAACCTTAAATACAGTATCTGTTTCTGTAAGTACAACCTTCATGATCTCTCTCTCTCTCTCTCTCTCTCTCTCTCTCTCTCTCTCTCTCTCTCTCTCTCTCTCTCTCTCTCTCTCTCTCTCTCTCTCTCTCGGATACTGGGCTAATGGCCCGAGCAAATTAGTAGTGTGCCAACTAACATCTTAAGAGGAAGAACCATTTCAAAGTGGTCTTGTAGAGAGGGGCACTTCACTCGTTCCAGCAGGGCAGTAAGAGAAAAGAACCCCCTGTCTTATTCCATGAAGTGTTGGATGCTTACCTGTGGAGGTAGAACCTATATACTTTTTAAGTGATTTCTGAAAATTCCAAACAAAGTAAACTCAGTCCTGATATAAAACTGTAAACAGAGAACCTCAAGGGAATGCAAAGAGAATTGAATTTGAAAGACTTGATAAGAGCAGAGGGTGTGGAGGCCCACATCTGTAGCAGAGGGATCATGAATTTGAGGCCAGCCTGAGCTACATAGTAAGTGAAAACATGCTTGAGCATTTATGGAGTCCATGCTTTAAATAATAATGATTATTATTTTAAAAAAAAGAGAAACTAGAGGAACTAGGTTTTAAAATCTCCTTTACAATAGAGAAGATAGACTAGGAGAAATGTCTCGGTGGTAAGAAAACTTGTTGCTCTTGCAGAGGACCTGGATTAGATACCCAGTACCCACATGATGGCTCACAATTGTCCATAATTCCAGTTCCAAAGTATGCCCTCTTTGACTTTTATTGGCACCAGTCATGCATAAGGTTCATATAAATGCATGCATACAGGGAAAGAAATCACACATATATAATAGAGAGGAATCTAAAGGGTGGATGATGGCTTTAATGTGGGTCATACTAAAGGACAAAGAAACAAAGCCAGGCACTCCTTGGTGTGCAATGGCATTGCATAATGATTAACCCACTTACACTTGAAAAATATCATAAATTAAATAAAATAAACCCATTTAATTGATGCTGAGATCATCATCCCCTGAACTGAGAATAGTTTTGCAAACAAGGTAGCCAAGAGTCAATGCTCTCCCAGGATGACATCTAAATCATTGAATGAGGTTGCACTGAAGTTCTAGAAGCAACGGACGTGAAAGAACATTGTGAATTTGAAAACTTCAAACCGTGCCAGTTGTTTATTGCATGCTGGGTAAGGGGGAGCTCAAGCTGATTCATTTGACTGCAGTTATCCCAAATGCAAAGGCTGAGGGTGAGGGTGTTGTGAGAGAATGTAATTTGAAATATACATTATACTCTTCTACCTGTTGCTACATTGCATTGTTCCTATTAATTTATTTATGTATTCACTTTACATCCTGATTCCACCTCCCTCTTCTCCCAGTACCCCTCACACAGCCCCTTCCCCTCCCTTTCTCTGAGAAGGGGAGGTGCCTCCTGGATACCAACCTGTATTGGCACATCAAGTCACTGAAGGACTAGGTGCATCCTCTCCCACTGAGGCCAGACAGGGCAGCCCAACTAGGGGGACAGGATTCATAGGCAGATAAGAGAGTCATGGATAGCCCTTGCTCCACTTGTTAGGGGACCCACATGAAAACCAAGCTGCACATCTGCTACATATCTGTAGCAGGGCTTAGGTCCAGCCTGTGTATTGCATTGCATTTTTTTCAGGAGGGAATTGAAGCTCATAAATGGAAAGATTTTTCCGTCTGAGACATACATTTACTCAGGTATAATAACTTAATACCATGACTCTCAACATTGCTTCCTACTTGAGAGACTGACCAAGGGTGGACAAAAAAGCATAGTATTGACTATATGTTGCATGGGACATAACATCTAGGTCCTGACTCAGTCAGGTAAACAAAGACATCCCCAGTCAACCCCAAGAAGCCCTTCTCAAGTTTTTAGTCTTCCATTCTGAACAAAGAAACAAATAATTACCTATACAAATCTGTAGGTTTCAAAATCTAGGAAATCACCACTTTGGAAGTTCACTTCACCCAGACGCAGAGAAAGGAGTCATTGCCATTGTGACTCTTTCAGGTTAGTAGTAGTTGAAATGAGAAAAGTTTTGAATGAAAAAAATGAGTGGCTTTAGTCATAATGCTGAATGATAACCATATAGGCTGATGGACATGTTAATTAAAACTCAGTTATGGTGATTTTTCACAATATATCCACCTTGAATAGATACATTTGTATTGATCTTTTACTTGGTAAAGCTGGAAAAGATAATGTTGCAACTAAGGCCTAAGACAGAACTGTGCACAAAGATGCATAAACCAACCCAAAATGCAAGAATCAGTATTCTTTTCTAATTATATGTGATGTACTCTGTCATGTTCAATTCTACTTTTCTTCTCTCCAAAAATACTACTTTTGAGTGCAAAAATACTACTGTGATTGATGCTATTGTGTGAAAGGAGCCTGGGATGGTAACAAACGATAAAGGGGGCATATCAACTTGTTCCACTGGAACATTCTAGTGAATCTTCTACCCTCGATGGAAACATTGTCAGTAAACACTTTCTTAGCAGAAGTTTCTCTGGATCTCTGGATGCTTTTGTTCTATGTATAACAAGCCTCTTCCTCCATATGCATCCTCCTGTTTCCTTACCTCCAGGGTTTTATCTGTTACTTTTCGTGGATTTTGAGAAACAAGTTGTACAAAGAAGTGTCTTTACAGTTTCTGCTGCTGTGAACACTTGCCCAGGGCCTGAAGCAAACACTCTGTAAAGCTTAGGTTTCTTTCAAGCACCGCTCCTCCAATAACTTTGTTCCCCTCTGTCCACCCATCTTATAGATTGGCCCTTGATTAATGTACTACCCTTTGTTTCCTGTTCCCATCCCAGGCTCCTTTCACACGATAGCATCAACCACAGTAGTAATGCACTCAAAAGTAGTGTTTTGGAGAGAAGAGAAATGGAGTGGAAATACTGGTCTAGTTCCTCTCCTGTGGGAAAACGTTGCCAATAATGTTTGATTATTACAGAGTAATGATCTTCCATGTGGGACTCAGGGCTCTGATTTCCCAAAGTCCCCCGTGGGTTAAAATCTCCTGCAGTTTTACCCATGCTGAAAGGTTACTGTTCTGCCCTCGGTCCACACATCTTATAGATTGGCCCTTGATTGATGTCACTACATATGCTTGTATGCTCACAGGCATTATGGACAGCTAGAAGGATTCAAGAAAGTAAGCAACAATATTGTTCCATGGCAAACATTTTCTACTGGCTCCCATTTCAGAAGGATTTTTAAGGTATGAACGTGTATAGCAAACCACTGTTTCAAAATATAAACTATTATAATACCTTGAGCCAGAAAGACATTTTCCCCTTACACAAATTTTATCATTGAATTTAGGGATTAAACTTGACAGCAATTTATTTCACTGGAGAAGATTGAGTTTATGGCTTTTCCTGGTGGCTCTTAAATTGAGTAAATACAGATGATTTTCTGAATCATAAATCATATAAAATGGTTTAGACAGGGATTTTTGAAAATACACAGAAGAGTTTGATAGTGCTGATATTCTTGTCCTATATGTAATACTTCAAATTTCATGACCATAATGTATGATCATCACATTTTTCTATTTTCCCCAGAAGTTCATTCGTAAGCACAAGGTAATAGAAGCCTTTAATATACATTCACTGAATTAAGTAGAAAATGCGAGTGTGAATCATCAAATTAGAGGCTGGTAAACAAACCCAAGATAAAATAACTTCTTTCATTTTAATATAATATTTTGAGTACATATTCCACAATGGAATATTGTTGAAATAGCTGAGGTTTAGACAGATGTTGTGTCTATCTTATTTGGTTTTTTGGAAAGAAAGATTCAGAGGAAAATGTTACAAAATACGATGTTTTCTAGGATTCTGAGGCCTACTTTTAATCCCCTTAAGGGACTTTTGTATGACAGAAGGTATACTGTGCTACCAGTTTAGTTTAATAAAGAATTCTACAGCCGCATCCTTGGCTTCATCTTTAGATAACATTTCCTTGTTGATTCCCTGTATTTCATCTTTCTTCCAAAGCTAACCAAATATCTTTGTTCTAGGGGTTGCCTGAATGAATCTTCGAATTGTGTCAAATGCTCTATATACTGTTTTTACAGTATATGTTTTTACTGTTTTTCCATGCCTGTGATAAGTTTTTAATTTATAAATTATGCAAAGAGATTGACAATTTTAGAGTAGAATAATCACAAGTATACTAAGTTATGAAAATAATCACCAATATATTATAATAAGTTATGAAAATATGGTCTCTTGTAAACACACATTTAATATGGTGTTTCTTCTATGGTGAGATGTGAGGCCTACATCACAATCCAGTGCCTACATGATGAAATGAAGTGAGATGAATAATTAAGCACTTATGCTATAGTTTGGCTTCTGTATTTGGAGGTAGGGCAGGCATTAGGATTTTATCAATAGAAGATTTGAATCTTTTATAGATCACAGCAACTTCAGCATATGAGCTTTTTCCTTTTCTACCTTGGGAATTTTGACTTTCATTTTACTCAAAGAAAAAACATTACAGCTTCTCTCTGACATATTCAAGTTGCCAGCTCCTGTGCTTTAAAGCTATCATTAGTAAAATAAGGTTACATGAACACAGATACTTTGATACTTTAACAATTTATCTTAAAGCAAATAGCTCCCAAATCAATGGATGAAAATTATAAACAGCTTGCATACTCTGGATAAAGATGATTCAGGTCCCAGGTCAGAACATTTTATTTTATCATGCTATTTAGGATGATATGTATTGTAAAGCCTGTGGGTTAAATATTCCTGGAATTTTCCATTTAATATTGTTGAACCTCAGTTACGCATGACTGACAAACTGCAGAAGGTAAAATGTTCATTTCCTTTGTCTTAATGATCATATTAAAGTGCCCAGTATTTACATGAGACTATTGCTTACTAGATCCTGCAGGTACAGGATCTAGTTATTTCCCATCACTGTAGAGTGTGTCACTGGACATAAATAGTCTAGAAAAGAATAATGTGATCTAATGTAGATTCATATTTATTTTGATTTTTTTTGTTTGTTTGGGAGGTTGGTTCTTGACATATGTTCTCACTCTATTGTCTAGGCTGGCCTTGAACTTATGAACACTCTCCTGTTTCAGCCTCTCAGATGTTTGAATTAGATAGGTCACAATGTCCAGCTTCTTCTTGCTTTAAATGCGTTTTCTCTCTTATCCCATAATAAAAAGAGAATAATATTAAGGGAGTATCACATATTTCTTTACAACATGTGTTAGCATGGGATGTGGAAAAGAATGCTATAAAAGCAGGACTCCTAATTTTTTTTTTTTTTTTTTTTTTTGGTCACAGAGCCTTATTAAAAGCTATTTGATGCTATAATCTTTTCCTCCTGGAAAGTGAATTCACGTAGTAAAAATGTGTTCTGGTTGATTATGGAGTGTTTGGCAGTATGCAGGTGAGGAATCCGTAGTGAGTTCTATCTAGTTTTTCAGCAACTTTAGTATAAAACGGATGCTGTGACTTTTAATTAAATATATTGATATCTGATACTATCAAATTATATTTAGAACAAAGGTCACGAGGGGAAAAAATCCTGACAAAATATTAAGAATGCAGAAGTACAAAATCACTAAAAACAAAACAAAACAACAAACAAACAAAACAAAACCAATCCTTCTGGTTGATGATACATCTGCCAGCTCAGATTATGTATATCATTTAGCCAACTGGCTAGGTTTTTCATCGGTCTCGAATTTCTCTCCACTCCTAGTTGAATATGAAGAAAAGTTATGGCATGAGGAAAGGAGCACTATAGTCATCTTCCAAATTCTATATCCCTCATGAAATTTCAATACAAATAATGCATATTACTTTGAGGCCTTGGTGATTTTATCAATGTAGGGATTCCAAGCGAAAGGGAAGCCCAGGAAAACCCTTGTTTGAACCGTTGGGAAGTTGTGAGTGGTTACTTTAAAAACATCTTTTGAATTAGAATTTCCTGCAAGGAGAGCAGAATTACAAATGGATTTGGCTGTAGGTCTAGCTAAGGGACAGAGTCATCCATGGCTTAGAATTCCTGATTTCTGAGCCAATGTTGCATTTGCCTTTGTGTGGAAAAAGCATTCTCTCCAAAGAGGGGTAATTCAAACCATGTGCAGGCTGAAGTGATTATGTCACATTAACCCTCAAGCAAGATACTTCTAAAGGGATCACTTTTTATAGAGAGGCCTTAGAGAAAAGCCCCCTCTCTCTCTGCCCCCTGACTGCTTTTTCCACCACTTCTTATTCTGTGGAAACCCTTTAGCTAATATGTATGATTCTTCTTTGCTTCACGAAGCCCAACTTCCTGAACACATTGAATCTGTCTTTTACTTTATTGTCTCCCTTAGGATGTCTATTTTTTAAACTAGTTACCAGATGTTTTATAAGGTTGATCTATATATTCAGGTTGAATATAAACTGAAAATGTTCTTAGAGTAGTAACTAATACCCATTTATTTTCTTTGAGCCATTTTTTGAAATTAATAACAGAGAGGAAGTCTCCATTCATGTTTGTATCACCTTGGATGTATTCAACTTCAAGCAACAGTACTATGCACAGTAGCTTAAACTGGAAGGACATTTATTGTTGATAAAGTAAGCACAGAGGTCACTGATATCTAAAGGTTATTTAGCTGCCAAATGAGATCATCAAAGACCCCAGGGTTATTTTTGAATTCATCCATTCTACCATCCCCAGCTGAAATAATCAGTCCTAAGAATTTGTACCTCATGCTAAAGAAATGGATCTTAAACATTATACATATACAATACCCTCAAAAGCATGGGGGAGAAAAAGGGAAGAGTCTTGTCCTGAACATGTGTCTTTTCTCTTTGGGAACACCTTTACAGTATAACACATAAACAGGAGAATTTTCATCTGCCAAATACTAGTTTCCATGACTATTCCTGAAGAAATCGCTGGGAATGGCTATCTGTCTGAACACAGAGCCAGGATCTCATCCCCGTAGCAAGGAAAGCTTAGAGCTAACCCATCGTCTGATCTGTTGTTAAGAAATGACTAGCCAGATCTGATGGTGCCAGCCTCTAACTCCATCAACTTGATAAGCAGCAGAAGACTAGAAGTTCAAGGTCTGTGCAGTCTAAAGAACGAGTTCAAGGATAACCTAGGCAATTTAGTAAGGTGGAGTGCTTCCCTGGCATACACAAGGTCGTAGGTTCAGTCTCCAATATCATAATGAATGAATGAATGAATGAATGAATGAATGAATGAATGAAGTAGTGAGCAAGAGCTTTTGGATTTGTTCCTCAGAACTTCACAAAACAGAAGCAAGGAGACCATGGCTACTAGATATTGGAGTAGCAGATTCTGCCATACTGTAGACCCTTCACCTTGGGGTGAGCTAACCACAAGGATTGGTTTTGTTTTGTTTGTTTGTTGTCTTCCCTGCTTGTTCTAGCACTACTCAAGGGGCCACTTACCTGTCAGTGATCCCAAAGCTTGTTATCTCACATGTGGAAATGCAGGAGCAAAAGGCAATAAGGCTTAAGGAAAATAGCTTAATGGGCTTAGAACTAAGAAGAACTAGACTTGAGCCCCAGTTTACCGTTCATTAGCTGTAAAACTTTGAAAAGTAGTCTAAGCAGTGTCTGTCATAGGCTGGCAGTGTGTGTTCTTTCTCTTCCCAGGAGTATTCGCTCGGTCAGAAAACATCTTGATGTCAAGTGAAAGGATAAACTAGTTAGGAAGTTAGTACCCTCAGAGCTCCCAGGGACTAATCCACCAGCCAAAGAGTAGACATGGTGGGACTAATGGCTCCAGCAGCATATGTAGCAGAGGATGGCCAAGTCGGTCATCAATGGGAGGAGAGGCCCTTGGTCCTGTGAAGGTTCTATGTCCCATTGTAGGGGAATGCCAGGACCAGGAAGCAGGAGAGGGTGGGTTGGTAAGCAGGAATAGGTTTTTTTTTTTTTTTTCCAGAGGGGAAACCAGGAAAGGGGACATCATTTGAAATGTAAATAAATAAAATTTCTAATAAAAAAAACTAGTTAGGAAATAGAAGAAAAGTTCAACTGTAGTGCCTTTATCCCATTCAGCCAAGCTACATCAAAATCCTCTCTCACAATGTCAGAAGAGTTGTAGGTGGTGACAGTTACAAAGAGAAAGCTGGGCAATTTTCTCTCTGTGACAAAATACTTGAGGAAAAAAATCAGTTTAAAGAATGAAAGAATTCTCTTGGCTCACAGTTTTAGTTCCTGGTCAGCTGTCTTGATTGATTGGGGTATCTGCAACAAGGCAGAGCATTATTGAAGTGTATGGACCAGAGAAGGCTACTCACATCATGATATCCATGAGAGGATATCATGGGAGGCATGGCTAGGCTCCAGCAGCCCTATAATCTTCTTCAAGGGCTCACCACCAAACCCCTAAGGACCCTCCCATTCAATGATATTTCTTAACAGTTTCACAACTTTCCAGTAGTCTCCTGAGGATCAAGTTTTTAACACACAAACCTTGAGGGACGTTTCAGAACTTAACTGTAGCAGCAGAAAACACACACACTCATCTCTGAGTTGGTTCACTTAAATCTTTCCTAGGGTTTAGTGTAGGAAACATAACCATCACTAAGCATTTGGGGCAAAAGGAAATTAAATGGAAGAAATAACAGACTTACAAGTCAAATGGACCTTAACAAGCTAAGTCTGTATCAGTGGTCAGTAGCACTCTGCTCCTGTTATCAAAGTGCTGTTTCTTTGACTACCACCACTGCCAATGTCATATTCTGTCTACTCTACAATGTTGGACAGGGGACAGTGGGCATGGCACCTCACTGCTGTCAACACAGCCACTAGAGCATATTTTCTGCCCACACAACTGAGAAAATGAATAAGACCTTCCCTAAAACCAACAATTGACTAACGGGATTTCATAAAACGTAAAAGCTTCGTATAGCAAAGGACCCTTCTTGAAGCAAAAAGGCAGACTACAGAATGGGAGGGAAAAAATCTTTACATCTGACAGATGGTTATAGTCTGAGCCCTCCCACATTGATCACTAGTTAAGAAAAATGCCTTACAGGTTTGCCTACAGCCTGATCTTGTGGAGGTATTTTCTCAGTTGAGGCTCCATCTTCTCTGATGACTCTAGCTTGTGTCAAGTTGACAGAAAACTAGCCAGTACACAGGTTGACAATGCCTCCGCAATGCTTCTGGAATGAGTTACCTCTTTTGGATTTATTATTAGACTTCCAAACATTACACACCATTGCTATTGCTTAGTTATTGTTTACAAGTTGATGATAAGACTCTATTGTTGAAGATATTTGAGTCTCGGGGCATGGAGAAAGCATGCTGGTATTGATGTGGGTATTTCATCTCTACTGGATGGCAAGCATACTGATGGAGAGACTCATACCCCTGGGGTGGGCTAATCCACAGTTTCTGTGAACTATAATAATGAACTATAATAATGACTAGTTATTATTAGACATACCCACTGGGGCAAGTAGTGGCACAAATGTTATGGAAGTAACCAGACACTTTCTGTTTGCATTTAAAGCCTGCTTAACAGCTAATATAGTTACTATCAGCTGGGCCAAAACCCATGGCTGGTTAGGCCACAGGTTCTTGGGGGGAGAATCTAATACTGTTTTCCTAAGTCTCATCGTTATACTCATAGTAAATCTTTCAGTGCTCACCTGAGAACCTTTCTGCAGTAGGTGATAATGAACACATAGACCCACTACTGCTCCAAATGTAGAAAATAAGATACCGTGGAGTGGTTAGTCCTAAATGGGGCATATATATCACACACCCCTGAAAGGCTCAGGGATCATCCCAGAAGAGAGACAGAAAGACTGTAAGAGCCTGAGGCAGTTGATGTCTACAGTGAAGGAGTGTTGGTGAAACACAAAAAACTATACACATGAACTCAGTGCACTTGGGTCTACATGCCCAAGGTCAAGCCAGCCAAAATTCCAGCATTGAGGAGGCAAGACTCACCCCTAGCCGTAGTGCTATTGCCATTGATGACTTTGCTGTGTGCGAGACAGACAGTTTTCTTCAGAGATGCAGCTCCAGGAGGAGGAGGAGGAGGAGGAGGAGGAGGAGGAGGAGGAGGAGGAGGAGGAAGAGGAGGAGGAGGAGATCACATGAAGTTGGAAGAGAAAATGGTAGTGAAAATATAGGATGGATTGAAACAGAAGGGATGTGATGGATCTTATCAAAATTGCATATTTAAAATTCTCAATAAAAACTACCAATAATCACAAAGAGTAATACCCCTTTCCTTTCATCTTTCAAATCCCTAAAATGTAGACTTGTCCACAATCGATGAGTAGGGGAATCTAGGAACTATACTTTGTAAATTTCCTACTTCCATAGCACCAAGGAACAGTGAAACAAAAGATTCTGTAAATGGGAGCCCTTAAACAATGTTTGCTGTGGCTCATCTATTCATAGATATTTACAGTGTGATCTTTTATTACACAACGTGTTTGTGGTTGAAAACAGGCAACTATGAAATACCTCTTTGTGGTTCCTGGCTCTCTAGGCCTTGAACAACTGGTTATATTATTGTGATATACATGACAAAAGTGCCTTCGATAAAGGATTTGCAAATCCAGTGCAGTTAAGAGATTAGACCCAGGCACCAGGAAATGTAACCATTGCAGCAGACAATTAGTATTAAGTACTGTGGGCAGGGGTGTTATGGAGCTCATGAAATATGGAGTTGCTGGGGAGTTGAGGTTTCTTTTCTCAAGACCCACAGAATAGTAAGAACTGGGAATATTTGGCTTGACTGTTGACATGTTTTATTGTAGAAAAGATCAACCCTGCAGGCCATATTTGATCACAAGATGGTACACTTTGCGGTTGTTCAGGCCAATTGTCAATTACATGCCAGACACCTGTATAGTGTCAGAATTTGTGCAAATGATTGACTTTTTCAGAAACTTGAGTATGTGGAATTAAAGGAATTGCTCCCAATAGGAAATATAGCTCATTCTAAGAACGTCGGGATCTGTGCTTTGGGGGCTACATTTTCATTGTGTTTTGGAGCCACATGCACTGTTAAAGTTCTAGCCTTAGCAAGTTTGAGGCTGGAAATAATGGATTTTTCATAAGCACATGGGACAGTTAAAGTGAGCTACACGAATATGATTGGACTAGGGAAAAGCGTGGAGAAAAGGACGTAATCTGTAGCTCCAAGAAACACTTATGTCTAAATGGCAGACTAATGGAGAAGCTGTGCCTGGAGAGTGTTCCAAACAGAAAGAAAAACAAAAACAAAAACAAAAACTAAGGACGCCAATGTGGACAAAAATGTTTATGGAATGGGTAGGTGCCAGTTCATGCTGAATCCTCCAGACCATTTAACGGGGGTGCTGAGCAGATTGTGTGTGTGTGTGTGTGTGTGTGTGTGTGTGTGAGAGAGAGAGAGAGAGAGAGAGAGAGAGAGAGAGAGAGAGAGAGAGAAAGAGAGAGAGAGATCACTGAGATCACTGCTCATGATGTTTTTTTAAAAATTTGCATGATTAAAAACTCACATGGAATTTTGTCATTTCCTTGGAATAGACTTGAAGCAGTGGAATACTGCTGTATTAAGGGATCTGATACCAGGCTTTTGATGTATGTTCCTAGATTGCATTCCTAGGTTTCACGTCCACATGTTTACTATTTGACATGGAGCAATGAAAAGTCTGTAACTTTGAATAACCAAGGGCTCAGGTACAGAAATCTTCAAACAAGCAGAATGCAGGAATGACTTCCTCTGGTTGGGAAAATTTCTCCAAATGGTCACATTGCAGCTGCCCTCCTTGTCTCGCCTTTCGTTTCTGTGTTCTCCATCTCGCCTGAAGAACACCAGTGAAACGGGGGCCATTAATTATGAGCTCACCCTGATGAAGGTTTGAATAAGCTCCTTGGAGAGCCTTTCCTTTTCAATTTCAGTGGAAGGTACCTGGGAAGTAAATCTGTGGCCTCAATGGTGTTGATGTAAGGGTTGGTGATCAGAATGAAATCCCTACATTTAGGATTGCTATGTTGAAGCCTGAGACTTGCTGACCACTTCAAGGGTTCAAGATCCACTTTCCATGGGAATTCATATCTAAGATCCTCAAAATGACTTGACTTTAACTTCCAAGTGAATTCATTTCAAATCATACTTTCTCTCCCCTGCCCTCGGCCTATGGGATTTGAGGCTAGTAAGACTGCTTGGGAAATTTCACTTTAGCCTCAGCTAGGTGAGGAACTCTGAAGAAACACCAAGTCCTCAGTTTCAATACAGACTTCCCAAGGCAGAAGTATATTTCTTTTGTCATCAAGGTAAGACATTTGATTTCCCTTCTTGGACTCCATCCAAATTCATTTCAGCAGATGGACTTATTTTAGGTACTACAAACACAAGGTTCTACTGGGTTATCTTTGTCTACTGGAGGAACTGTGGGTTGGGTCTGAGTCACACACATTTTATGGTGTCTGCTCTGGCATGAGCTTCATAGACATTGGCATTGTCTCAGAGTGAAGTTGACTTTCTTGCTCTTTCCCAATTCGGGAATTTCATATGGCGCTGTGGTGATTCCCAAAACAGTCTGAGGCTCATTTTGATTGGCTCTAGCCACTACAGCCGAGCCAGGTTCACTCTGAGAGGTCCCTGTCCCTTCATGAATGGCCACAGAAACTTCTGCTCTTGGCTCTGCAATCTAATAGCACCCCTTGCATGGATGATGCCAAAGCAATGCTTTGAAATAGGCACCCATACTGTGTGGCTTTTCTTGCTGCAGTTTCTGTTCTTTTTTTTTTTATTGTAGGATCTGGAGACTCACCACTAGAAGACGATGGAGTCTGGTATTCACACTCACTATATAAAGGTGAATGCTTTGCTTATGTGCTGACAAGGACCTGCTGATGCCAGGAGATATTTCTTTAAAGCTTCGCAGAGCAGACTGTAATAAAGTGACCAGACAACACATCGGCATTCTAATTGCCTGTCCAGGAAAATAAATATTTCAAAATAAATGTGCATAGGCACTCATCCTTCCAATAGGAAAACAAAGGGAAGGAAAAAGAAAAAAGAAATCTCAGGAGTGCTGCCTTTCAGCACCCCATGGTCATTTTATTCTCTTAAATTTCTTTACTGTCCTCACTTCTGCCAAGGCAAGCTGTAGCTGATGATAGTGAAAATCAAGCCTGATTCATACATTACAGCCAGAAGTGTGCCGAGCAAACCATCCAAGGTAGGCGCTGCGCCCAGTGCTGTTAATGTACTGACTGCCCAGAGAAGGGGAAACCTTGATTTTCATGATCCTCATGCTCTTGCCAAGCCCAGCCTGGATCCTAAGATGATAAGTAAAATGTGCTGTTGTCAAAATTAATTTGAACTTAGCAATGGGAAATCCAACTCTCCACAGTTCCCCCAGTATCCACTCCCAGCAGGTATCTAAAGCCTAAGGAAGAAGCTTCTGTACTGGCTCAGGTAAGTCTACCCACAGCTACTCCTGCTGCTGCTGCTCTGCAGCCAGGGAGCTCAGGGCAGAAACTAAGGGAAATACAAATGCTTTTTGTCTCGAACAGCTTCCTCTCACTGCAGAGGAAAGCTCTCAAGGAAACAGTCTGGTAATGTTTCATTTTGACATTTGGCCCAAAAAATGCATTCATACTCTGGCAGGTAAATACTACCCTAGACTGTTGTAACACTTCTGAGCTATCAGAGAATTGAAAATGTTCTGGTCAGCCTTTACCTAAAGATGGTCCTTCAGTTGTTTTCCCAAGAAGGGAGGAGTCTTTCTAAACAATGACTGGTGCCTGTGCCTAGGTGTGTTTCCATCTTTGCTTTGATTTCTGAATGCAATAGTGCCTACCTTCATTGTCATGGGCATTAAGCAATCCAACCAATCACAAATTTCTAGTCAGATGTTTGGGGTAAGGAGATGCTCTGATTCATAAGACTTTCTGAAAGTTTTTTTTTGAAAGCTCTTTGTGAGTCCCTAGTTTAAAAAGAGTCCTAACACACAATGCACTGTAAAGAGACTCCTTCCTATACAGTAGTGGTCACCTCATGTGTCTTTAGTTCACTGTGCTTGGTGTCCTCTCCTCACCTCATAGCCTTGCAAGATAGAAAGTAAATAATATATCCAAAAATATGCCTATTCCAGAACCTGACCTAAATGTTTAAGAACAAGATTGTTCACGATAAATTATTTCTCTTGTCAGTTATATGCCTTGCTTTTAAGAATCATCACACAATACATTTTATATGTATATATACACATATCAAAACATGCTATATACCTTAAAATTTTACAATAGAGAGTTAGGGTTTTTTTCTTCTTGTTATTGCTGTTATGATAAAGATCGAACCTAGGACCTTATTCATGCAAGACAAGTACTCTATTTAAGAGCTACACTTCAGCTTTTAACTGTCATTCGTTTTAAAATTTAGAGGTCAATCATAATTAACTGCAACTTTAGCTATGGAATATTAAGCTCCTCCCAGAATCTGGCACAGAATATATAATCAGTAACTGATTTGAATTGGGTCAAATTTAAAAGAAGAAAGAAAGATAAAATAGCATACATCAGGTTCCCAGTATGTGACATCTTTTTTACTTATTTGATTGTATTTATTTGCCTATTTGAGAGCTTGGGATACAATAAAGGTCAATGGTTTTACTTGGGATACCATAGTATATTCACACTACTTGAGGGAAGAGGAAGGCCCTTAGAGATGTGTCAGAATTACCCCATGTTTATAAAAGAAGGCACCAAGGGTTAGAGAGAGTAGGGAGTGAGTCCTGTGTTTCTCCCTCAGGCTGCACTTGCGTCTGAACAGGTGTTTTGGCTCATATCTATGATGCACTAGTACTTCCTTATTAGCCTGCTGCCCCATGCTGCCAGCTCCATGGACTCCATTTAATTAGAGTGCTTATCGCATTGGCCCTGGGGAATGTAAAGACTTTCCTGATTAATCAGTTTGGCTGTCTACTTGATAAACCTTGTCTTAACTGCAACGGTATAAGAGCTTCCTTCCTCCAAGCTTCTATGTTAAACATTTTGTTAATTCACTTTGACTTACCCATGGTGCTTGTCTGCACTTTAAATTCAAATCATGCACACTCACATTCTCATCATCTTTACTAAAGAACTGGTAAACTGTTTAAATACATTCAAAAGAGTTGTTTTGGAAGATACTAAAAAATAAAATGCCTTTTGCAAATAAATAAAGATTTTTTTCCCTCTCCATGGAGGCAATAGCACAGCTTTTGGATATGTAGTTGCCACTGACAGAAGAATTTGAAGAGTCCAAATAAGGGAGAAAAATCTGCTAATTACATGCTGCATTCAAATATGTGAATTTACTATATATGAAGAAACACACAGCTCTTACTCACACAGATCATAAATATACATAGTACATGTAGACTGCATGTATAAAATCTTCCAGAAAGGAAGTGTTACAGGAAGGCCTGTAGGCCTGATGTGTGCTCTGCACAGCTGAATCAACATGGTCGAAGTGAATAAATAAACTCTAGGGTGACTCCTTATCATCTCTAGGGAATGTTACTTGAGTCTTAACTTTCCAATCCACTCATAACTTTCTGAAAATCATTATATGATATAAGTACTAGCCAAAGGGAACCTGAAAATATCAGAGTAAGAAAGTGTTCTAATGCCAAAACCTGGAAAGGCTCCTTTAGCAGGGCTGATGAGCATATCCTTAGGAGAGCATTTCTGGGAAATGTGGAAGGAGGCCTGTGTTCCTTTGTGGCCACATGATGGCGAACTTACTCCATACACTGGTAGCACAGGTGCTGGTGGGGAATGAAGAGCTGAGCAGCTACAGGAAGTAGCTCTGGTTCAGTGTATTAACTCTACACTCACTGGGGGACTTCAGGGTACTTGTCCCTGACCCCTAGATAGCATAGAGATGCATGGACTGGCTGCTTCAGGAACTCCTCCACTAAGAAGGTAGTCTTGCCCTTTTGCATGGAAGGTTCCTTTGCATGCAAAAGATAGGGAAGAAGTTCACCTTTATTAGTGACATCCTAGGTATGCCTTGGGCAGTTGCCCTAGTTTGCTTCTCTATTGCCATGATAAAACACTGACCAAAGCAACTAGGAGAGCTTATAGATTATAGTCCACCAAGAGGGGAAGCCAAAGCAGGAACTCAAGCAGAGATGCTGTAGAAATGCTGCTAACTGGCTTGTTCTCCATAGTTCATTCAGCTTGCTTTCTTATGCATAACATCCAGGATCACCTGCTCAGAGTTGGCACCACCTGCATCCATTATTTGGGCCATCAATAATTATTCAAGAAAATGCCCTATAGACATGCCCATAGGTCAATCTAATGGAAACAATCCGTCAATTAAAGTTTCATCTTTCTGGGTGACTCCAGTTTGTGTCAAGTTCACAAAAACTAGACAACACAGCAACTATAACACCAAAATCAAGTTTTCCACTATTACCTAAATGGGGTATAACTGCGGACATCTGAAAAGGGGGATTGTTTCCTTACTTGTAGCAATTGTTCTGTGAGTGTAAGCCAAAATGACACTCTGTTATGAACACTGGTATAGCTTAGTTCAAATTAATAAGCAAGAGTACTGTGGTTTTCTTTACAGAGGAATATGCATATACCTGGGAGGGAAACCACAGTTAATTGACTCTGTTAGTGTAGATGGCTAGGGTGAAAATTCACTATGGCATCAATTGGTCTCAATACATCAGGATATCATATTAAGGGAAATACTAGAAAGAGCAAACATTTACTTTGTTCTCAGCATTGTGCTAGCATTGTGATATATATATATATATATATATATATATATATATATATATATAGTCTTATCCCTTATGATATTTGCCTGTTATTGGCATAAGTATCGACTCAGAGAGTTGAGGTAGCTTGCCCTCATCAAACAACTATTTAAAGAAATTTAGATTTATATTTAATTATGTCTGGTACTCAGTCTCACAGCCATAACCTTCTTATATTTTTGGTTGTGAGCCTAGCCTTTAACGGCTGAGCCATCTCTCCAGCCTGCCATAACCTTCTTATCTAGAGGTACCTAATACACAGGACAGCATTGGAGGTTCAGAATCTGGAATGGAGCCAATCGGGGATGGCAGAGTTGAAGGGCTGCAGTATTTCAACCTGTCGCTTCTTATTTCTCCCTTTGTTTGTTTCCGCCTGTAGACACTCCATGGTGCTCTCCCATCAAGGTGAAGTATGGGGATGTGTACTGCAGGGCGCCTCCTGGGGGATACTACAAAACAGCCTTGGGGACGAGATGTGACATTCGCTGCAGGAAGGGCTACGAGCTTCATGGCTCTTCCCAGCTCATCTGCCAGTCAAACAAGCGCTGGTCGGATAAGGTCATCTGCAAACGTGAGTAGACTAGACCTGTGCTGAGTCTTCAGGGACAAAGCTGTCTTGCTATGAAATGAAGCTTTTCACCAAGCAGTGATTTAAAGCCAGTCAATTTCTATAACATAACAGAGCGGGTGTGTGCTCCTTTTCCCAAGAAGGGTATGCTATACTGTTTGGGGAAAGAATAGATAGATTTTCCAGCACACCAGTGGTATTTATTCAGTAAATACAAGGTTCCAAAGAGTTGGTAGTGATTTAGTAGTAAATAAACTTCCAGAGCTTGTACAGGTAACTAGGTAGAGGTGAAAGGCATGACACGGGTACAGGGAAAGCTCTAAACTAGGAGCTCCTGGGTAGGAGATTAAAGAAAAAGAAAATCGTGAAAAACAAATGTCCTGAAGAGTAGGATTTAGGATTTCAAGGGGGAGTCACTGAAGAACTGATTCTAAGTCTGTGCAATGGAGTGGGCCTCGGATGTTGCATTTCAGGGGCAATGTCTTAAAGCTCATCTGTGTAGTTCCTTGCTTGCTGGCTAACTCCAGAGGCAGGCAGATTAATGACATGTTCTCCTTCATGACAGGTTCTCCTGTATTAGGACCGTAGATCGTACAGCATTGGTGAAGCCTATTTTGGATGCATTTATTATCCAAAGTTGCCATGCCTTATTGATCACCCAATGTTTTCCAAGTCTTCAACATACATTCAAGTTTTGCACAGTACATGATTGATAGGATTGGGCAAACTGCTGCTCAGGACTATAGTCATGTAGATGATATAATTGAATCTTTGTAGTACACACTTAGCAATGTTTCACCATGTTTCCCTGTGACCTGTTCCTGGCTCCTGGTATCGTTTGAGGGCCTTGTTGCTGGATTTCTTGTTTTCATTTTCCTCTAGACCTGGGATGTGAGCCCAGGGCCTGGCAAATCTGTTATATTCCTAGCTTTAAGAACAAAAGCAAAACAAAAGCTTTATGTTAAAGCAGGGTCTCACCAAGTCAAAAGGCTTATAGCAACTCAGTTTGTAGCCCATGCTGGTTCTGAACATGCCATCTTCCTGCCTCTGTCTCTGAGATTGCAGGCTGGTGTCACACTTTCCCTCTTCAGCTTTCTTCAGAGAAAGGAGAAAACCTCTTTCAGAAAACTTTCCTGTTGCTGCCTCTCTACCTACTTCTTGTTTACCTGTTTGTTAATGTAGTCTAAGAAATCCTGTCTCAGTCTCCTGCATCTTAGAATTACAAGTGTGAACCATCTGCCCAACTGTTTTTTTCCACAGAAGAGAAAAGCTCTTCCACAGGCAGTTCTGTCCAATGAATGACTGGTAAAGGGTGGTGGTTCTGGGTGTGGAGTTTGAGTGGGAACTGCCATCTTCCCTCCAAGGTGCTCTTGATGGTGCAAGCTGAAGCTGACTCTGCTCTCCCTCACCCCTTGCCGGTGCTCTGATCACCATTCTCCTCTTTCTCCCTTTTTTCACTGGTCTCCCCCTGGCAACACTTTCTTCCTTCTCTAAGGGTTTGCTTCTGGGGAATTAATTCAGTCTAGGACAGTGTTGTAGCTGGAATGCCAAGGCAACTTATTATGATATGAAGCATCATGTCTTCTGGGTGGCACATAGGCAGATGCCACATGTCATATTGATTAATGCCACACGCTATATATTTATATATTTTTTAATGCCACATATTTTATTGTAGCAAACTGTTCACTGCTTGTTTTCTGAGTGTCTGGCTTTTGAACTGTTGGACAAAAAACAAAACAAACAAAACAAAACAAAACAAAAACCTAAGAAATACTGGATGTCTGATTCTATCCTTTACAGAAAAGCGATGTCCTACCCTTACCATGCCTGCAAATGGAGGGTTTAAGTGTGTCGATGGTGCCTACTTTAATTCTCGGTGTGAGTACTATTGTTCACCAGGATATACATTGAAAGGGGAGCGGACAGTCATATGTATGGACAACAAGGCCTGGAGTGGCCGACCAGCCTCCTGTGTAGGTAAGAAAATATCACAGCCTTCAGGGGCCCCATCTTTAGAGAGAAGCAATGGGTCTTTGTTATTATAATACACATTAAAGGAAACAACAGTGTCCCATGTTCTCAACCTAAACAGACAGCATTGCATTCAGTAGCCCCTCAGGCCCTAAATCCAACAGCCCTAGACCTCAGTTTCTATTTTAGCTGACTTTGATGCAACCAGCTTCCATGTGAATTCACATATCCCCCTCTGCTTCCTGAATTTAAAATCCTGGAAGAGGTGTCCATCACTTTGCATTTCCATAGGCCCTCTGGGAATTTTAAGGTCTTCAAATAGAGGGCTACCAACCTCAGGCACTGCTTCTCAAATTTTCTCAAATTCTCTGGGAACCTTGAGAAAAATACAGACTTGAACTTAGAAGGTTTTGGGATTGAGGCCTGGGATTGATCCTGTAAGAGAAGGTTTCTGAACATTGAGACAACAGACATTTGGGGATAATTTTTGTTGTGGTCCTTTACCCTTTGCAATGTTTAACAGTGTTCTTGCATTTTACCCACTGAGTATTTAGTGGCACTATCCTCTCATCTGTCCCCAGTCTAGTTGTAACTATTAGAAATGTCTTTAGACATTTTTCAGTGGCCCTGGGGAAGAAAATTAGCCCCTCTGTTGATGACCACTTGCCTAGGGACAGTGTATCTTCACCATAGCTACGTGTAATTGCCACCTGGGTACCTTTCAGTAGCCTACCTTAGAGATTCTGATTCAACTAGCTTGAAAAAGAGGCATCTGGAGGAAGCCAACAGAACTCTAAATGCATCTCAGATGATTTTCCTGCTGGAGATCCAGGATCACTGTCTGGAAGCAGCATTAGCAAAATTGCAAATTTCCTGCCTGATCTGAGACTGGCAAGCTTAGAAACTCCAGAGTTGAGCCCAAAAATCTACTTCTATAAAAGTCAGTGGAGGTAATTCTGGAGTGAGCTGAAGATGGAAAGCCTGCTTTAGGAGTTAGTATCTTCATACTCAAAACCACTGTCCTCAGATGAAAAGCATCAGTGCCAGGAGGAAGACGCTTAGAAGGTAGAACAATGAGATCCTGCAGACCTAAAACCGAATTGTCCCTTTGGATTCTCTTTAGATATTGAGGCACTTAGCCGTAGGGCAGTGTATTCTGCACTGACTGACACTGGAGCCTGAATCTCTGAAGTACTGATATGGTTATGAAGTTCTTGTGCAAGTGCCTGAGCACCACTGTACCAGAGGATCATTTACTCTTAAACTGTGAGAGTTGTCAGGCCCTGCTCTTAAGGAACATTAAAACCCAACCCCACATTGTTTTAAAATAGAATTTTTATTTAGTCTTTGAAAATTTCATACAATGTATTTTCAACATATTCACCCCTAACTCCTTTCCCTATCTCCTCTCCATCTCCCTTTTCTGTGGAGGAAAGCTGAGACCTCACTTGACTTTCTGGAAATTGCACAGAACCATGCCTAAGATTATGTCCCCAGGCTCTCTGTGTGGAAGTTGCTAAATCAAGGGATTGATTTGGTCCTAGATGCCAAAAGCGGCTGGCTGTAGGAACCTGGGTCCTGTCCTGCCTGTATATGCCCATTCTGCAGAAAACAGCTTAGTTCGGTCACCTAATATGTTTTAACATAGGGATTCCTTGATTGCTCAGTGTTCTGGGAGGCAGGGGTAGTTACTTCAAGATCTAGAGTTGACAGGAACCTGATATAGCTGTCTCCTGAGAGGCTCTGACAGTACCCGACTAATACAGAAGTAGAGGCTCACAGCCATCCATTGGACTGAGTACAGGGTCCTCAATGAAGGAGCTAGAGAAAGGACCAATGGAGCTGAAGGGTTTGCAGCCCCTTAGGACGAACAACAATATGAACTAACTAGTACCCTCAGAGCTCCCAGGGACTAAACCACCAACCAAAGAATATACATGGTAGGACTCATGGCTCCAGCAGCATATGTATAGCAGAGAATTGCCAAGTTGGTCATCAATGGGAGGAGAGGCCCTTGGCCCTATGAAGGTTCTATGCCCCAGTATAGGTGAATGCCAGGGCCAAGAAGGGGGAGTGGGTTGGTGAGCAGGGGGAGGGGGAGGTAATAGGGTTTTTCTTTTGGGACGGGAAACTTAGAAAGGGGATATCATTTGAAATATAAATAAAAATCTATCTAATCAAAAAATAAAAGAAAGAAAAAAAGTTGAATATGATGATGTCCTCTGGGGACCAATATGAGACAGCATCCCTAGCTGGGACTTGAGAGGTTTTCCATGATGGCAGCACTGTCCATTATCTTTATTGGTAACATGTTGTTATGACTCTGATGTTATGACAAGAAATCAGTTGAAGATGTAATCAATACCCCTGCTTTAACAGTTATAGCCTATATACCATAGCTTAACCCATTTGAAAACAATGTACCCAAATTATTTATTTATTTATTTTTTATTGGGCAATGATCAGTACAAAAATCATTTTAAGCTTTTCAAGCATAAGGAAATATACCAGAGGGACCTGGTTACAAAAGCATAGAAAAAGCAAGAGAGATGCTTCAGCAATTGAGTGTGTATGTGCATGTACTATTCATGTAGTAGACTTGAATTTAGTTCCCAGCACCCAAGTTGGTAGGCTTAACTGCCTGTAACTCTGCTCCAGGGTGATCTGATGTCCTTTTCTGTCCTCTGATGGCAACCACATACACATGGCATATATATACTTAATATACACA
This sequence comes from Mastomys coucha, assembly GCF_008632895.1. NCBI lineage: Eukaryota > Metazoa > Chordata > Mammalia > Rodentia > Muridae > Mastomys > Mastomys coucha. The sequence continues at coordinate 4,397,855 of NC_045030.1, read as the reverse complement.
CACAAATAAAAAATAAATTAAAAACTCAAAGTACAGGAAAAAATGAAAGAGTAAAACCACAAGTGTATTCTGTATCAATTTTTCATTACTGTGATAAAATCTTGACTCCCAGGAAAATCTATTTTGGCTCATGGTTTCCTTCAATTCATCATGCTGGGAAAGGCAGATCAGATCACCTCATGGTGTCCAGGAGAGGGGTCATCTAGAAGAGAGTCTCAGAGAGAGGGGAGTGAAGAAGAGAAAGAGGAAGATGAGATGCTAACGTTTGTTTGATTTCTCCTTTTCCACATTTTATTCCATCTAGGCTCCAGAGTATAGGATGGGTGTCTCTTTCCCATAGTTAATCACCATTGGAAATACCCACATAGGCATAAGAAGTGGAGTGTCTCATCAATTCCCTAGTCAAATTAATGGATTTGGCAGCCAAGATTGACCACTGCAGTGTTATTATTGACAACTCTTTACAGGCAGAACCTACTATTGAGAGGCCCTTGGTCCTGTGAAGGTTCTATGCCCCAGTGTAGGGGAATGCCAAGGCCAGGAAGGGGGAGTGGGTTGGTAAGCAGGGGGAGGCTAGAAGAACAACAATATAATGGTAGAGTTGGCCACAGCTCTTCACACCCTAGTGATTTAACATCATGATGGATGAGAAGGAAGAGCTCAGGGAATACATGGTCCCTATAGAAGTACAGTGGCTTCTACTGCCTTTCTGCCCTCTTTCTCATGTCAGTGAGACCAGTATGGCACCAAGCTGACAAAGGAATATACACAATATTGTCTTAATATGTAGTCCTGACCCTAAAGGGGATAATATGGCAAAGCTGAGTGCCAACACAATGGCAGAATCACCTTTGTCTGATTACACAGTGTCTCCTAAATCCTATTGTAGCTGTTCTGAGAACCCCTGCTCAATGAGGATAGATAGAGTTTTCTGAAGGCATGAGATCTAGACAGGCCCATAACTAAGTCCATGTGTTCAGCAGAGAAGGGCACCTCACAGACGCTACCTTTGCTATCTCCTTGTCCTTTGCTGTGTGCAAACTAGCTCTTGAAAACAAACCAAAAGAAACCAATCAAATCCTGGTTCCCTTGCATTGGACAGAGCAGAGATTCTGGTGCTGGAGAGGAGAAGCCCAAAGCTCTTTCTGCTAAGCAAGCTTTGGCAGGGTACTCTAGGGACATACTGTTCAGATTTCCAGATTGTGCACAACAATGGAAATAAAATGCTGATTGTTCTCAAAAAGCAACAAGCATGTCTAAAGCCAGACCAGATGGCCCTGGAACTTGCCCAGAGGGAGAGGGAAGAAAGTAAGAAATGAACCCCAATTTCAGGCAATTTATCTTCCCATTTGCTGAGGCAAGGTTCAAGTATATGGGAGGAATGGAAACTGGGGAAGCAACAAGGTGGGAATGAAAAGGTGGTGTGGGTACCTAAGAGCTTAGAGCTCCACGCTAAATGACAAGAACAGACAAAGTATGCTGGTAATGTGATTTTGGTGACAATCAGTTTGTCCCCAGTGAATTTTACTCCAAAGCTATCATTTACTCCTTTGGCTTTATTAATAAGTTTGCTTGTGTGTTGGCAGGAACAAGGCTTCCTTGAGCATAACTTAGAGGCTTGCCTATTTTAGGAGCTGACACATGGTGCTTGAGTTGTTCCCAGGTTTCCACACAACCTTAAACAGCACATTTTGGCCAGAACTGTGCTGAGTGCTGAGAAAGTTAACCTGGTTCTCTTCCAAACTGGGAAGAAATAAGGAGACTGGGCTTTCTTTGACTCTGAGATGTTCAGTTCTGAGGTCTGGCTAATTTGTAAGTGCCACAAGTCAAATTAATTCCTCTTACTCAGACTAAAGTCCAATTCAGCTATTGAAGAAGTAAGTAGGATCGTATGGGTAGAAGGAAGGCATAGTGTGAGCTGCAGTGGGGTGAAGAAGTTAAGAAGACCTTGCCAACACTGATTGGAGCTAGCACTGTGTGTAAGGCTTTATAATTTCTGTCTAATTTCATTAATTTGGTTCTATAGAATAGACAATAAGAATGAACACAAGCCTTAATTTAAAGACTACATTTTAAGTAGACACACCTTTCTGCTATGAACCAAAACATTTTCCTACTCCAAAACAGGAAGAAAAAATTTATAGACACTTTTAAAAGCATAGATAAAGAGAAATTAGCAAATGCCTTTTGGCATGAAGAGAGTACCTATTTTCTTTAACAAAGGAGAATGTACGAACCATCTGAAATTCCTCAAAATATTTCCTACAGAGTAATGTAGTCAGGGATCCAGCAACACAAGTTAAATCCAGGAATAAAAAAAAATCTTTGAAAAAGAAGATATGGAAATTTATGGCAGACATTTTGCTGTCTGATGTCTTGGTTTAACCAGTGACCCATGGAGATTTTTGTTGGGCTATGATTCATTTCTCATTGCTACAAATACTAGCACAGCTAAGAATAAATGCACCCATGCATTGTTACAGATGATCTTATATAAATTTTCTCCAGGCTTGCAAATACACACTCCATCAGGAATCTAATTTCAGTTTTAAAATGATTTGGTTGATGGAAATACTGATCACATTTCTGCCTTTCATGATTTACCACTATAACTGAACAGTCAAACTTTTAGGGGCTGACTCTAATATAAAAGACTTTGTGGTTGGGCATCTTTAGTTGTGGTGCTTGCTCATTGCTTTCCCTTCTTGTTTCTTTTGTTGTTTCTGGAAAGTTCCTTGAGGTCCTGTAGTGCCAAAGAAATGGAGCCATTTCCCAGAGCCTTCCACAAGGATTGTCCTCTGGCTGGAGAAAGGAAAACAATTGGGCAAGTTTTCAAAGAGAAGTTTTGTTCTGTCTATGGCAGTCAGGCGCTTCATGTGGCCCCAGGAGATCGATGGCTCTGGCCTCTGTCATTACTCTCAAGTTCTTTTTAAAAATATACTTCTATTTGAAATGCAATTGCATTATTTTCCTCTCCTTTTCCTCCCTTCAACCCTCAAACTCTTCTGTTTGTCCCATTCATCTGTTGCTGTGCAACAGACTAGAACTAAGTGGTTTCCAACAGCTAACTTACTGATCAAAGAGACACTGTGAGGTAGAAAGATGGGTAGCATTCTGTGGGGGTGGCTGCCCTCTGCTAACCATAATAATAGCTCAGGTGATAATGATAAAGGGGCCAGGGAATGCAGGATAGGCTCCCCTAACATCTAAAGCACTTTGACTCAGGAAAGCTAAGTTGATTAGAGTCTGACTAAATCTCAATCTTTCTCTCTTCTCTCCCAACCCTCTGTTTACTTACCTCCCACCATGAACTAACACCATTTGAATTGCTTTACATGACAATTGCTTCCAAACTTGTGAAATCTAAAGGTGCCAGATTCTGTAACAATAATCTAAGTCTGAGGCTGACAGAGGATCTTTGAGTTTATTCTTAATTGTTGACCAAGACATAGTTCCTGTGAAGCTCTTCCTTATTGCAAGCGCCTGTCTGGTTAAACTCTGTTAAAGATTTCTGGGTAAATAGCTCTACTGCCAAAGTTGATACAGTACAATACTTTTGATTATTGTACTTTCTAACTCAGAAAGGAAAGGCGAATACAGAGAAGGGACATCATTTGTCAAAAATCTCCAATGAATGGGATATAGAACAGAGGGTATGAGTTTCACAGTAGCTTCAGGATTTCCACACAATAACTGACTCTGCAGGCATCTGGATTTCAAGGGGAATAGTAATTACGTTTCTATAGTAACTTTCTGCATTTCATGCATGGAAATCTATCCTAACTAAAAAGAAGCTATTGTGGCCACGGGTAACTGGGGAATAAACAGGTTAGCTCTCTGGAGCATCAACTAATCCATGGGCTGGTCTTATCAATTGAGAAAGAAGGCAGTTGTTTAAGGAGGTTTTAGAAGCCAGTCTTTTTGATGCTCTTTAAGGGATTATCGTGAAGCCGTGGTAAACAATTTCAAAAGAATATGCACATAAAGGTTGGATGTAAACACCAGGTCATCATCATCATCATCATCATCAACAATAACAACAACGTGCGTGCGCGCGCGCACACACACACACACACACACACACACACACACACACACGCACACACACACACTGAAGGAGTATTTGAGCTCTTAAAATTCATTTAAGATGTGGAATAGTGTTTTTAAACACCAGACCTCAAAGAAATTCCAAAAGAGAAGACATGCTTTCCAGTGTATAAATGGGAATGTTAATAATAGTATTTAGTAGTTAGGATTTAACATTAGGTGTGAAAATTCAATGAATGGATGCAAAAGGAGCACTTTGGATGCATGGATTGGGCACATAGGGTTCAGAAAAAAAAATTTTCCTGTCTGGTGTACCTTTTATTCATTTTGTGTTTGGAGAAGCTCTCTTTTCGAAAAACTAGGCCCCTTTTGAGTGGTCACTGTTAGACAGACACAAGCTGTCTTTGGGAACCTCTGAGATTCTTCCCCCAGATAACGTACTTCGGAGTGTGTTTGTTTGCACTGTCATTTCACCTTGTTGACACAAGGAACACAGACAGTGTATCAGTCACATTTACTTCACCTGCTGCAGAGAACAAGAATCTCTCTTCACTTTTATATATGCTAACACACTATAATGAAACATTACATTGAAATCAGTAACCTGTCCTCAGCCCCTCTGTCTCTGTTTTACCTTTTACATAAACATATTTTCTAGAAAGCAATTGTCAGCTATCTCTGACCAATGGGAAGCAGACATTCAACACTTGTTTTTGCTGGTTCCACCAAGACTTTGGAACACTCACCTGAATTATGAAAGCATGTCTTGTATTACCTAGCATAGTAAGAAAAGGGATTATTATAAAGAACCTAGTAACTACAAATGGATCCTTCAGATAGATTTCAGCATATACATAATTATTTTAATAATTTTTAAGGCATAGCTTTCACATTTTAATGTTGTTAGATCTAGGATGATTCTTATACTTGATCATGATTTAAATTCAATGAAATATGATAGTTATTCAACTTCAGATCAATGTAATAAGGCTGCAGATTCATAGTCCATTGAAGCATGACATCAGGTGAAAGCAAATTTAGATAACTAAAGGTACAACTGTTTGAGAAAATATTTAATATTCATAAGGTTTTTTTTTACACTACATAAAATGAGAAATCCTTAGATAAGATACTGGGGAAAGTATGTGAAGAAATTTACTTGACGCCTTTAGTCTCTGGGAGACTTGATTCAGTATCAGAGGGGACTTTAACTTTCACCCAGGTTGTAATAGCATTTAGATAATTATTGGGTGATCTGTGAGGCAATGCAAAGTTGACTTCTGCATGATGTCTTTAAATATATTCCCTACCTACTTGGCATCAAGGATTGACTGGTAAACTTTATAATTTCCTCCTGTGATTTCACTTTAGCTTTGATTACAGGCAACAACCCAATGTAGAATTAACATCACATTCATTCCCAGCCCTCATTATCAGCCCATCTAGTTATGGAAAGGGTGGAGTAGCTCAAATACTGCACTTAAACCCCCGTGAGCCTCAGTGTGAACATATGTAAACTGAGAGATGTGAGCTCCATTACACATCCATGAAGCTCAAGTTTGCTTTATCCAGAACAGTGCTGTTTTCTGTCTCTTGTTATATGTGATTTGTGATGAAATAAGCACCCCAATACACTATAAACTCTGATAAATTTTTAGCATCAGATTCACTTCCAGCATTTGGAATGACACCCTTGGACAAAGTTGGCACTCATGAAAGATGTGTTGTATCCAATTGAATCTAAGCAGGCAATGATGCCTTTGCTTGGTTTCTACAACAGTGTCTTTAAATCTTTAAAGCAATTCAGCTTTAAGGACTGATTTAAACCTCCTGCCTTTAGCTGAGTAACTGTGTTGTTGCCAATTCAGTGTGCAGACTTAGGAAGTGTACATGTAGCAAGGGCAGAGGATGGCAGGTCAGTTTTTTGCAGGAAAGTCTTAAATGGTCTTTAAAACTCAGCAGGCTAGAAAGGGCAGGATGAAAGGACAGAAGAGATATCCAGAGTGAATTGTCTCTTCAGAAAGGGCAAGTATTTAGAAGTCTTGGCTTTTTAGACTGGGAGTGTAGGCCACCAGTTTAACATATTTCTTGATTGGGTTATGTTTTCAAGATATGGACCCTCCTAGAATCAAGTGCCCAAGTGTGAAAGAACGTATAGCTGAGCCCAATAAGCTGACAGTCCGGGTGTCCTGGGAAACCCCAGAGGGAAGAGATACAGCAGATGGGATTCTTACTGAGTAAGTTAAACATGAAACTTAGCAGCTGGAATGCTCCCTCTCCCTTTCTCCCTTTCTTCCTTTCTCCCTTTCTCCCTCTCTCACTCCCTCTCTGTCTCCTTCTCCATCTTCCTCTCCATCCCTCCTTCCCTCTCTGTATCCCCCTTCCCTCTCTGTACCCCTCCCTTTCTCACTCTCCCTCCTTGAAGCCTTACACATTTTAGATAGGCACTGGTGCTGAGCTACATCACCAACCTATATTGTTTTTTAGAAAAGTCAGAACATTTTCTGAATATGAAATGCTTACTACCAAGAGTGGGATGTATCTATGCCAAACTATTTATGTTCCAGACCTGGTACCCTCTGGTCACCATCTAATATAGAGTTTATTTATATGATTTTTATTGTCTGTCTTCATTAAAATACATTCAGTACCTCATTCTTAAAGGCAAGAACTGTACCTGGCACATAGCACTCAGCTAATATGTATTGTTGGAAGACAGGGAGAAAAGAAGGGGTAGAAGGAAGGAAGAAAGAAAGGAAGCAAATTAGAAAGATGGTAGCTGGTTAATTCCAGGATCTACTTTCTCCTGTTGCTTATAATATGTCAAAGGCCTTCCAAAGCCCTCAAACACATTGGTGAGGCTTCTGTGTATCCCATGCTAAGCCAAATACTGTTACCCCTTGTTACTCTATGGTTCGATTTCCCATTCCTTTCCCATTCCTTGTTTATTGTCTATTCCTGTTTCAAAACTTTTCATTTTTGTTTTTAACCCTTTGAGCAAATCAAATGCTTGTCATCCAAGTGAAGGTGTCCTTTGGCTTCTTCCCTACCCCAAGCATGATTTCCTGTTCCACTGCATTTAGAGTTTAATGTCCAGCTGAGTAATGGGTAGTCACTGTTAGTGAGAGTCAGTCACACGTTGTTCTAATATTCCATTTGGACCTGTACCCTAACAGTATTTACCAGGAGACCCTGACTTTATGTCAGCATGCCCATGAGTCAATTAAAGTTCATGGCTCACTTAGATTTTCTGACACAGGTCACATACCTGGACAATAAGCTTCTGACTCATGTCATTTTGAGCCATGAGGCAAGGACAAAGTTTTTAGAATCTTGTCAACCCTGTGAGTCTCAAGACAAAAGAGTTTTGTACACAACTACTAGAAATTGCATATCATTTACTAGTGAAAGTAGTTAAATCTCTTATTCACATTTTATTCCCACACTCTAATAATCCCCCCAGCATATCATCTACTTAATATAACAGGACTAGGATCTTTTTTCAACTGTAATTTCTCAAAGATAAAGTTCGATCATTAAAAATATTTGCACTTGCCAGGCAGTGGTGGCACATGCCTTTAATCCCAGCACTTGGGAGGCAGAGGCAGGCAGATTTCTGAGTTTGAGGCCAGCCTGTTCTACAGAGTGAGTTCCAGGACAGCCAGGGCTATACAGAAAAACCCTGTCTTGAAAAACCAAAAAATAAAAATAAAAATAAAATAAAATAAATAAATGAATAAAAATTCACTCTTCCTACATATACAGATCATAACCCCCCTAGGAGAAACTTTGTGGAATTGAGTTTAAATGGTAAGCTGTAAGAATAAAGCAACTCACTATATACACATGAACATTCCTATACAACATAATACACACACACACACACACACACACACACACACACACATACACATAGAATGTAGAAAATCAAGTCAGAGTTATAATACTTGGGGATTAATCATTATTTATCCTTAGCTTGTGACAGTCTCGTACAAAACCTGACTCAGACCCTGAAATATAATCAGTTCTTAGATTTCTACAACAGTTGAAGTCTTACACAATAAATTCAAGGCATAAAATGTCAGGTTTCCATATGACTCCTCATTTGTCTAAAAGCTTTGCCATTTTGGAGAGAACCTGTTATAAGGGTTCAAATGATGACATTTAACAAAAGGACCACGGTGGCCCCCAACCCTCTGTCCAGCAGCTTAGGTGTGGTCTGTGGTAGCATGTGTTCAGCTCATGCTTGGGCTCCTTGCTTTTCTAGCACATCTCCTGGGACTCTCCTCCCAAGCATCTTTCCCAAGCTACTTTTCTGTAGTCTGCTTCCAAAGGGAAGGGTGTACTGGCAAGCTCTGGCATGGGTGTTTATTTTTCCGTTCCCTTGGTGGCCCCTGTTATTTTCATAATGAAATGGAGTCTCAGAGAAATTAGCAACCACTCATATTTGAGTAATTACTCTTTCTGGGTTTATCTGAATTTATATTTGCTATCTAAAGAACTTTTTTTTTTTGGCTTTTTTTTTTTGAGACAGAGTTTCTCTGTATAGCCCTGGCTGTCCTGGAACTCACTCTGTAGACCAGGCTGGCCTCGAACTCAGAAATCCACCTGTCTCTGCCTCCCAAGTGCTAGGATTAAAGGTGTGCGCCACCACTACTCACTATCTAAAGATCTTAAGGCGGTTAAAGTCAAAGTGTGAGACTTCTGAGTTCATGTCACACCTATGTGAATAGTTTTCCTTAATGGGGACAATTATAATTCTATATGTCCATTATTATCAAATATCATAATTCCTAGGAACAGGAATGAGAAGAGGAATTTTTTTATATATCTTAAAAATTAACCAAATGCTGTCATTTGATTATGTTATATCTTCTGGGAGTTTTGTCAAATTGCTAGGATAGATGCTATAGATGCAATAGATGCTTGTTATGCACTCTTGGCCAAGTCCCTTAGTCTTCTGTTGTCTGGGTTTTCTTACTTGTGAGATGGAGGCTTTTACCTACCCAAAAGGAGTTCCATGAAGATTAAATTAAATAAGAAATAGTAAACCATGTCTGATATGTATAAGATTTATATAAGCAAACAACAGAGTTTGCTTACTATTACAACATTAGGACAGTCAAGGATTCACAGAGACTTTCTTACCATTTGCTCAGAAGGTCATCACTGATGCTGATGAAATAAACAAAGAACACTCCAGGCCAAAATTGCCAAATGGCCAACTAAACTGTACTCCAAAATAACTTTCCTCACAAAGATATCTGCCCAACAGGTAAAACATACAGGCTCAGCTTGAAATAAGGGCCCTTGGCCCCTGTTCTGTCATTCAGCAACAAAAGAATAAATAAACAAACAAAGTGAATCTCCCCTTAGCTGGGGACTTCTGTTCTTCTGGCATCAAACTGTTGTCTTGTAACAGAGAGAAGCTCAGGGAACCCAATTCCTTGCAGAGCCTCTGTTCTGGTTAAAGGGCCCAGAAGCTGCCCTTTAACAGAACTTTCCTTTCGTCCTGTACATACTCAGCATTCAGTGCCTGCTTTTTAGGTACACAAGCATAATCCTGGATATTTCTGCTTTCTTCCTTAAGTGTTATTCTGAAAGGTCTTCCTCCAGGCTCGAATTTTCCAGAAGGAGACCACAAGATTGAGTACACAGTCTATGACAGAGCCGAGAACAAGGGAACTTGCAAGTTTCGAGTTAAAGTAAGAGGTGAGACTGCTGCTTCCTGATGCTCATCAAGTTACTGGAAAGTCAAAGAAAGATGGGACAGATTCTCAAGCCAGAGTACTCTGAATGCCCCTGGTAGTAGGACTACTGCCTGCTATGGATTAGGTTTTCATGAAACTGAGTGAGCATTCCAACTCAACGCCTAAATTTCAATATGAGTAGGTTATGTAGAGAGCAGGACTGGTTTTACAGGGGCCCATAGCTACCTATTTAAGATGAATAATTTTTCCATCACTGAGTTAATAGCTCAATTACTGGCAATTGATCGGAATGGTAAGAAGTCCCCTCCTTTAGGTCACTAAAAGGTCATGTTCTTTGTCTTTCAAACCTTTGGTCTACCCAAGAAAAATATTTTTAAAAAACTTTGTGTTTCATAGTTTAGGCAGCTTGTCAGTATCATTTACTAGTCAGAGCCCAGTCTCCTCATCTATATCATGAGGGGTCTAATGCTGCTATCCCAAAGGTCTCATTGGTATGAGTGGTGACCATTATGGGGCATTAGAAAATAGCCTGGAACTCATTTCACTAGTTGATGTGCAACTTCATAACAAAGCTAGGGACCTCACCTTCTCTGGTTATTTTATGCTAAGGGCTAAGGTTACTCTGGGTTTGTATCTCCTACAGTCAGACGTTGTGGCAAGCTCAATGCCCCAGAGAATGGTTACATGAAGTGTTCCAGCGATGGCGACAATTATGGAGCCACCTGCGAGTTCTCCTGTATAGGCGGCTATGAGCTTCAGGGTAGTCCTGCCCGAGTATGCCAATCCAATCTGGCTTGGTCCGGCACAGAGCCCAGCTGTGCAGGTATGTGTGCACTTCTTTCTGCAGCTAGCAGCAGAATCTGAAATCCCCTGATTCTAGGGCAGGTCAAAAGCAGCTTTAGATCCTCTATGTCATAAAGTACAGCATCATCTCTGCTCACCTGAGTGGGTGAACAAAGGTGCTAAGTCCCTGCTGCAGCTCAACTCACCTGCTACCTTGCTTGTTCTCTGATCACCCTTTCATGTCTTTGAGGAAACAATCAGGAGGCTAGCTATGAGGAAACAATCAGGAGGAAACTCAGGGCTAGCCTATAGTGGTATTTATAAGCCAACAGACTGATTTCTTACCTTTATCCCTCTATTTCACAGGTGGAGAATCTAGTTTTCAACTTGTAGTTTTAAACTTCTGTGTTTAGACAATACAAGTCCTGTCTTGCATCATTGACTTGAATGTCACACATATCTTGGGCTGTTTGAATCCTTCCTCCTTTGTAAAATGAGGAAACCATACCTCTCCTAACTGGTCATCTACTGAATGCTGGAATAGAGCTGTGCCTTGTACAGGATAAGCTTTGAACATATGCCGGAAGTTCTTACAGATGAGTTCCAATTGGGCTAGGTATAGCTGAAAGTGTAAAATCTAGACTACCTAGGACACCCTAGACCATATTTTTTTATTTATATGCTTCCTTTTTTTCTCAATCTCAGGTATCTCTTCCTTTCCCCTAGTTTAACTCTACCATTCAGAGCAGGTGGATGAAGCTCTTCAATTTCATACATTAAAGTAGAAAGGTCACATAACGTCTCACAGTCCTCAGCGAAGTACTTAATGTCCATTTTTGTGACACTGAGGCCTGGAGTATCTTGTCAAATAAATCTCATATCTATATGTCCATATGGTAGCTACTAGCCATATATAGGTATGAAGCACTTGAAATGGAATCCAAATTCAGGTGTATTGTTAGCGTAAAATATACACCAATTTCAAAGTCTTAGCACAATAAAAAGAATGACTATAAAGCACTCCTACTTTTTTGTATTGATTTCATGTTGAAATATTTGGATATATTGGGTTGACATACTTGTTTGTATAGTTATAATGAAGCTATAAGAAAAAACAAATTACATAGTCATTTAAATTCTATTTATATTGACCAAGGCTGTCCTAGACTATGAACCCCAAAGGCAACTTTGGAGAAAAGAACTGTCACTCATCCAAAGCAATGGCCCAGAAGTTGGCACCTAACAGCCACTTGTAGTAGTTGACCAAATGAAAGAATAAATGAACAATAATTTTAAAGAAAGCCTAAAGTTTGAAATATTAGCAACAACTTCAAAACATACATAGCTTGTTCTCACTTATTTTCTATTATTTCTTCTTAGGGCCAGACTGATTTTGTGTGTCCTGAGCCAATCATGTGGGGCTCTTTGTCATTTATCATAAGTTTATATATCATTAAACCACCTTAACTCATGTTCTCCATGGCCATATTGAAAGAACAATGAATTTATGTTAGGTGAAGCCACTAAGTTTAATACAATTTGTTAAAACAGCAAGAGAAAACTAGTGTGCATTGTTTGCCCATTACTGGTGCTTCACGAATTCACTTTTCAAATCAACTACTTACCTTTGAAGTCTCATCTCAGAGTATACTTGGTTTGGTATGGGACTGGCTAGATGAAGCCAGAATGGAGAGAGAGCTTTGGAACTCATGTGACCATTTCTGATTACAGCGATGAATGTCAATGTTGGCGTCAGAACAGCAGCTGCACTTCTGGATCAGTTTTATGAGAAAAGGCGGCTCCTCATTGTGTCCACACCCACAGCTCGAAACCTCCTCTACAGACTGCAGCTGGGAATGCTACAGGTGAGACCTGGAGGCAGAGCCAAGGTGTGAGGGAGACCAATGGCAGAAAGAAGCCAAGCACTTCACTAAAAGCAAAGGCCAGACTCAATGCCTAATCCATTTAGGGGAGTTTAAGGGAGCAGCACTTTAGAGGCAGTCTTTCATTTCTGGTGCTGGTGCACAATCTTATTATCATTGACTCCCCACAGCTAACCCAATCATTCTCCAACCAGTGAGGTTTCTCTAACTTTGCAAATAAGCTTAATTGACATGTTGTCCAGGCCCAGCCAAAGAACAATTGTCTTTGCTGATCCTGTCCAACACATTCACAGGCTGGAGGTGATCCATCAGGTATCTTGCCAATAGACTGGCCAAGGAGATGAAAGGAATCCAAGGGCCTCTAAGCACCATGTCCCTCCCTGGGAATATCCCAAATTCTAATTGAGGTGAAATTTTGTTGCTACTGAAGGAGACAACACATCAAGGAAAGGTAGAAACTGTAAGCATAAAACTAGAAGTTGCCTGATTTAGTCTTGAAGTTGCTTAGCAATGAGCAGTCAATGTTGCTGAATACTGAAGAAGCAGAGTGTGCTATTCTTGCTTCTTTTGTAGGATCTCTCCTTTATTCCTGTTAGAAGATTCTTGGTTTAATCAAAGGCAGCAATTTACTACACACATCAGCATAAATACAATGAATAATGAATCTTTCAGTCTTCTTTGTCATCTGAACAGGTTTCCCATGAACTGGGAAGAATCATATGGCATGTATGGGTTACCTTGATAAGAACCAAATTTACTAAATCTGTTTACTAAATCCCCATCACCCTACCTGCACAATCTTATTATCAATCTTATTAACTAAGACTTGTAAACCTAGTCTTAGGGCCACCACTGATGTGACGAAACACCATGACCAAACCCATTTGGCAAGGAAAGTGTTTATTTGGCTTACACTTCCAGATCAAAGTCCGTCACTGAAGGAAGTCAGGACAGAAACTCAAGCAGGGCTGGAACCTGGAGACAGGAGCTGATGTAGACGCCATGGAGGATGCTGCTTACTAACGTGCTTCTCATGGTTTGCTCAGCCTTCTTTCTTATAGAACCGAGGATTAGGCTGGCCCCTCCCCCTACAGCTGGATCTCATGGAAGCATTTTCTCAACTGAGGTTCCCTCCTCTCAGATGACTTTAGCTTATGTGAAGGTGACATGAAACTATGCAGCACAACCTCTTTGTTCTTCATAAAATGCAAATGTATATATGTACCTGGTTTTATGGGCCTTGGCATAGCAGCATGGCATGGCCTCACATTTCTTGAGCTCTTCTTATCTCTACAAAAAGAATAAGCCAAGAAACTTGCCTGTCTTCTACACAGGCAAACCTTGGCTCATGTACCAAAATTGGCCTATTGTTGCTGTGTTTTGCAAGTTAAATTTTAATAGCCACAATAACATTTATTCATCTGTACATTTGGTTATGGCTGCTTTTAGATTGTAGTGATGGAATTGAATCATTATGTTAAAAGCCATTGAGTCAGTGTGATACTGTGATAGTGATTGAATTATTAAGTTAAAAGCCATTGAGTCACTCTGAACATGACTATTATCTGCCTCTTTTTGAGAAGTTTTTGTAGCCCTCAGCCTTAGACCATCCCTGCTCTCTCAGGCCCTTGCTAAATTGCTGATTATCTGATTGCCTATGGTAATTTGGATCTAGATTCTTTTCTTTAAATGTATTTATGTATTCACTTTACATCCCAGTATCAGTGCCCCCTCTCTTCCCAGTCCTCTCTCAGATCCCTTCCCCAAGCATTAAGTCACTGCAGGACTCCCATTCAGCATTCTCTCCCATTGCAAGGCTATTTGTATAATTCCTCTAGGAAGATAGTTATATTCTAGGCACTTGCTTAGCCTTAGTTTCTCAACTGTTTTCAGAACAATTTGGAGTAGGCAAAGAAGCACCCACAAGAAGCCCATTGCTGGGGTGCCTCTGCAGTTCCTCAGTTCCACTCACACCTCCCCTCTTGGTCGTTCTTTCAGCAAGCACAGTGTGGCCTGGATCTTCGACATGTCACCGTGGTGGAGCTGGTAGGAGTCTTCCCGACCCTCATTGGCAGGATCCGAGCAAAGATTATGCCTCCAGCTCTAGCTCTGCAGCTCAGGTAGGGAGCATTCATTCTGTCCCTAAATTTCATTTCCTGCAAGTACGCTTGTATCTCACCATGGATGCTCTTGTATCCAGTCAGTTTTCCTGATTTTTTTCTATTCAGTATTTAGTTCAGGCAACCTTCAGTGCTTAATTGCTTTTATTCTGGGAGTATTATAATTGTGCTAATTGGCCTGTTCCTGCATGTCTGACTGAATTATGCAGTGGGAAATGCTAGTGTTTTCTTCTTCCCCCTCCAACAAGTTCATTCTCCTCTCTCTCACCCCTCCTTCCTCTGCCTCTGCCTCTCCCTCTCCCTCTGATGTGTGGTATATGTGTGTGTATGTGTGTGGTGGAGTATATGTGGATGTGTGTGTGTGTGTATATGTGTGTGTGGTGTGTAGTATGTGTGTGTGTGTGTGGTGTATGTCTGTGTGTGTGGTATGTGGTATGCATGCATGTATAATATATGTTTGTTTGTGTGTGTGTGGTATGGTATGTGCATGTTTGTATGTGTTTATATGTATATATGTGTCTGTGTGTATGCTTATCTATATGTGTGTGGTGTATGTGAATACTTGTGTTTGTATGCATATGTATGTGTGTATGTATGTGTGTCTGTCTGTATGTGTGTGGTATGGGTGCATATGTGTGTATATATATGTATG
Organism: Mastomys coucha; assembly: GCF_008632895.1. NCBI lineage: Eukaryota > Metazoa > Chordata > Mammalia > Rodentia > Muridae > Mastomys > Mastomys coucha. Next base: position 4,382,659 of record NC_045030.1, on the reverse strand, counting down.
GTATATGGTATGTGTATGTGTGTATATGTGGTATGTGTGTGTGTGCATAAGTGTATATCTCTGTATATGTGTATGTGTTGTGGTGTGTATATGTGTACATATGTGTGTATATGTGTATGGTGTGTGTATGTGTTTATATGTGGTATATGTATGTGTGGTATGTAGTATGTATGTATGTATGTATATGTGTGTGTATGTTTCTGTGTGTGTATATGTGAATGTATCTCTGTGTGTGGTATATATATGTATGTGTGTGCACAGTGTGGTATGTGTATATAGTTTGTGTGTCTGTATGTGTGTTTATCTCATGTGGTATATGTGTATGTATGCATATGTGTGTATGTGTGTGTCTCTGTGTGCATATTGTATATGTATCTGTGTATGTGTGTGGTGTGTATGTGATATATGTGTGTCTGTGTGTGTGTGTGTATGGTGATGGTGGTGGTGGTGTGTGTGTGTGTGTGTGTGTGTGTGTGTGTGTGTGTGTGTGTGTAGCTTAGTAGGAGAGGAGGATGTGAAAATAAAATGACTTAGCATCAGTTGCTGCTAGCATTAGGATAGATACTCAGCAGCCCTTTCAGGGCTTGATGTCTTTTTTTCTCCATCCATCCAGAGCACTTGTTCACACCTCTGTCTTAACAGTTATATCTCTTTTCTGTCGTACTTCTAACACTAGAGCCCTAATAGCCAGACCTTGAGTAATGTTGTACTAAAGTTAGATTCAATAGCTAAAAGGGAATTTCAGAATAATATTTTTTTCTTGTATCTCTTGCCCACTATGACATGGGTAATTAGGCCAAACTAACACTCCTTAAAATCTTCCTTTCCTGCATAACTTTGTTCTTTTGTACACTGCAGGGGACAGAGCAAGTCTCTGGTTTCAAGGTCCTAGACACCTCCTTACCTTTAGACTCCCACATGGTTTTATCATCTTGTACATTAACATCTGAGACGCCCATGCCACTTCAGTTTTCTGAAAATGAGGAAGAAAGAGAATAAAAGTAAACAATGGTATTAGTCTGGTTATTGTTGTTTTATTAGAATACCTGAGACAAGTAACTCATATAAATGTTTCTTTTGGTCATGATTCTAAAGCCTATAATTGGAAATGGGGAAACTCCATTCCACTTGCTTCGAATTTCTAGTAAAGGTTACGCATCATGGAGGGAGCACATAGTAGCATAAATTGTTTATATCAAGAGCCAGGAGACAGATGGGAAGACCAGAGTTTCATAATCCTTTTCAAGGAGATGTCTCCAAAAGGCCTAAAAGCCTCATGGTAGACCTCATTTCTCTTTGAGAAATGTCCCAGTAGTGCCACCAAAGAAGTAAGCTTCAACACATGGGCCCTTCAAGGACATTTACACCCAAATTATAGTTTCATCTTTTGTGTTTATCCTTAAAAATGTTATATATCAGCCGGGCAGTGGTGGCACACACCTTTAGTCCCAGCACTTGGCAAGCAGATTTCTTCTCTTTTTTTTTCTTTTTGTATTTTTTATTAGATATTTTCTTTATTTACATGTCATATGATTTCTCCTTTCCCAGTTTCCCCTCAAAAAAAAAAAATCCCAAAACAAAAAACAACCACAAAAACAAACCCCTGTTCCCTCCCCTCTCCCCCTGCTTACCATCCTACCCACTCCCACTTACTGGTCCTGGCATTCCCCTACACTGGGGCACAGAACCTTCACAGGGCCAAGGTCCTCTCTTCCCATTGATGTCCGACTTGGCCATCCTCTACTATACACATGCTGCTGGAACATTCAGTCCCACCATGTGTACTCTTTGGTTGGTGGTTTAGTCCCTGGGAGCTCTGAGGGTACTAGTTAGTTCATATTGTTGTTCGTCCTAAGGGGCTGCAAACCCTTTGGCTCCTTCTGTCCTTTCTCTAACTCCTTCATTGGGGACTCTGTACTCAGTTCAATGGATAGCTGTGAGCCTCTACTTC
>NC_045030.1:4368411-4380398 GCF_008632895.1 Mastomys coucha | reverse complement strand
TTGTGGAGAAAGAGGAACATTGCTTCATTGCTGGTGGGATTGCAAGCTGGTACAACTACTCTGGAAATTAGTTTGGCAGTTCCTCCGGAAGTTGGACATAATTCTACCAGAGGACCCAGCTATTCCACTCCTAGGCATATACCCAGAAGATGCTCCAACATGTAATAAGGGCACATGCTCCACCATGTTCATAGCAGCCTTATTTATAATAACCAGAAATTGTAAACAACCCAAATATCCCTCAACAGAGGAATGGATATGGAAAATGCAGTACATCTACACAATGGAGTACTACTTAGCTATTAAAAACAATGAATTTATAAAATTCTTAGGGAAATGGATAGATCTGGAGAATATCATCCTGAGTGAGGTAATCCAGTCACAAAAGAACACCCATGGTATGCACTCTCTGATAAGTGGATATTAGCCCAGAAGATCAGAATACACAAAGTACAATCCACAAACCACAAGAAACTCAAGAAGAAGGAAGACCAAAATGTGGACACTTCATTCCTCTTAAAAGGGGGAATAAAATACCCATGGAAGGAGTTGCAGAAACTAACTATGGAGCAGAGACTGAAGGAAGGGCACTCCAGACTGATATAGCTGTCTCCTGAGAGGCTCTGACAGATTTCTGAGTTCGAGGCCAGCCTGGTCTACAGAGTGAGTTCCAGGACAGCTGCTTAAATGAATTTTGTCGTGGTTCTCAAATTTTAGCCTACATCATAATTTTCTGCAGGGTGAAATTTTTGTTCTTTTGCTTGCTCCCTATGTTTTTGGATTTGGTAGGTCTAAGATAGGTCTTAAGAGTTCATATGACTGGCAAGTTACCTGGGAACCACATTTCAAGAACTACTTGCTTAGTGTTTTATCAAGGTGCCAATAAAAGTTTGCAGAGCAACTTCTAACCATCACGTATTGAATTCCACATCTGGCTGCAGTTATTTTCATAAGACATTCCAGAGGGGCACAAAATAGTTGGCAGATGATGTTGTACTATTTTTCTGCTTTAATTACATCAAAAAGGAAGGGCCATGATTTACTCAATGACTAGGAAAAAGGAAGTAAGACAAAGTGAATCAGTATGCATGGATAGTCTGAAAATTCTCTAGTCTGGTTAGAGTACCAATTTCAAATACTTGTTAGCCATGGAGATAGAATTGAAGAGAATCAACAGAAATGAAAGGCTGGGTGCCTGCTGTATCCAGGTTACCACCTATCTTATTCTTTGCCTCCATTTCTTTTCTACTTGAATGTGTAAGCTAAGTCATGCCCTACTTAGAGTTATTTTCTGTCATAAGGATGACAGGGACCAAGAAGAACATCACTTTCATAATGATATTATTCTCAGACTTCCCAGGAAGGTAATTCAGAAAGAATTACAATCTGATGCTAGTCATCGTGTAGCTCAGAAATACTGCCAACCTCATCACTCATGGCAAAAAGCACAATCTGTGAGGTGCCCTGTCACTTGTCTCTGAGATGTCTGTAGAGTCTCAGCTCCAGCCAGACCCATTCCTGTTGCTGGTGTGGCCATTTCTCATGTTCCATGGTGGTTGTCTTTTTTGTAAATAGGTATATTTTCTGTGTTAGCTAATGTACAACAGTCACAAAGAACATGTAGAATAGCCTCCAGGCTGTTATCATTCTGGCCTCATAAATGTTATAGAATCATTTGTTGCATTGTTTCATCTAGTATCCTACCTACAAGCTCCAGCCACAGCATCCCTTGCCCCCTTTTTCCTTCCTGCTCTCCTTAGTTTCTCACTCCTCTACTTTCCTGGGCAGCCCTTGAGGTTGAACTTACCTGCGGCACTTAGACAGTGGCCGCCTGGTGGAGGCAGTGTAATCATCTTCTAGTCACTAGACAGGGATTAGCAAATCAACCTTCCACTGGGAAAAATATTAAGTATTCCTCCCTTTCATGAAACTGCTTTTTAATATGTATATTCAGTTTTTTATTTTATGCAATGATATTTTTATTAGTTTTTTTCAAGTTAGCATAAAAATGAGCAGGTTTCCTTATGGTATTTTCATACATGTATGTTATTATATATTCTTCTAATTCATCCCTACCTCTCACTGGCCTACCCACCTCACCACCTTTGTTTGTTTGTTGTTTCTTTCTTATGTTTTCTTTCTTTCTTTCTTTCTTTCTTTCTTTCTTTCTTTCTTTCTTTCTTTCTTTCTTTCTATCTGTCCCTCCCCCCTTTGTAAACCAGTCTTGCCTCAAATGCACAGATATCTACATTCCTTTGCCTTCCAAGTGCTGGGATTAAAGGCATGCACTACCACTGCCCAGCTCATTTTTATGCAATAAAAAAAAACACACACACAAACAGCCTCAGAACCATTCATGATAGGAAAACTTACACTTTAAATTCAGACAGCAGTGCATGTTCTGCCTATTATATAACCTGGAGACATTCCAATAGGAATAAAATCCAGGAGAGGAGATTGGGTGGCCTCATTATTCCCCTGGGCTTAGCTGTCTGTTTACTTTCCTCTTGGCTTTCTCATTTAAATATGCTGGTATTGATATAAAACATCTGCATAGATTAAATCCATACGTTGAAGTATAGAAAAAGGCAACACACAGTTGAAACCATACCTGACTATTTAAAAAAATTATTTGTTGTACAAATTATAGTCAAATCAGTAAAAGTGCCTGGGTGTAGACTTAACCCATACAGTTCTAATTGTACTCCTGAAATAGTCACTAAATAGGTCATCACAAATTTACCTTGTCCAGGCTTCCTCCACCTTGGATCTTTTGACAACTGAGGCTGGATTTGTTTGGCTATAAGGTTGTCCTGTACATTGTAGGATAAATATATCAACATATCTGGTATCGATCAGTAGTATCTAATCCCTTCTTATGACAACCAAACGTGTGTTCAGACTTGTCCAAATATCCCCTGCATGGTGAACAGTCTTGCTGATAATCATCACTGCTATAGTCCCCTTGTAGCCTGAGATCTTCCAGACCATAATAATGTAAAGTAGCGTTGCTCAGTCTTTCTTCTGAATACCAATTATCTGGAGATATTACTAATATTACATATTCTGATTTGTTAAGTAATGAGGTCAGACATGAGCAAGTGTTTTTCTGAGCAAGTCCACATGTGATGCTATGGGTCCAAGGTCCACACTTTGAATAGCTTGAGTGAGGGCATAAAAATGATTCAATCCTTCATGGCATTAAGCATTTCTGTGCATAGTATATTCATAGGGTTATGGTTTGTCCCTTAAAGTCTTGGGATTTAGGGTTGAACACAAACAAGTCTTCTTTTTGTTTCTTCCAGGCTGTTGCTTCGAATCCCACTCTACTCCTTCAGCATGGTTCTAGTGGATAAGCATGGCATGGATAAAGAACGTTATGTCTCCCTAGTGACACCCATGGCTCTCTTCAACCTCATTGACACTTTCCCCCTAAGAAAAGAAGAGATGATCCTGCAGGCTGAGATGGGCCAGACTTGCAACACCTGATGTGCTGTTACATTCTTGGCGGTTCCTCATCTCTTATAATATACTACAGTGCCCATGGGAAGGCCTTAAAAATACCTTTGATGTACAGATTTTCATTTGTAATTTTTAAAGTCTATTTTATTATGTGCTTTCTTTGCTCTTAAACATTGGCACAATGCTTTTTTAAACTTTGAACTGTTAAAAAAAAAAACCCTATGAATATATCTATTCTAACTCTCCCTTTAGTCCATTGTGGCTGATGAAATTAGAAGCTCTAGCCATGCCCATGCTCTCAGAATATTATTGAGTATGAAACAGGTTTTCCTTTTCTTTTATTGTTCATGTAAGTCTTTTGTTAATAAAATATTTTGAAGCAAACTTACTAAAATTCACCTTTAAAAAGGAATCAAGCACCAGGCTTATTTGCTTGCCATGATCAGTAGTTTTAAAACTGTGATTCTTTATCTTAAGAAAGGGAAACTACAGTCCTGGCAAGGGATCAACTGAGATGAGAGAGAGCTATGTTCCCAAGGGGGAGAATAGAAAATTGAAAATATTCTTCAATAGCAAATTGAAGATATTTTCTTTATTTACATTTCAAATGTTATTCCCTTTCCTGGTTTCCCTTCCGAAAATCCCCTATCCCATGCCCCTCCCCCTGCTTCTATGAGGGTTCTCCTCCACCTACCCACTCACCCACCCACCCACTCCAGCCTCCCTCTGGCATTTCCATATACTGGGGCATAGAACCTTCACAGTTACAGGATTCCATACTGAAATTGTGTAGACTTTTTCCCCAATGTACTATAAAAAGTATTTACAAATCACTTCCCTCATATGAGGTACTCTAAGTAATCCAGAGAGGTTTAAAATATACAAGGGGATGCACATAGATTACAGGTAAGTACTCTACCATTTTATATCACAAGTTGAGTGACTTTTGGAGCTCTGGAACCAATCATTCCTGAGTTTGTGAATGAAAAAGCATGATGGGCCAGTAGGACTGAATTCTTGACTGTACTCCACCCAGAGAGGTTGCAGTTCACCGGTTGTATATCAGATCCCTTTTCAGAGAGCTTTTCTTATGGGGCCTGCATTTGTATTTTTAAATGGCTGAGCCTAGAAAATTACACCTTGGGATTCAATAAACAATAGATTGTACTCTTAGGCAAATATTTCTGAACATTTCTGGTATCACATTGGCCTATAGTTTATTCTTAAACAAAATAGTGAAAATATAGAATGTCCATATTCCAACAAGTGCCTTAAAACAGGAGGTAAGGTGAACAATATTCTCATAGAAGATTAGACAGAGTAAACACCAACCCTTTAATAGATTTACATTCTATGTAGAAAAATTTATTTTTTCCTCTTTTATAGTAAAAACCACTCTAACTACTGCTTCATTCATATGTATCAAATTAAAGGAAAAAACACAAATGGAGGAGGAACGTCAAATGATAATGACCTTTACAAACTACCCCTGTGCCCATGGGCTAATAGCATGAAAGGAACTTACCTGATTATTCAAAGCACTCTTTCTGGTCACTTTGAATTATTGTGGCGTTTTGACTCCCACCCAAAATACACAGATTATTTGAAGATGAATGAATGCACACATGACCTGTGATGATTCAAAATTAAATGCTCTATAAGAAAACACAGGAAACACTTCAAAATTATCAATTGTTATTACTAGAATACAGGTTTCCAGAAAACATTTTTTTTTAAATAGACATTTCTAACTCCTTGAAAGAAAGAGCTATAGCTAGGGAGTTAGTTAGATCAGATCAATTGGTAAAGTGTTTGTTGTGTAAACTTGGGTACCTGAGTTCAACTTCCAGCATCCATGCAAAGAGTCACAATTCTTAACCTCTGGTTTCCACATATAAGGATACATAACTACATGTATACAATAACATATAGCATGAATCTACAAACACACACACACACACACACACACACATCCCTTACTTTTAGTTGTCACATGTTATCTCATGTACATGTGTTATGTGTGTATGTGTGAGAGTGTGTGTATATGTGAGAGAGAGAAAGAGGGGGGAGAGAGAACTAAACGACACAAAGGACACACTCTTGGGCATATGTATTCAGGAAAAAACTAGAAAGTTAAATGAGCTGATCAAATAGAAAACAGCATCTGCTCAGTAGATGACAGCTGAAATCCCAGTTGAGTTCCTTAAAGTTAGCAGGCCTGCTTAGAGCTTGTCATGACTCCCAGACCACACCTGCCTGTCTCAGCAATCAATTGCAAAGACTGTTTACAGAATCTGGGTCACCCCATCTGGCTTTTTTTTGAGACTTACCTCATCACTTTTCAGTTACTATGATTTTTCTGACTTCTTCATCTTTTAAAGTAGAAAGACTACACATTTTATATCTTCATTTAAGCCTCCTCTCGCCTCTAACCCCACACAGGTGAGTATTATAATTTGCCCTTAGGTAAAGCCCCCAAATCTGAAGTTTATCTGACTTCTTGTAAGTGATGACTATCTTCTAGTTTGCCTATCTTTTGATTGTCCTTAATCTTTTGAGAAGGTGTAATTTTTTACCCAATATGGTGATTATTTTATAGGAGACTAGTTAAATAGGAGTTTCCTAACCTTTATCAGAAAGATAGTGAATAGTGAACTAGAATATAGAGAAGCTCAGTAATTGGCACAGAACTACAGATTTGACCACTACAAGCCTTCAGCTGTTAGGTTTGCACATAGACTGCTGGATGAAGGAGAAGAAAGGCAGTAAAGTCTTTCAAAGCTTGTTGGACAAAGTCCAGGGTGTGGTTATCCAGATTGGTCCTTAATTATTGCAATTACATTACCCCTAAATTTAATGGCCTAAAGCAACAATCACTTTCTTATCCCACAATTTCTGTAGGCTAGAGTTTTTAGGGGACTTAGCTTGCCAAGTCTGTATGGAAGTCTCTGATGAAGCTGCAGTCACTTCATCTGCTGTGGCAGTCATCTGAACACTTGGCTGGGCTAGGGTGATTGACTTCCATGGTGGCTATCACATGACTGATTTTTGGAAGGTACCTCTGGTGTTACCCACGCGGACTTCATTACACTTGCCCACGTGGACTTCATTACACAGTGCTATATCATTTTCAGAATGTGACAGTTGGTTTCTTCTAGTGGAAATGACCCAAGTGATCAAAATAGAGGGAGGCTTTCCATGAACAAGGAAAGAGCTATGTACTACAAAGGAATGTGTAAAATTGGAATGGACTTGCTATTAAGTTTCAACTAAGAGATGTTAACCATTGAAAGGAAGGTCACCTCATAATCCTTCACAAACAGTGCCACTCCCTAGTGACTAAGCATTCAGATATATGAGGCTATGAGCTATTCTTTTTATTATTGTTATTACTATTTTCTCAAATATCCTTACCTCAGATTTCTGACCCTCCACCAGACTCATTCCTCCTCCATTTACTTTCAGTAAAATTGAGAAAGCCTCCCAGGCCTTATTCATATTCAACAGAATATGGCATAATAAGTTATAATAAGCTATCCTATCCTCCTATCAAAGCTAGATAAAGCTACTCAGTAGGAGAAAAATAGTTCCAATCTCAGGAAAAAGATTCAGATTGCTGTCATCTGACATTAACACTGTTGGGAATTCCACATGAATGCAAAATTACACAAGAACACATGTATGCAAAAGACGTAGGTCAGACCTCATGTTTGTGGCTTCAGTCTCTGTGAAGCCTTATGAGTGCTTTATATTTGATTCTGTGGGCTTTACTCTCCATGGTGTCTTGGAAACCTCTGGCTCCTATAGTCCTTCTTCTTCCTCCTCTTCTGCAGTGTTTCCTGGCTCTACCTAGTGCTTGGTTATGGATCTGCATCTGCCTCTCTGATGACAATTGGGTTAGACACAGATCTATGATAGGAGATATCATTTCATTGACAGCTTTTTCTAATAGTAATATTTTAATTAAATAAACAGATAAATTTGATTGATGATTAATTGCCTTGACTATTCATTTTGTGTGAAAATTGTTCTTTTTTGTTTCCAAGTTCAAATTATGCTTATATATTTTCAGCTTTTGATCTATAATGACTAAATATTTTCTTAATTAGCATATTGTTACTTACATTTTAAAAGTTTATTGTAGCATAACATTGCTATAATGGATTGCCAATATTTTACCGTGTCCAGTACTGGCCCTTATTTTATGATAACACATATTTTACTTCACCAATGATTCTCAAATAACTGGGATTATTTTTTATTTACTTTATATCCTAATCACTGATCCCTGCCACCAGTTCTTACCTCACATAATTTATCCTCATATTCCCCCATCCTCTTCTTCTCTGACAGGTTGGATTCCCCACCCCCATTGGGTATCCCTTACCCTGACACATCAAGTCTCTGCAGGGCTTGGCAGATCCTCTCACACTGAGGCCAGACAAGGCAGCCCAATTAGGAGAAGATATTCCACAGATAGGCAATAGCTTTATGAACAGCACCCACTACAGTTGTTGGGGGACCTATATGGAGAATTACCTGCTCAAACCTATATAAGCTCTATGGTTGGCGGTTCATTTTCTGAAAGCCGCTATGGGCTCAGGTTAGTTCATTCTGTATTTTCCTGTACAGTTCTTATCTACTTCAGGACCCTCAATCCTTTCCCCAACTCTTCCATAAGAGTCCCTGAGATCCATCCAATATTTGGCCATGGGTCTCTGCATCTGTTTCAGTCAGCTGCTGAGTAGAGCCTCTCAGAGGAGAGTTATGCTAATCTTCTACTTCAAAACATAACAGTATCATTAATAGTGTCAGGGATTACAGAATGTGTCTCAAGTTGGGCTAGTTGATGGACATCTCTCAGTCTCTGGTCCACCTTTGTCCCTGCATTTCTTGGAGATAAGATAAATTTTGAGTTGAAACTTTTATGGGTAGGTTGCTGTTCTTATCTCTCCAATGAGGTTCCTGCCTGGCTACAGGAGGTTGGCCTCTTAGGTTCGATAACCACACTTTGATGAGTCTCAGATAAGGTCATTCCTATTGATTCCTGGGAGCCTCCCCCATCATAGATTTCTGGTACATCCTCAAAATGCATGCCCTCCCTAACCTAACATGCTTCAGATTTCCATTCATTCTTCTGGCTTTCTGGCCCTCCCTCCTGTCTCTCCAAACACATGATCCTGAACCTCTCCCTTTGTTTACTTCCCCATTCCATCTCCCACCCAGTAACTTCCCTCCATCTGCTTCATATGAGTATTTCATTCCCCCTTCTAAGTGAGATGGACAGTAACCTGGAATTGTAGCCCACATAAAACTTTTTCTGTTGCTCTTTGTTGGGATAACTGCAACAGCAAAAGAAATGAAACAAGAACCAGAACCCAGGGGTAGCACTGGGAACATGCCAAAGGACAGCCTTAAGTACAGGAGTGGGAGTGCTTGTGCTCCTTCACTCATTAATATCTGATTAAAGGATTTTCATCAGCCCCAGGAAACTTCCCCTCCTGTAGTATTATTGTTTTCAATGTTCACAGGCAAAGCTTTCTCCATTAGTATGAGGGTTCTCCATCTCTAAGCCTGGAGGTCATGGAAAGTGGGTGTGATAACTATGAGGAGCCATATTTACTAGGAAATAAAGGTATGGCATGCTCAGGTGCAACCACAGGCACATGAAGGAACCAATTTATTGCCAGGAAAAAAGGCAGTATTGATTAAAACTATACCATCAAGCAGTAGGAAATGATTGAAACCCTCAGCACAAGTGTACAAAAGAAGATGACACAATCTTCTGCTGTCTGAAAAGACAGATCCACTCTCCAAGGAGATAAAAAAACCAAAAACAAAACCAGGCTTCCAAGTGAATTTGCAGGTATAAGTTAGGGAAATAAAATACACACAAAAGCACCAATACTTCCAAGAGTAAGCATAGAAAAGATATCTTGACTTGGCTAAATATAACTGCTTTGATAGGATGAAACATAAGCCTACATTTGCATAAGAGACTTGCTATTAACTGATACCCTTTTGATTGGTCCACACATATACCTTCATTTGAATACAATGCCTATGCCATCAGCAAAAGTAAGCAGTGTGTTGAATGGTGAAAATATGATCCTTCATTTGCATAGGAGAGATCTTGTTATTGCTATAAAATGAATAGTGATATTGGTCCAAACACATATATGAAATGCTTATTTCAGTCATTGATAAAATGGAGAATGGTTTCAGTAGTGAAGATTTAGTCCTTCATTTGCATAGTTATGCTATTCTGACTGGTTTAAAAGTGAGTTCTGTGATTGGTCCAAATATAAGTCTTTCTTGACATCTGTCAGTGATCAAATGGAGAGTGCCAGTGATTGGTGCAGAGTCCTTCATTGGCATTATAACTCTGTCGTGACTGGTTTAAAAGTGAGTGGCATGATTGATCCAAATACAAGCCTTCATTAGCATAAAATGCTCACTCCTAACAGTGATGAATACAAAATACTATGGTGCATACACAGTCCTTCATTTGCATAAGAATATGGGTTTAAACTAGTACAAAACACTCTTTGTAGTGGTCCAAACAAAAACCTTCATTTGAACATGATGCATATGTCATCAGTAACAGTAAATATAGCTGTGACTGATGAAAACATGGCCCTTCATTTGCAAATTAAGGCTATTGGGAATCGTTGAAAAATGAGTACAGTGATTGGTCCAAATACAAGCCTTCATTTAAATAAAATGCTTATTTCTGTCTGTGATTAAAGGAGGAATGCTATGATTGGTGCATACTCAGTCTGTCATTTCCATAGCAAAGTTAAATGGCCTTGATTTATTAACCATATTTTGGGGTAGAGGATATGACCTCAATAGTATAGGAAACGAAAGCTAAAACATACGCATGGGATCATATCCTATAGCCTGGGTTCACAAAAATATCAATACTCTGAAGAGCAAAGGAAATAAACAGCAAAGTAAGGAGATAGTCTAGGTGATGGAAGAAAGTATCTGCATCTAATAGGAGGTAAGTAACCAAGGCACATATGGAACTCAACTCAAATAGTAAAGCAGATAACCTTGTTAACCATTTGCAAAGTATTCCAAAGAAAACATGCAGATGTCAAGAGGCTTATGAATAGTGTTAAATATTATCAGTATTTAGGTAAGAACAAATTAAATTCACATGAAGTTAATGCTCAGAACTGTTGAAATAGCTCCTACTACAAAGATGACATTCACGAATGTCAAATGACATATACAGAAATGGGAAGAATTAGACATGGTTACTAGGATTATAAATTAATATAGCTGTCATACAAAGTACTATGGATGCTTATCAAAAATATAAAAAATAAAACTATTATATGATTCAACAGGTATAACTGTTAAAGGACAAGTACAGAAAAGGGAATAATTGCATGTTTGAAGGAATGCAATTTAATACAGGTGTCACACAAAGTAGCATGAATGCTTATCAAAAATATAAAAAAATAGGACTTCAACAATCCTCCTATTGGTTGTATGGCAAAAGGAAATAAAACTAGCAAGTCAAACAGACATTTTTACTCTCTCATTCATTGCTATGCTTTCCACAGTAGCTAATAATTCTAATCAGCCCACGTGTATATCAATGGGTGAATATGTAGTGGATATGTATTATATATGCACAACAGAAAAAAAAACTTTGTTATTTGTGTTTAACTGGATTGAGAAAGCAGTGTGAAGAAAATATGACAGGAACTGTGTACAATGTGCTTAGTAAGGTATGACCATGACTCTATAGGGAAGTGATAACAGGGAGTATGTAAATACAGTATCTTTTCTAGATTCCCTCAGAGGACCTTAAAACAGTAACTCATACCAATGTCTTCATTAAGAATATGGAGGAGAAAATAAAACATTTAAAATGTGTAACAAGTTCAATGTGGGGGACAACTTTTGCTCAGTCCCAGAGTGATAATTTGAACTGTCTGAACTGTCAATTTCATAAAATCTAGAATCACCTGGGAAGAGTTTCAGACAAGGAGTTATCTAGATTGGCCTGTGGGCATGTTTTATGGGAAACTACTTTGATTGTTGTCCTAGTTTGCTTTTTGTTGCTGTTTTACAGACACAAAAGCCAAAGGAAAGGCTTCATTTCCCTTTAGCTCACAGTCCATCATGAAGGGAGGCTAGGGGAGGAACTGAAGCAGGTATCCTAGAGGAACATAGCTTCCTGCTTGAAACCATGTCTTACTCAGCTTGTTGTTGTATACAAGCCAGGACCACCTGCTCCATGCCCCAGAGTGCCTTCAACCAGGCTGGATCAGACCTTTCTACCCAAGCACTAATCAAGAGAGTGCCTCATAGATTTGTTTACATGTCAAAGTGATCATAGTATTTTCTTGAGATTTCCTCTACCAAGATCCTAGCTTGAATTACCTTGACAAAAACATAAAACAAACACCAAAAGAGCTAACAGAAAATTTAATTTAGCTACCTCCAGAGAGCACGTTAAGCCAGAGACCCGGGCAGGATCCCCTGTTGTCTCTCGGGTGAGGTTC
>NC_045030.1:4348996-4360163 GCF_008632895.1 Mastomys coucha | reverse complement strand
CTGGGAAAGGAGAAATTCGCATGTAAATAAAGAAAATATCTAAAATAAAAAATAAAAATAAAAAAAAAAGAAAATTTAATTTAATATAATATAATATAGTATAGTATAATATAACCTGCACACTTGTTGGTTTTTATAGAATGAACTAATCTACCATGGCCAGCTGCATTACCTAAGCACTGGATCCTGAATAATGTAAGAATTGAGAAAACTAGATGAAGGCAAGCAGTCAAAGATCCAGAATGCATTCTTTCTCTCTTTGCCCTTGACTGTGAATGTGACATTCCTAAACTGGGTTGTTGCCTTGACCCCCCAGAAATGATGGATAGTAACCTGGAATTGTAGGCCAAATAATTCTTTTTTGTTTTTGTTTTTGTTGTTGTTTGTTGGGATAACTGAAAAAGCAACAGAAACTAAACCAGAACCTCAGGGTAGCACTGGAAACATGCCAGAAAAGGACAGCCTTAAGTACAAGAGAGGGAGTGTTTGTGTCCCTTCACTCATCAATAACTGATTAAAGAATTTGCATCAGCCCTAGGAGACCTCCCCTGCTATGGTATTATGTGTTTCTATGTTGACAGACAAAGCTTTCTCCATTAGTATGAGGGTTCTCCATCTCTAAGACTGGAGGTCATGGAAAGTAGGTGTGAAAACTATGAGGAGCCATATTTACTTGAAATAAAGGTATGGTATGCTGGGCTGCAACCAAAGTTGGGCTATATGAAGGAAGCAATTTATTGCCAAGAAAATAGCAATGATTAAAACTATACCACTAAGCAGTAGGAAGTGACTAAAACCCTCAGAGCAGGTGTGGGAAAGAAGACACCATCTTCTGCTGTCTGAAAAGACAAGTCTACTCTCCAAGGAGGGAAAAAAACAGACTTCCCAGTGCATTTGCTGTTGTAGCATAGGGAGATAAATTACAGACAAAAGTGTCAATACTGCCAAGTAAAGAATAAGCATAGTAAGGCTATAGTGAGTTGGCTAAAAAGAAGTGCTTTGAGAGGATTAAACATAAACCTTCATCTGCATAAAAGGCATGGAATTAACTGGAACAAAATACTCCAGAGATTGGTCCCAATACAAAGTTCATTTTAAGAAAATGCCTAAGTCTTCACTAAGGTTAAAGGTGTTTTGATTGGTAAAAACATGGACCTTCATTTGTATAGGATGCATTTTGTGATTGGTACAAACTTGAGTAGTAAGATTGGTCCAAACATAAGGCTTCATTTGCATAAAATGCTTGCTTCATTTATTGATAAAATGGAGAATGCAAGGGGATTCATGCAAACATGATTTTCATTCGTATAATATGGCTATGGTGACGTGACTAAAAATTAGTGCTTTGAATGATTAAACATAAACAATCACTTGTAAGGTTGTATGTAACCACTTTGTAATCAATAACTGATTAAAGGATCTGCATCAGCCCCACTGATACAGAAACACATTTTGGCTAGAAAACACACTAACTTGGTCCAAATGCATCCTTCATGTGAATAAGAGGCCTTTCCCATGAGCAAAACCAACAATTTTGTCTTTTTTTGCAAGTCATGTCCATAATTGCATAGTAAGGCTATTGTGACTGGTTTAAAACTAAGTGCTGTGATTGGTCTAAATACAAGCCTTAGTTTGCATAAAATGCTTAATTTTGACAATGATCTAATGGAGAATGGTTGAATTAGTGCAATCACAGTTCCTCATTTACATAGTAAATATATTGTGACATGGTTAAAATTAAGTGTATTGTTTGGTTTAAACATAAGCCTTCACTTTCTTCTTTTTTTTTTTTTGAGGAATTGGTTCTTTATTTCAAAATGTCACTTGTCAAAATTCAGTATCAAAACAGTTGTACTATGGGGTTCTTTTTCTCTGGTTGGAGGAGAGTACAAACAAGCCAGGAATCTGCAGGCTGAGAAGAAACCACTGAACATGGCAATTGGATGGGGACACTTGAAAGATCAGCACACCACTAGCCCATAGACTATAAAGAATTCTCACAACCAATGGGTTGGCCAAGGTAACCTAACCCCCCCAAAACAAAATTTCAAAATAATATAAAATTTAAAAAGTTCTTTTTTTTTTCACATAAGCTATTCAAGATTTCTCCAGCACAATGAGATGGCACTTTAGAGACAGCAGCTTCAGGAAAGGGCAATAAGATGACTTTCATGTGGCTAAATCAGTGGCCCAAACATAATTTTCCTTCTCTGTCTCCCTCGGGGACAGGCGAACACTAAGAGGTCCCACAACACTAAGAGGCAGCATGATCCATTTTTGAGCAGCTGGGAAAGGGATAGAGTTGAGACAAGTTTGGGCTCAGGGCCGGGTCTGCCACTTGCACACTTGCCTATCACGCATGAGGCCCTGGAAGTTCGGGCTGTCTCAGACAGCTCGCTGTCTTATTTGGTCACATTTGATGGAAAAAGTAAAAAATAAAAATAGGTATAAAGTTGTTCAAAGATATCAAAGCTGAAAACCTTCACAGCCTGGAACAGTTTTTTTGGTTTTGGCTAACTTCCTTGAACCCCCCTGTTGTTTGGCTAAGACTTGGTGCAGTGTACTGAGGTCTCCCACGGTAGAGCCTGCCTGGGCTCTGCTGGCTTTAAGGAAGGCAGGCCCATTCCTGTGTTTCTCCTCCATGGTGAGACAGTATCCGTTAAGCTAAAATGTGCTGCTCCAAGCTGCAGAAGTGTTTGGAATGTTAAAAATGGTTGTAAGACAAAAAGTAATCACATTGTGCATATCACAACTGCGTTGAAGACGCTTTGCGTGGTGCTCACATTCCCTTGAATATTGTTGCCAAAGGTGTTCAGCCCCTCCTGCTGGAACTCTGGGAAGAGGCTGACACAGTTTTGTGAAAAAGACAAGAGGGGTAGAGGGATTGGCAGGAAGGAAATCAGCCTTCAGTTAAAAAGATCAGCCCTCAGTTTAAAGGTCAGCTTCAGGGAGGCCGGCCTCAGGTGGAGTCAAGGTCAGAGGGAGGAGCAGCCGTAGGGCAAGGATGGGGGAAGGTCTACATCTCATTCAGGTCCAGCAGGGTCTGGTCCAGCATCCTTTATGCACAAGAGATGCTTCTCTTTGGCGCACTTCAGCTTATTTTCCAAGTCATCAATGGTCTTCTCCAGTTTGGCTACTGATCTTTCAGCAAACTCAGCACAGGTCTCTGCCTCCTTGAGTTTATCAGTAAGAATCTTTATTTGTTCTTCTTTTTGAGAGTACTTTTCTTTAGCAGCACTCAGACACTTCAGGTTCTGGTCCATCAGTCTGATCTGCTCATCTGTCCCTCGGGCAATGGGGGACTCTGACAGCTTGGCGCGTTCCCCTGTGCGTTCCAAGTCTCCTTCAATAATCATTAACTTATGAGCCACCTCTTCATACTTCCTATCTGCCTCTTCTGCAATATGCTTTGCTTCCTTTAGCTGGATTTCCTGAAGTTCCATCTTTTCTTCATCTTTTAGAGCCTGATTTCCAATCACCTTCAAACCTCTCTCACTCTCATCAGCAGCCTTTCCTGCTTCCTCTAGCTTCTGCAAAGCAGTGGCAAGGCGCTCCCGGGCACTGTCCAGCTCCTCTTCAACCAGTTGGATCCTGCAGTTCAAGGAGGCTACCTCAGCTTCAGCCTGCTCCTGGCCTACTGCTGCCTCCCTTGACTTACCGCTGGAGGCACTCTGCCCTTTCCTCCGCATCAGCCTGCTGCTGCAGAACCTGGATCTTGCACTTTACCACCTCAATGGTGGTGCTCCCAGCCATGGTGCCTACCCAGCTGCTTCTGGAAATCAGGTTCCTACCTCCTCCGCTCGGCGTTGTAGCCGCTTTTCACCCTATTTCCTCCTGCCAAGCCTTCACTTTCATAAGAGGCTGGGTTTTAAATGGTACAAAACATGATTTCATTGGGGAAAACACAAACATTCTTGTGCATAAGATGCCTATGTTATTAAAAATATACAATGTTATGTTTGGTGAAAACCTGGTTCTCCCTTTGCATAGAACTCATTTTATGATTGGTAGAAAGATGAGTATTGTGATTGGTCCAAACACAAGTCTTCAGTTGCATACAATTCTTAAATCAGTGATAAAATGGAGAATGGTATGATTGGTGTTGGGCACAAGTTCTATGGCTACCTATATATCATCTCAATACCTTGACTTGAGACACTTGAGAAACTACTGATGCCAAGGGATGATAATACCATATGCTTAAATCAGATAGCACATGGATTTCACAAACTTCCAAGGCAATGCTCATGTATAGGCTCTTGTGGGAAGCAATGTTTGGGATGAAGTGAGAAGGTTGCAGGGTAGGACTGCTGATAGGAATACATGTTTTTCTTTTGGAGAAACCTAATTGGTGCTTTTCTGTGTTAAACAATGCTTAGTGTCTATACTTACAACAATAAAATTATGCTTACCTCATTTGAATTGTAGCAGATATTTCTCCTTATTAGGACAAAGGCACAGAAATGTAGAAATCTACCTTTTGCAGTTATTGTTTGAAATAGGATCTCACCTAACTCATGTTGGCCAGGAACTGAATACATCTTGAATGCTGGAATTAAAATAATGTACATCATGCATGGTTTATACAGTGCTGAGTACTGAACTCAGGGGTTTGTGTATGTTAAGCAGGAACTCTGTAAAAGGGCCTACATCCGCAAACCCTAGCTTCTTTAATCAGAATCAGTTTTACTGTTGGGTGTACACTGTGTTGATCTATTTCCATTAGATGGTGTCATTGTAAAGGTGCACAACAGCTGATGCATCTGCTTGACCTATAAAAGAGTTTAATTTCTTTACCTAGCATTTGAGAGAAACTGCCAAAATGATATATTTCTCTGCAAAAGGGTGGTGAAAAGGTTTCCTCTCTGAACAGAAATAAAATTTTAAATCTTTCTCAGGAATATCTTCCACTGTATGGAAATGTGTGTGATCCTTGAGCAGGCTATTAGATTATTTGAACCAAGGATTGAGTTGAACCAAATGAAGTGAGTTCTCTAGAACTGAGCATATTATATATAGCCCATCCTACTTTTCCCATTCATTTTAAGATACTGTCTCACTAAATTCCTAAGGCTGTCCTTGAACACAGTCTGTAGCCAATGTTGGCCTTGAGCTTTTAATCCTTGTGCTCCAGTCTCCTCCATAGCAATGAATACAGGCTTATACCCTAATACAAAGCATGAACTGCTTCAAGCACCTGGAGGATTTCTTTTTTTTAGAACATCAGAAAGGGGGGAAATGTTAGGTGGCAGCAATGTAGACTTCTGAAAGCACTGAGTTCCAACACTTTTAATAAAAAAGCTTCTTGCATTATAATCATCCTATTTGTTGTTGGTCCCTGAACCATTTGTTATGGGTAATCAAGATAAGGTGGGTCTGCAAGATGTCTGAGTAGGTAAAAGAGCATTTCACCGAGCCCAATAACCTGAGAACTTAATCTTGTGTGCTTCCAGGATGAAAGGAGAGAATTGATTCCTGTAACTTATCCGTTGACCTACACAGCTATGCCTTGGCATGTGGATGAGGCCCCTGCCCCAGAAGTAAGTAAATATAATAAAAATAATGTGATAAAGGAAGCCATGGAGCTTGCCCCAGAACAACATTAGAAATATCAATAAATATTACATTATTCAACTAGTAGCATGGATAGAAAAGCATTCTTGAAGAAGGAGTCAGCACACTGATTTAAACTCTGATGAAAGCACCTCATCTTAACCCATATCAGCACTCAGAGGTACACTGAGGAGGGCTCAATGCTATACACATATTTCTTTATCTCCATAGGAACAATTGGGAAGCTGTAAATTAGGGAGTAAATTCAATAGACTTTTTCAAAGTTGTAGCCACTCTTGTTTTGGTTAAGGTAGCTCTCATCACTACTGGTATTCTTAATATAATATGTGCAATTCTAATAAATAGTTTTGCTAAAGGGTTGACAAACCTTACAATTGGTGAAAATGTGGTCCTTCATTGCATAAAAGTCATTTTGTGATTGGTACAATAGTGAGTGCTGTGATTGGACCGAATACAAGCCTTCATTTGCATAAAATACTCACTTCAGTCAATGACCAAATGTAAAATATTGTGATTGTTGCAAACACAGTCATTTATTTGCATACTAGGTTTATTGTGACACTTGTAAAATGAGTGGTGTGGTTGGTTCAAACTCAAGCCTTCCTGTGTATAAGTGCAGTCGTAACTGATATAAAACATACATTCCTCTTATTGGTAGGAACAGAAACATTTATTTGCATACGATGGCTATGTCAGTGGTAAATGTATACAATTCTGTGATTGGTAAAACATAGTCCTTCATTCTCTTAGGAGTCCTTTTGTGTTTGGTATAAACACGAGTACTCTGATGGGTCCAAACACAAACCTTCATTTGCATAGTAGGGATTTTGTGAGTGGAAAAAAGTGATTGCTATTGTTGCTTCAATCAGGAGCCTTCATAAGCATGAGAGTCTTGTAGTAGTAGGTTTAAATTTTACATTAAACCTTTTTGCTAGGATAACCACAACAGCAACAGAAATGAACCAGAACCCAGGGATAGCCCTGGGAACATGCCAGAAAAGGACAGAGCTAAGTGGAAGAGAAAAGGGGTTTGTGTTCCTTTACTCATCAATAACTGATTAAAGGATCTGTATCATTCCTAGGAGACCTCCCCTGCTATGGTATTATGTGTCTGTCTATGTTGACAGATAAAAATTCCTCCATTAGTATGAGAGTTCTCCATCTCTAAGACTGGCGGTCATGGAAGGTAGGTGTGAAAACTATGAGGAGCCATATTTACTTGAAATAAAGGTATGGCATGCTGGGCTGCAACCAAAGCTGGGACATGTCATGTAAGCAATTTATTGCCAGGAAAAGAGAAAGCACAGATTAAAACTATACCACTAAGCAGTAAGAAATGATTGAAACCCTCAGAGTACGTGTGGGAAATAAGATGACACTATCTTTTATTGTCTGAAAAGACAGGTCCACTCTTCAGGCAGGAAAAAAAAAACCAGACATCCCAGTGCATTTGCAGGTGAGACATGGAGAAATATCTTGCAGACAAAAGTGGCAATAACTGCCAAGTAAAGAGCAGCTTTTAGCTAGGTAATAACACCATAAAAAAGTGTACATTTACTCTCTGCTTGAAGGTAAAATAAGAGAAACTTTCCTTGGAAAACCACTTAAGCTTGTTCTTGGATTTCAGAGGTTCTTGATTTTATAATAGCACCTCCTGAGAAGACTTGAATAGCAATTTATACTGACAAACACTTCTTGCCTAACTACAGAACATGACATCCAGAAGGATAGTGAGTTATAGGCAAAAAAGTTTCCCCTGTCATACAGTATAATGGAAGTTACACTGTGAAACTACTTTACAGTATTCAAGCTTGACATCTTGAATCCTTTTTCTGTTGGCAACAATCTCCTCAGTGGCTTCTGTTGTAATACCTAACCCAAACAAAGCTCTCAAAACAAGGGATTGTTAGGAACACAATCAATACTGATCTGTGATTTCCACTGCAAAAGAAAGTCAGTATTTCTGAAATATTATGGACTACTAATTCTGATCTTTTATCTCTACAGAAACCAGTCCTGATAGCTCACACCCCACTTGAGCTGGGTAATAGATTAAAATCATCAAGTCCCCACAGTGCTCATAGTAAGGTATAAACACTTGATTCACTGTACTGAAATGATTGATAAGGAAGGAGACTGTTTTGGTTTGTACTGGAATTCTTCTTTTCTTTTTTTTTTAAAGATTGATTCATTTATTTTATGTATATGAGTACACTGTAGATATCTTCAGACACACCTGAAGAGGGCATCAGATCTCATTACAGATGGTTGTGAGTCACCATATGGCTGCTGGGAATTGAACTCAGGACCTCTGGAAGAGCAGTCAGTGCTCTTAACTGCTGAGCCATCTCTCCAGCCCCTGGAGTTTTTCTTAAGTTATGTTATTGCCTTTATTTCACTTGCAAGGAAAATAATATATATTCAATACTTGTGGCATATCATGTCATGTAGTTTGTATGGCAGTAGAGGACTCCACAATATATGTGACATAGCAAACACCTCATTGTATTGTTATAAGCACAAAGTGTCTTGGGTTTTACACAAGTTTAGTTGACCCTCCTTGTTAGCATGACATAAGTGACAAACTTACAAGTGATCAGCATGTCCTTTCCTTATTACATTATACTGTTTTGGATATCATAAAATATGGGCTTATGGATCTCTATTTGGTGAAATAGTTTGTCTTCTCCAGTCTTTTTATTAGCAGACATATGCTCATCAAAGAAGTATAAATCTGTCCCGTACAGGTCATCGCCTGATATAATAACCATCACAGTTAGAAATATCATTGGCTGCTGTTTCCCAGTTCCTTCTAATGCACAATCTGAACAAAATCTGAACAAAAACAGAGAGAGAGAGGCAAAGTCTTCAAGTCTTCTAACTTTGTAGCAATGTGGTACTGCCAACCTTATTTCTTCGGAAAGGAAACTTTCACTTACCTCTCATGGATATGACCACCTGTAGCACATTGTCTCTGACAGGTTACACACAGGTTCTTGAGCAGGCAGAACCAAAGAAAGTTGATACCAAGGCAGCTGCTGTGTCCATCCAGCTTGAGCCAGCCACTCCAGTCTTGCAATGCTCAGATGGTGGTCATGCAGCCCAGACATTACTGGAATCTTTTTTTTAAACAAGCTTGCATTTAATAAGTCTGAAATCATTCTCAGCACATGGCATTGTACACGGGCATCTGTAGAAACATTCATTTTAACAGGTCGTAGTTTTAAAAAGTCATAGATAATGTGAGTCCTGTATAAACCGGTGAACAACAAGTCAGTTCCTTTTGATTTATAATCCTCAATGTCACCGCCAAATAAAGAGTATAGTCAAAGCATTATCAGTCACTGCCTAGTTGGGAGTTGTAACATAGTGTACATAACCTTTCTTTTTAAACTGTGATATATGCTGGTCAGCTTGCCCAGGTAGACCTGTTGGTCCCTCCTCCATGCCTTTGGCTTGAGCTCGGGTCTCACTCATCCTACTTCCTCATGCCATGAGAGCCTCCCCCAACAGAGCATTGATTGTGGCAGCACTGGTGGCAGCAGTGGTGGTGGCAGCAACAGCTGTGGAGGTGTTTGCGGTAGCCACTGTGTGTCCCCACACCCAGGGGCCCCACTCCAGGCTACCTCCTCCTCTCTTTAATATCACAAGCCTCCATAAACTCTAAGCTTAGAGTATGTATACTTAGGTGTTAGAAGGAGAATACATCTCCTGTGTGCTTAGAAAACAGACTTGTGTGACTGACAAAAAAAATGGAAAATGCCAAAATTGGTGCAAACACAAACCTTCTTTTACATGAATGATCTGCTATGACTAACTCAAAAAGGATATTGCAGGTATTTGTGTACAAAAAAAATAACATCATTTACATAAAAGGACTTCTGTGACTGATACAAATGGGAAACTATTCTGATTGGTACAAGTACAAATCTTCATTTGCATAAAAAGTTTATACTAATGGTGCAAAACAGATAATTCAAAACTGACAATGTTTTGCTTTGTTCAAACACAATTTTTCATTTGCATGAGATTCCTATGGCAGTTGTAAAAATGAATAATGTTATAATTGGTATAAACACAGTGTTTTTGTGCATAGGAGAGCTGTCGTCGTGAGTGCTATAATAACGATTGATATTGTTGGTTAGAACAGAAGCTTTCATTTACATAAGAGTTTTGCAACAATTGGTAGAAAACTGACTGGTAAAAAAGTGATAGTGCTGTAAGTGGTTTCAATATAAACCTTCATTTGTGAATGTAAGCTGTAATTGATCTAAAGAAGACTGCTAAAAAATATAAGGTGCTGTGATCGGTTCAAACACAAATCTAAATCTGTATAAAGTTCATATGTCAGCTATAAAATGTGTGCTGCTGTGATTGGTACAAAAACAGTTCTCTATTTGCATAAAAGCTCTACTGATCCAAATATAAAGTTAATGTCTCTGATTGGTTCACACATACAAGCCTTCATACACATGAGAGGCTTATTGTAACTAATTCAAAACTTACATTCTTCTTATTGGTAAAGATAAAAACCTTAATTTGCATTAGATATCTAAGTCAAGAGTAAAAAATCAATAAGAAAATGATTGCTTAAAACATGGTCTTTCGGACAGACTCCCATCTCTGCTCAGCCCCAAGAGGCTCAGCTGGACTGGGTTTTCTCCCTCTCCACTAGTTCTGCCACAGAGAGCCTGCCCTACACTCCCCTCCTTTGATGTGGTAAACTGGTATGGAGTGATAGCTGTGGATCCATAGCCCTCTCTGCCCCTTCCCTGCAAGTGGAGAGCCTGCCTTCACGGAGTGCTCTAACCCAGGGACTTGGGTGATATCCACCATTCTCTCTCCAGTGACTTTCTAAGGCGGGACCAGCCAGGAGGCACAGGTCTCACAAGTGGCAGAGCAGCTTGGACAGGATCCTCTCAACCTCCCTCCACACCTAGGAGGGACAACAGGTCCACAGCTCTCTTTGCACCTTTCCCCCAAGTAGAGATCCTGTCTCCAGAGTGGGCTCTGTCCCCAGGACTCAGGACAGACAACTGATCCACAGCCACCTGCGCCAGGGTTTTACCAGAGGAGAGCTGATCTCCCAGAAGTGCTGGCACAGGCTTACAGACCCACAGGAGGAACAAGCTCTAGTCAGAGACAGCAAGAACATCTAACAGCAGAGATCAACAGATGGTGAAAAGCAAATGCAAGAATCTTACCAACAGAAACCAAGACTACTTGGCTTCATCAAAACCTAGTACTCCGACCACAGCAAGTCCTGGATATCCCAAAACACCAGAAAAGCAAGATTTGGATCTAAAATCATATGTCACGATGGTGCTAGAGGAATTTAAGAAGAACATGAATAACTCCCTTAAAGAAATACAGGAGAACACAGGTAAAGAGGTACAAGCCCTTAAAGAGGAAACAAAAAAAGTCCCTTAAAGAATTACAGGAGATCACGAGTAAAGAAGTAGAAGCCCTTAAAGAGGAAATGCAAAAATCCCTTAAGGAATTACAGGAAAGCACAAACAAACAGATGAAGGAATTGAGCAAAACCATCCAGGACCTAAAAATGGAAGTAGAAACCATTAAGAAATCACAAAGA
>NC_045030.1:4346873-4348429 GCF_008632895.1 Mastomys coucha | reverse complement strand
CTCACCAGAGACTATGAAAGCTAGAAGATCCTGGGCAGATGTCATACAGACCCTAAGAAAACACAAATACCAGCCCAGGCTACTATACCAAGCAAAACTCTCAATTACCATATATGGAGAGACTAAATTATTCCATGACAAAACCAAATTCACACAATATATTTCCACAAATGCAGCCCTTCAAAGGATAACAATTACTTTCCCTTAATATCTATTAATATCAATGGACTCAATTTCCCAATAAAAAGACAGAAACTATCAGACTGGGTATGCAAACAGGACCCAACATTTTGTTGCATATAGGAAGTGACAAAGACAGACACTACCTCAGAATAAAAGGATGGAAAACAATCCTCCAAGCCAATGGTCCCAAGAAAAAAACTGGAGTAGCCTTTCTAATATCAAACAAAATCGACTTTCACCCTAAACTAATCAAAAAAGATAAGAAGGGACACTTCATATTCGTCAAAGGTATGATCTACCAAGAGGAACTTTCAATTTTGAACCTCTATGCTCCAAATGCAAGGGCATCTACATTCATACAAGAAACTTAACTAAAGCCAAAAGCACACATTGCACCACGCACAATAATAGTTGGAGATTTTAACACCCCACTCTCGGCAATGGACAGATCACAGAAACAGAAACTAAACAAAGACATAGTGAGACTTACAGAAGTTATGAAACTGATGGATTTAATAGATATCTATAGAACATTTTATCCTAAAACAAAAGGATATACCTTCTTCTCAGCACTTCATGGTACCTTCTCCAAAATTGACCATATAATTGTTCACGGATCAGGCCTCAACAGATACAAGAAGATTGAAATAATTCCTAGCATCCTATTAGATCACCATGGACTAAGGCTGCTCCTCAATAACAACATAAACAATAGAATGCCTACACACACGTCGAAGCTCAACAACACTCTACTCAGTGAAAACTTGGTCAAGGAAGAAATAAAGAAAGAAATTAAAGACTTTCTAGAGTTTATTGAAAATGAAGCCACATCATACCCAAATTTATGAGACACAATGAAAGCAGTTCTAAGAGGAAAACTAATAGCTTTAGGTGCCTCCAAAAAGAAACTGGAGAGAGCATACACCAGCAATTTGACAGCACATCTGAAACCTCTAGAACAAAAAGAAGCAAATTGACCCAAGAGAAGTCAAAGGCAGGAAATAATCAAACTCAAGGCTGAAATCAACCAAATACAAACAAAAGAACTATACAAAGAATCAACCAAACCAGGAACTGGTTCTTTGAGAAAAATCAATAAAATGGATAAACCCTTAGTCAGACTAAGCAGAGGGCCCAGAGACAGTATCCTAATTAACAAGATCAGAAATGAAAAGGGAAACATAACAACAGACACTGAGGAAATCCAAAAAATCATGAGCTCCTACTAAAATAGCCTATACTCAACAAAACTGGAAAACCTGAATGAAATGGACAATTTTCTAGACAGATACCAGGTACCACAGGTAAATCAAGACCAGATCAATGATCTAAACAGTCCCATATCTGCTAATGAAATAGAAACAGTCATTAAT
>NC_045030.1:4328128-4345128 GCF_008632895.1 Mastomys coucha | reverse complement strand
GTTAGACTCCAGAGAACCAAATAACCCTATTAGAAAATGGGGTACAGAGCTAAACAAAGAATTCTCAACTGATGAATACTAAATGGCTGAGAAACACCTAAAGAAATGTTCAACATCCTTAGTCATTAGGGAAATGCAAATCAAAACAACCCTGAGATTCCACCTCATACCAGTCAGAATGGCTAGGATAAAAACCTCAGGTAACAGCAGATGCTGGAAAGGTTGTGGAGAAAGAGGAACACTCCTTCATTGCTGGTAGGACTGCAAGCTGGTACAATCACTCTGGAAATCAGTTTGATGTTTCCTCTGGAAATTGCATATAGTTCTACCAGAGGACCCAGCTACACCACTCCTGGGTATATACCCAGAAGATGCTCCAACATGTAATAAGGGCACATGCTCCACCATGTTCATAGCAGCCTTATTTATAATAGCCAGCAGCTGGAAACAACCCAGATGTCCCTCAACAGAGGAATGGATACAGAAATTATGGTACATCTACACAATGGAGTACTACTCAGCTATTAAAAATAATGAATTCATGAAATTCTTAGGGATCTGGAGAATATCATCTTGAATGAGGTAACCCAGTCACAAAAGAACACACATGGTATGCACTCTCTGATAAGTGGTTATTAGCCCAGAAGTTCAGAATACTCGAAGTACAATCCACAAACTACAAGACATTCAAGAAGGAAGATCAAAATGTGAACACTTAATTCCTTCTTTAAAGGAGGAACAAAGTACCCATGGAAGGAGTTGCAGAGACTAACTATGGAGCAGAGACTGAAGGAAGGGCACTCCAGCCTGTTACAGCTCTCTCCTGAGAGGCTATGACAGTACCCGACTAATACAGATGTAGAGGCACACAAACATCCATTGAACTGAGTACAGGGTCCACAATGAAGGAGTTAGAGAAAGGGCTGAAGGAGCTTTGCAGCCCCTTAGGACAAACAACAATATGAGCTAACTAGTGCCCTTAGAGCTCCCAGGGACTATGCCACCAACCAAGGAGTACACATGGTGGGACTGATGGCTCTGGCAGCATGTGTATAGTAGAGGATGGCCAAGTTGGCCATCAACAGGAGTAGAGGCCCTTGGCTCTATGAATGTTCTATGCCCCAATGTAGGGGAATGCCAGGGCCAGTAAGCAGGAGAGTGTGGAGTGGTGAGCAGGGGGAGAGGGCAGGGAACAGGGGTTTGTTCTTGTTTTTTTTGTTTTATTATTTTCTTTTTGGAGTGGAAGTTGGGAAAGGAGAAATCATATGACATATAAATAAAGAAAATAATCTAATAAAAAATGGTCTTTCATTTGCATAGATGTTCTTTTGTGACTCATATAATAGTAAGTATTGTGATTGGACCAAACTCAAGACTTCATTTGCATAGAATGCTCACTCTCTCATTGACTTCATGGAAAATGTTGTGATGCTACAAAAAATGTTGTGATGCTTCATTGGCATACAAGGATTATTGTGACTTCTGGAAGAGTGAATGCCTGAATTGGTTCAAGCACAAGGTTTCATTTGCATAAGAAGTTTGGTTGTATGACTCTTATACTCTTCACCTTGGTCTAAATAGAAACCTCATTTGGATAAGATCACATGTCAGTGCTAAACATAGTCCTTAATTTGTATAATAGGGCTCCTATGAGAGGTTTAAAAGTGAAAAATATAATTGGCCCCAGTACAAGTCTTCATTTTCATAAAATGTCTAATCATGAGAGTGATTAAATACAGAATACTATAATTGTTCATATACAGTTCTTCATTTGCATAGGAAAACTATTGTAACTTAGCTAAAAACATATGCTTTCTTTGGTTTTAACATAAGCCTTTAATTGCATAAAAGGCTTGGATTTAACTGGTACAAACTATTCTTTGTATTGGTCTAAATATAAACATCATTTGAATAGAATGCACATTTCATCATTTAAAGTAAAAAATTTGTTGCAAACTCAGTGCTTCATTTGTATAGTAATGAAATTGTAACTGAATTATAGTAGGTGTTGTGAGTGTTTCAACCAAAAGCCTTCATTAGCAATAGAGCCTTGTAGTAGCAGGTGTATAATCTACATTATTCTAACTGGTCCAATCACAAACCTTCATTTGCATAAGTGTTGTGATTGGTGAAAACATAGTCCTTCATTTGCACATGAGTTTTGTGATAGATTTTTTAAAAGTGGTATAATTTTTCTAAATACAAACCTTCATTTGTATAAAATGCAAACTTCTGACAGTAATTAAGTGGATAATATTGCCATTGGTATATACAAAGTCCTTAATTTGCATAGTATGTATATTGTGACTTGGCTAAAAATAAGTCCTTGATTGGTTTAAGTGTAAGCATTGTATACATTTACCACTGACATAGCCATCATATGCAAATAAATGTTTCTGTTCATACCAATCAGAGGAATGTGTTTTATATCAGTTACAATTCCACTTATGCACAGGAAGGCTTGAGTTTGAACCAATCACAGCACTCATTTTACAAGTGTCACAATCAACTTAGTATGGTCCTTCACTTGCATAGTAGGCATTTTGTGATTGGTAAAAACATGAGTAATGTGAGTGGTCCAAACACAATCCTTCATTTGCCTAAAATGCATTCTTCAGACAGTGATAAAATAGAGAATGCTCTGAT
This sequence comes from Mastomys coucha, assembly GCF_008632895.1. Classification (NCBI taxonomy): domain Eukaryota; kingdom Metazoa; phylum Chordata; class Mammalia; order Rodentia; family Muridae; genus Mastomys; species Mastomys coucha. The sequence goes on along the minus strand of NC_045030.1, from coordinate 4,342,482 downwards.
GGTACAAATATAGTCCTTCATTTGCATATTAGAGCAATTATGAGTTGTTTAAAAGTGAGTGGAATGATTTGTCAAAATATAAGTTTTCATTTGCATAAAATGCTTTTCACAATGATAAAATGGAGGCTGTTCTGATTGGTAATACACAATCCTTTATTTGCTTAGTAAGGCTAGTATGACTTGGCTAAAATTAAGTGCTTTGATTGGTTGGAGCATATGCCTTCATTTCCTTAAGAGGCTTGGTTTTAACTGGTGCAAAACATTCTTTGGATTGGTCCAAACACAAACCTTCATTGTAATATGATGCTTATATCACCATTAAAAATAAAAAAAAATATAGTGATTGAGGACAAGAATGGGGGGATGATATAGTTATATATTGTGGAGAGCTGCGATGTGCCATGCCTAAAGATGGCGTTGGTTCCCACCTTCCACCAGCCCGATGGTGAGTGCTCTCTGGGACAAAAGACATCCTTATTTGGCTAAGGCTGATCCAGCAGGCTTGCCTCCTCATACTTGTGCCTATCTGCGTGTACCATGTGGTTTACTGGGGTTGGCTGCCCATGAAGTATTTAGCCTGTGGGCAGGGCTCCCTAGGAAAAAAGGGAGTGAGGTCAGTCAGTCAGAAGTTTGTTAAAAGTGCCTGAAATAAACTGCGTGGGAAGAGCTCGTGTGTCGTGTCATCCTTGCTGGACGAAGGTGTGTGCCACAATATATAATGTTTCTGTTTCTGGTATATCAGCTAGGGGTCTTTTGTTAGGTTCTAGAAACAAGGCAAAAATAAAATTTAGAATCCCTAGTTGTCCATTTTAAGAATCTTTGTATATGTTTTTTCATATACTCTTACCTGTTCACTGTTGTAGTCCTAGCTATTTGGGATGGAATTTCAGAGGCTGCCAGCTATTTCCTTGGCCTCCCCTTTGTTCATCTGTTGTGCTGTTCCCTCACCTTCTTTCACTCACTGTCAGCAATGCAATCCTAAGGCCACATGTGATTTCATGACCACTTTGTCTTCGCTGTCCTTGGTGTTTGGAACTAGGGAAACAATTCTTACTAATGGTTGCTGTTACCATTAAATAAAGATCTTGGATACTGACAAAAAAAATAGTAAGAGAGGAACAGTATTGATTCTCATTTTTCTGGTACTTCTGTACAACACATAAATTGATAACATCACACTGTCTCACTGACTGCTAATAGCTCATTGATCATTCATTCATCAGGCATGTACTATAAACCAGCATAGTTCACTGATCCCAAGGTACATATTTCTTTTCAGATTTTAACATCTCTGAAGTAACAGTATCTTCAAAATAACATCATTCTCAGTCAAGGTCCTGGTGGGAAATGTAACAGAGTCAAATGGGAATTAAGGAAAGCATCACGAAAGTACTATTTTGTAATGGTGTGGGATTGGGGGGAAAAGAACTCAATAAGAGATTTTGAGGCATTCAAATCTGATAGCAACAAGAAACATTTATCCTAGGCTTGAATAGGGTGAGACTATAAGAACCTAGAAAGAAATATAGTTTCAGTAGAAGTCACAATCCTTTCTCCTTCTGTCCTCTGAGCTCTTGTTGGTTCCAACCCAACCAAACCCAGAGTGTAAAAGGAGCAAAGCAAAAAGTTTGGAGAGTTTTAGAGAGTTCATCAAAAGTTTATGGACTCTACCAGATGCTGGACATCTGTTTTTGCTAGTTATGTTTTAGTTGGGACACAGCCACACAATTCTTTCACATATTGTTTATGGCCATTTTAATACTAGACCAGCAGAGAGGAGTCATTGTGACCAAGACTATATGGCTCATAAAGTTCAATTTATCATCTTTGACTTAAAATGTTTTATTCCATAACTACTGTCGGGATAAGGCAATATCAGTTTTGTCAGAATCCCAAATGAAGTCTAAGACCTTAGCTACCACCCTTTCTCACTATACAATATAGCCAGGAAACAATGCAGCTGGAAGAAAAGGCTAATTTGTGTAATATTTATGGGCGCAGTCTCACTTCTGTCTAGTCATGAGATCTGAGTTAATAATGTCACTCAGGTTCTCTTTAAATCTTTCCCAGCACTTCAACTAGATTGGCTACTTCATCCAGATGATTAATGTGAATTTCAACTTCCGGATGGTGTGCTTCCTTAGTGGCCCTATTTTAATTTTAATTGTTTGCTTGTAACTTCCACTGGTCAGGATTATTATAGTGCCAAGAAGAGTTATCCATAGGAAATTCTCTGGCCTAAAGACCTGCTTCTCTTGTAACCTGTGTGTGAACAACCCATTTTTTTTTTCAAAAATCACCCTACCTCCTCCTCCACCCAAGTAAGTTGAATGTGAGGAATTCATAAATCAGCAAAAGGCCTTATCAGCTTCAAAGTTGATAATATATTGACTGATTCCTATGCCAGCCTCCCTTCTTTAGGTACAAGAACACATAAGCCTATTGAAGTAAACATCAAGAAGTAAACATTACAGAAATATGTAAAGGACATTTATTTAGTGGACAATTGGGTTTAAAAGTAAGAGGAGATAGTCATAGCTCTAGATTGTAGTTCCTTCACCCATGCCTTTTGACATTCTGAGAGACAACATCTCACACACACACACACACACACACACACAAGCACACACACTTTAAGTCACACACTATATCATAAAGCTATTTCTTCATCCTCACTAAATATTATTTATTAGCTGATTCTGCAACTGAACTTTGAGTAAAACATCAAACCATCTATTTTGAGATGATTGATGAGATGTGGTAAAACTAATCAATTTCATTGCATGAACCCAGAGGTGCACAACCTTCACTGTGAAATAAGCTCCTCCGCCAGAAGTATGTACGGTGTTCTTTGAGTTTAAGTATGTTCTTTTGAGTTTAAGTACATTCACATAATAGGGAAAATAACATGTCTCTACTTTCCAACCTTAGGGTTACATCACCCATTTTATTTTTGTTAAGACTTTGACTATTTTTATATGCAGGTTGAATTTTCATTCATTAAGGGGAGTTCAAAGTGAATACCAGTGCCAGAGTCCAGATGTGGGAGACAAGTGAGCAAAGAGCAAACTGAGGGGTGTATGCAATAGCTAAGAGCAGAGAAGAATTGTCCCACACCACTTTTACTTTTCAAATGGAAACTACACATTTATCTAGTCTATGTCAGTTCAGCAAATGTCCATGTCTTCAGAGACAAAGAAGTGTAAAAACAGGAAGACGAGGTGGCACATAATCAATCTTCAAGGACATACAATCTATCTTCCAGAGCTCAGAAGAATGGGAAGACAACATGGTAGAGATATTGGGAAAGTGAATTTAATGAGCAAGACATCACAATTTGCATTAGGTGCAGGATGGCATACAGCTTTAGTCTCCCATAAATATTCCACCCAGAAGCTTAGAGGCAAACATGTTAAACATTTAAATATTGTTACTAATTTTGTACTAAACATGTTAGGGTAAGCAAACAGAAACTTTGTAGCCATCAACAACAAAATAACCAAATGAATGAGGACTTTTTTTTATCATCTCTTGAGATTAAAACATTGATTTCTCAGTGTTCCATATTTTTATTGCCTTATACTTAAAAATGAACACACACACACATACACACACATCACTGAAAATTTTGTGAAGGGGACTAATATATTAAGTGCACTTACTACAGGAAAAACTGAAGTATTATATCACAAAAGACATGAAAGGACCTTAAATGCATATTGCTAAGCAAAAGCAGCAAGTCTGTAAAGAATCTTCATTATGTTTCTGTATTTATCAAAACAAGCAGTATAAAGTATCACCTTAAGTTAAAAATAATGTCCACATATTGTATCATCAATTCTAAAGTAAATGTGCCCCACTGCTTCAAGGGGTTAATTAGGAGGAACTATGGAGATAAATAGTATATCAAAACTCTTTGTAGCTTCTGTTCAGGTTGTTTATAAACCAAATTTTTCTCTAAGCAATAAAATCTATTCACTAGAAACAAGCAAAATAGGCCAACTTCTTACAAGAAAAATAAGTTAGGAGACTATGTTAGCAAGTGAATGAACATGTGTATAGATGATTTGATAACAGAATTTGGGAAAATAGCCTCTTATCTTTCCTGAATAGGCTGTACTCTATAACACAATGATTCATACATGTTCATGAGACATTAAAAATGTACCTTCCTTGTGTAATTCACCAAAACCCTAGACTCATCTGTAGGTCCCAGATAAAACCTTGGCTTGCTCATCCATACAATGCCTACCCACAGAATTGGAGACCCAGTACAGTCACAGAGCTGTGCCAACACCAGAGCTGATGATGTATTTCTCAGATCAATTTAATTTTAAGGCTGAGACTGAACTCAGGGTCTCACACATGTGAGGCAAGTAGTCTAACATTGAGCTCCAGTTCAAGTCTTTAAAAAACATTTTCTTTGGAGATAAAAGCTTCCTAACTTGCCCAGGATGCACCCCAAACTTGTGATCCTTCTGCCTTGGCATCCTGAGTAGATAGGGTTACAGCTGTGCTCACCAATTTATGGCTTCGATATCCTCCCTAAATATTCGTATGGCATTTATATTGAGGCATACTTTACTGCTGGAAGAGGTACAAAGGAAGCCTCAGGGAAAGGCAACTTTTCATTTCCCCTTTGTTCTTAGCAAATTGTGTCTGGCCCAAACTGGTATGCCATATTCAGCAAAACAACCCCCTTGTCTCAGGAAAATGTCCCTTAGAAAGCTATTTACCCACTTATAAATTGCTCTTCAGGGACAGGATCTCTGCCTCATCTATATACTCTAGCAGCCTTTCCCCCTGTTAATAACATATTCTTCCTGAGACCAGTTCCCCACCTCATTTTATTTCCAAAGAATGCCTCTACCACCTTGGGAAGGTGCCAAGATAACTTGCCTGCTCATTCAGATGGTTTGCAAGTAAATAATGTTAGCGTGGTTTCTGAGGTGGCAAGGAAGAGTTTAAGTGAAATAATGATATTTCCAGAAACCCATGTGAAAGAAAAATCAATGAAGGGGTCTCCTAAACCCCTTGTGTGTATTCCACCAATCCAAGGCCCACCAGAGAGGGTTAAAAAAAAGTCTAGATGTCCCTTTCTCCATGTCAACTGACAATCAATAATCTCTACTATCAAATATCCATTTATGAAAAGAAAAGATATTCAAAATTCTCAATCATACTTCCAACTGAGTGATCGACACAATCTTTGTGATTAGGTCAGATTAAACATTTTAGCACTCCATCACTTTGTGATAGAATGGCTCCCTTCCTTCCTTGTTTCTAAAAGTCATGAAAATGAAGTCTCTCTGTTGGGCTTCGTCAGTTCTTATGCATTCTCACAAATAAGTTTGAAGTTTATAATGTCAAAATTAAAATTTAAGTAAAGTATTATGTGGTATGTATAATTAGATTCCCTTTTTTGGCAGAAGTATATTTAACACGGAGATAACAATGTATTCTTTTGATTTAAACACAAGTCTAGTTCTCTGACCTGCTACCAGATTCCAGTAATTTAAACTTTGCTTTAACTATGTGCATTAATTCTGGCCTCAGAACTTTCTTCTGTGTTAAAATACTGGATAAAAATATGAGCATTTTGGCACTCGTGGCCTATACCAAATAAGTACTCAATTTCACCTTCCTAAGGATTCTTCTCCAGGATAAGTCAATGGATTGTAGTAAAGTAAATGAAGTGCAACTGATAATATTTGAAATAGTATGCCTTACTCATAACGACACATTAGCTTGTGTTTCCATGTAGTGTTTTTGACAGAGTGGTAAATTTGTTTATGTAGATTCAAAGCATGATCTTGAAAAACTATTCCTGTGAGAAAGGAAGGTTTCTTCCATATGTCATGGAGGGTATGGATGGGCCACAGCAAAAGACAATTTATAGTCCTAGTCTGGGAGAAGATCTGAGGCAGGAGTAGTAAGGTTAGGAAAGGTGGGTGAGTTATTGGGTTGTTAGCATGTTCTTCAATTTGAGCAGATAAACAAAACCTGACCATAGATGTTTATCTTCAGCTTATTTAAACATGTTCTGTAATAGTCATCATCCAATCAGTTGAAACATGAGCAAAACTATCACATGTGTCAGCATTCTATGACCATCACAAATACTTGAGGTTTTAATCCATTGTTTGTTGACCTCATTGCTTTTGGTTCTCTAGTGGTGGGTCAGAAAAGTCTTGGCAAAAAAAAGTGTGATAAAACTATTTCCTTCATGGCTTGGATAGGTGGAATGGGAAGGGGTCCAGGATCCTAATAGCCCCTTCAAGGGCATGTACCTGGTAACCTGAAGATCACATGATGGTATACCTTTAAAACTTCTTACTACCCACAAATACTGATTAAGCATTAACACATGGCCTTTTCGGGGAACCTATAATAATTCAAGCTATGGTATTTCTTATAATAAGTATCTTTAAAAATATATTTCATACACTGGGGGCCACTTAATTGTATATAGAATGTTTAATAACCAACCCAGCATCTAAGGAAAAGAATTTAAAATATTATCTAAGTTAACTCATTTTTTCATAGTAGTTTAAATTTTGCCAGCCATATTTATGCACATTAATTCACCAGGTATCTTCATTTTTTCAAATATTTATTCACGCATGTATACATGAATATATCATAGTATACACATGAAAGGTAGAGGATAAACCTTGGGAGTCACTGCTTTCTTTTCACTATGGTTTTGGGGATAGAATTATGGCATCATGCTTTCAGGGCTAAGTACTTGTATTTCCTGGCCATCACACTGGCCCAGTATCATAGTTATTCTAAGGTAGATCAGTTATGTTCATCTTACAGTCAAACAGACCAATGCCTATTTAGGATAAATTACTTCAGATGGTTGATATGTAGTCCATATTTGAACTAAGGACTTCTGAGACCAGGGCTAAGTTTTTCTACCTTATCCTGTTTACATTGTGCTGTGTTTGAATGAGACATGACCTCCTAGGTTCACGACTTTTAACACTTGGAACCCAGTCAGTAGTGCAATTTGGGAAGGGTGTGGGATGTTTAGGAGGTGGGGGTCTATCTTCTAAATACAACATCTCTCAAATTATAATTCTTTTGTAGTGGAATAACACAAGCTGTTTGATGAAAATTATGAGTATTTCTGGAGATTTTTAGAGCAATGTTAGTATGTTTGGAGCAATGCTGTGGAATCATGGTATTCATTTCACACTTCAGATAATTTTAATAATTTCTAATATAGTACAACATTTCTAATTTTCCAGTATATATTGTAGAGGAATTTTATTCCAGCAACCTGGCTGCACTGATCACATCCAAAGACCTTCTAGGTCAGTGTGATTTGGCTCAAATTCAGATACAACCTTACTACACACCTTTAACCCCTCTGGCTGGAATCCTTTAGTATATACCTTTGTTCCAAACAATGACTAACTGAGGGACATACAAAGTGATGGATCAGAGAAATATTTAACAGAATGAGTCACAGATAGGATATACCCAACTTTCAGTGGAAAAGCTATTTAAGAACAAGAGAGAGATTTAAAGAGAGAGATTTAGAGAGAGAGAGAAAGAGAGAGAGAGAAAGAGAGAAAGAGAGAGAGAGAGAGAGAGAGAGAGAGAGAGAGAGAGAGAGAGAGAGAGAGAGAGAGAGAGAGAGAGAGAGAGAGAGAGAGAAAGAGAGAGAGAATTCAGTGAAGTGGAGTTGAACTCAGTTTGTCAGTGAGCTGGGAGTCAGTGCAGTGAGTGCAATGCAGTGGAGTTCCTTTGTGAGTTTATGCAGTTCAATGCAGGTCAGCAGAGGCAGTTGAAATCAGAGACTAAGAAGGAGTCAGAAGACTGGAACAAATTGCCAGAGTTAGTTTGAGGCCAAGCAGAACAATTCAGTAAGAATATAAGAGAAGCCAGATTGAACCAGTCTGCTTGGAGAGGAATTTGAGCCAGAACAGCTGAGTTGAACCAGCCAGTTAGAATTCAGAAAGATCTAGAAAGGGTGAACTCATTCAGCAGTGAGTCTCAGAGGCTAAAAACATTCTAAGACTAGATTAGATTGTACAGAGACTAAAAGCTTCCAGGACTAGGCCTAGGTTAGCAGATGGAAGTAGTAAGCCTCCAAGAGGACAATTGCATCAAACTAATAAAAGATACATTCACAATAAAATTGTTCATGCTGTTTCTTTTCTTAATTCAAATGCAATAAATGACAATATTGTAGCAGGAAATGTCCTGCTAATCTCTAGTGGCAGTGTTCAAATCAATGTGGTGTATTACAAGGAAAAAACAAAACAAAACCCAACACTGATCACAACAGGTACAGGTTTTCAGTTTCAGAGGATTCTTGGACTTGGTATTTCTACCAAGTCCAATTATTCCTATGAGTAGGGGTTACCATTATTCTTTCTATGGCTTTCTATTTTCCAATTAAGTATAAATCTTGAGGTATCAGAGGACCCTATGACTACCATTACTGTGAATCAGGTGAGTGCAATTCATCTGTTACTTACTTAAGTACTTAATTATCATTAGTCATGTATTAGTGACCTTTTAAAGAAAAGGAGTATAGGGTGTTCCAAACTGGCATAGTTTTGTGCCATAGGAAAAAAATCTATGTCCTAATAAGTTCAGTGATGATAACAAGATGAGTACATTGAGAGCTGAGTCTGTTCATCTGTTGCAAGTGCTATTTATGCGTTTGAAGAGAAAATCAGGTATTTAAGATTATCTGTCTCCTTACACATTATTTTTTAGTTTATTCATGGGGAAATCAGAAACTGGAATCTCCAAATAAGGAGTGAAATATTCCAGGCAGTGTTGTCTTCTGTCCTACTGAAAAGGAGATATAATGGGATCACCTGCTAGGATTGTTTCTGTGATATTGCATAAGGTTGATTTATTTTTAAACTAACAAACTATGCACATTTAGAAGTCTATCATATATGTACATATATATATATATATAATCAAACTAATTTAGTTGGCATATCTATGGTGATTCTTTTTCCTGTTTATGAAATTATTTATTAAATGCATTGACTAACAATAAATAACATAGGAAAACTAAATTTTTTTCTTTAGTATCTACAGATTTCCTAATAAGCATTGACACAGTTCACCAACTTAGGTAATGTCTGTCATTTACTTTTAGATAGTTTGCCAACATTCTTTCCCTTCTACAACTTTCACTCAGATATCCTAGTAATCATAAGCATTGTGCCTCTAACAATGATGAAGAATCAGTAGTCTTAATCCAGGGGATAGCTAGCTTGAAGAACACAGCTGTGCAAACTAGAATAAAAGTCCTCCTTCTAGGCTTTTGAGTGACAGGCCAGTTACATTCTTTTAGAACCTTTAGATTGTTATTTTGTTACTTGTAGGAGAAAATGGCCTGAGTGTTGCAAGTTGTTATCTCTTCATCAAGTACTAGATACAGCAGTCAGAAGGATGCTATTAAAATACATGCTACTTTGTCTTTCTTCAGCTCAGAACTCTCAGGAGTCCCCATTTCATGCAGTCAATGACCCAAATCCCTAGTTTGCAGGTCCTATCCACCCTTGCTCCATTCGCTCCTTCCCATACTCACTTTGAAATGGTGGTTTTAAAAAATGTGATCTGAACTAGAAAATATCATCCTGAGTGAAGTAACCCAATAGAAAAAGAACACACTTGGTATGCACTCACTGATAAGTGGATAATAGCCCAGAAGCTCCAAATAACCAGGATACAATTCACAGATCACATGAAGCTCAATAAGAAGGAAGACCAAAGTTTGGGTGCTTTGGTCCTTCTTAGAAGGGGAACAAAATACTCACAAGAGCAAATATGGAGATAAAGTGTGGAGCAGAGACTGAAGGAAAGGCCACCGAGAGACTGTCCCTCCTGGGAATTCATCCTATACACACTTACGAAATCCAGACACTATCGTGGATGCTAAGAAGTACATGCTGAAAGGAGCCTGATATGACTGTCTCCTGAGAGGCCCTGCCAGAGCCTTACAAATACAGAGGCAGATATTAACAGTCAACCAATGGACTGAGCATGAGGTTCCTAATAGAGGAGTTAGAGAAGAGAAAGAAGGAGTTGAAGGGGTTTGCAACCCCATAGGAAGAACAACAATATCAACCAACCAGGACCCCCCCCCCCCGAACTCCCAGGGACTAAGCCATCAACAAAGGAGTATACATGGCTCCAACTGCATATGTAGCAGAGGATGGCCTTGTTATGCATCAGTGGGAGGAGAGATCCTTGGTCCTATGAAGTCTCCATAGATGCGCCAGTATAGGGGAATCTCGGGCATGGAGGTAGGAGTGGGTGAGTGAGTGAGTGAGTGAGTGAGTGGGTGGGTGGATGGGTGGAGGAATACCCTCATAGAAGCAGGGGGAGGGAGGGAGGATGTGATAGAGTGTTTCCAGGAGGGAGGGAAACTGGGAAAGGTGATAACACTTGAAATGTAAATAAAGAAAATATCCAATAAAAAAAGGAAAAAAAAAAAGGAAAAAGATGTTCTTCATCAGTACATCTAACAAACTTAGCAATATTCCTAAACAGCACTTAACACCTATTCCATGTTGAAAAGATATGATTGTCTTGTTTAATAAAAAAGATATATATATTTTTTAAAAATGTGATCAGGATACAAAGTAAGTAAATAAATTAATTAAACCAAGTAAATAAATTAATTAACAGAAAAGAAAATAGTTTGGATCAGCTACTTTCAGCCAAGCACTGGGGATAGAGCTGTGAACATGTGTTGCCCCAGCCCTTATGAATCTTGCATAAAGAGGAGATAGTAGACATGGGCATCAGGTTCATTGCATGAATAATTTATTGTAATTCTGATAGGTGCAGTGGAGGGGAAATAAAGGTCAGCTTCAGAACAGGATCAAGAACGTTTTCCTGAGGAAGTAGCATTTAAGACTGGGATTATTTGTGGGGATTTGACTGATGAAGGCATGAAGAGTACACAAGGGGACTAAAGAGGGAGGACAGGGAGGGGAGGCACAGCCTGGGGAACACGAGAGAAAAGGGAGTGGCCTTCTTAGGCTGGGGCATATATAATACTTTGTGTTTTATTTTCATTTCAGTTGAAAGCCCATGGAAAGTTGTATAGATCACTCAGGATGGTCAGATATAATCTTTACAATGACAGGCAAGTACGGTCATGTGCTAATGCTAGGTCATAGATATAATAGTGTTTACTATTAAGTTCTTTCAATTTTTCTGTATATTTGGACATTTAAGACATTATTTTGAGATGAATCTCTTATAGGGTGGAAACTAGAATGATGCAGAACAAGAACGGCTGTAAAAATAACAGCCAGAGTGATGTCTCATTTGCAGCATAACACCAATTACCTAGGTTCAATCCCCAGGGTCCTTGTAAAGTAGAGAGAACTGACTCCACAGAACTGTTCTCTGGCTCTACATGTGCATGTAACACACACATCATATAAATAAAAATACATAACTTTAGGTGATTAATGTTAGGAGACTTGTTGAAATAGTCATGAAAAGTAGTAATGTTAGTTTGGACTTGGGTGTTATCGTGGGGATAAGGAAACTTAAGTGGATTTATGATTCCCTGATTGACTTTGCCTCAGGGCAGAGGAAAAGCAAGAAATAAAAATCAGCAATCAGCCTGTTTGCTGTCACTTGTTATAGGACAGATGCTCCAAGTACTGAGGTAGAATGGGCTAGAACAACAAGACTCCAGAACAAGAATGATAACAGAATGCTTAGTTTGAATATAGTTTCAAAGAAAGTACCCTGATGGAGATGTCATACTGGGAGTTAGTTCCGGGTTGTTATCACTAAATAAAATTAGAAATAAATCCTTGAGAAAGGAAATCTTACATGAGACAGAGTGGAAAGATAGAATGATAGTAGACTGGGTAAGTAAACAGATACACTAGACCGGGCAGTCTCTGATGTGTCTAGAGAATGAAGGAAAATATTAGTGTTTTATTGAGGAAAGAGGTAGTAACACAAATCATTTTGGAAGCAAGCTCATATGTCAGATAGTGTCTTTTGGAAGTTTGCAAGCTTGGATTGGTGATCAGCATCAACTGCTATTAAAATTTTGTCTAAAAGTCATAGTGGATCTTTGGGTTGCATAAAGCTTGTAAGGCATCCTATGGGACAGATATTTGTGACCTACATGTTATTCTCTGTGATTTCTCAGCTTTATCCTGGGCTGTGACAGGAATAACTTAAATTGGTTTGATAGATTTTTCTCAGGGTCTAGGGCTGAGAAGTAAATCTTCATTGAGATATGCAAGTTTGAAGTTGTAGGCATAAATTTTCATGAAAGTAGTATAGAAACAAGGAGAAAGAGCTCCAAAGAGTAGATGCTGAGAAGGATCAGAGGTGGAAAAGAAGGAGCAAGCAATAACTAGAAACAGGAAAACAGAAAAAGTTTGGACTGTGTGATTTTCATACTTCTTTTCACTAATTTTGCTTTGTTTCTGATCTTTCAAAAACACAGGCATCTACGTGCTCATTCCTCATATACACATCTACTTCTCTAGGGTACATACACGTAAGTAGATGGCTGGGTGATAATTTGAAATATATATATTCCCAGTTTACCCCCACATATATAACTAAAAAGAAATGTCTGTTGAGAGAAGCAACCAAGCATAGATGGCTTAGCCATATTTCCTGTGGCATCTGATAACACTGACTGAACATATTTAGTGGATTTCTATAAGGTAATAAATACCCTATAGTCATAGAAAAGACTTACACTGACAGTAAGTATACTTTCATGCGGAAGTGGTGGGCAAAGCCACTCCATAGTCTTTAAGCACTTGAATTCTATGCTCTTCAAACACTATTTTACTTTTGACACTGAGTCTCATTATAGCCTAGGCTGATGCTGAACTTGTCCTCTTGAATTAGTTGCCTGAATGTCAGGGTTCCAGTTATATACCAACACACCTTACTTGTATTTTGAGCTATTATTTTGCACACACATTTAGAAAGAGCTGAAAATGTTTGCCTTTTATTTACATGAAAAGCTATAGTGAGGTTTTTTTAAATATCTCTTTTGTATATGTGGGTTTTGTTTTTATAGAAATACCCAGTTAGATTGGTTTGTGTATTCCCTTGTTATGAAGAACATTAAATGCATTCTTAAATCAGTTTTCAAATTTCAAAAATATATCTAAAAATATGTAACAACTATGTAGAATAAACCTGAACATGGTTTTTATTCTTCTATGACTACCATTCATTTATTGTATTTTAGAGTTTGCATGTATTCAAATGAAAAAGTGAGCTACAGGGAACTACAGGGAATTGAATCTGACTCCAGAATGTATCTGGACCATGAATATATATATTTGCTGCATGGGATAGGGTCTGGCTACATAGCCCAGAATAGCTTAAAATTCTGTATGCAGTAAAGGGGCACCTTGAACTCCTATCCTCCTGCCTCTACTTCCAGGGTTACAAGTACAATCCATGACATCTGGCATAGATCATATATGTTTAGGTTTAAATAATCAGACTCTGATCTACTTTCTTTGACATGTGATCTTCTATCAACCTTGACAGACATAGAGTCATATCAAAGTTACCTATGGGTTAAGTCCAGATTCAGTCTCAGCCTCTACCTGACCTTGCACAAGTCACCTCAGCTCTTTGGACCACAGGGTTGGAACTCACAAAATGAACAAGCAGGCTTAGCATCCCTTCTGGATTTAACTGACTTTGCATCTAAATTTGGTAGTTTAGGTTTGGCATCAAAGTGCTAGGACTTTTTAAAATGGGTTCAACTATTGGCCTCTGTTTCAGCATCCTTTCTAGCACCCTCATTCGTATCATGGCATCACTGTTGGCAAGGCACATTTCCTTCTTAAATTAAACTTTGGACTTAGCAATATGGCTTCCTTTTGACCAATGAAGCATAGCACACTTAGGTGCTTGAGCAGTGAGACCTATCTAGTTATCCTTCTGTCACTACCACACTCAGGCTATTCTTCTGGTCTAATGAGGATGAGAGACAAGCATCTGATTTTGATTTCCAGGCTTGTAACTAGGAAGCAGAGCTTTTCTAGGCAAATTGAACAAGTATGAAAAAAATCAGTTTTCATTTTAAGTTATTGACTTTTGGGGTGGTTTGTTACTTGCTGTTATAATAGCAGAAGAAAATAATAAGAACTTGGAGAAAGGGAAAGTGAAAGAGAGAACATGGAGTTCCTGACTCTCCTCCAGCAGCACAGGAGAAGGACAGCAAGTATCTCCCTTTTTACTTAACTAGCCTTACTAGTTAACAAAATGTAGAGATATGAATTGACTGTCCCTTATTGATTATTTCCATTTACTGGATAGCTTAAAATATTTGACAAAATATATATTTTATA
>NC_045030.1:4320420-4327854 GCF_008632895.1 Mastomys coucha | reverse complement strand
CGTTAGAGAGAGAGAGACAGAGAGACAGAGAAAGAGACCACATGCAATCATTTAGCTATCTTTACTTTGAAAAGGAGGCTGAATTTCATGAATTCTGTAATTATCATAGTCCCACTAGTATGTCCTGAAACATCTCCATCCTGAAGCTTGCCACTATAACAGCATTCTACCCTATTCTCCAAACCATCCACAGAATGCCTTCTTTACTTCACAGGTCATTCTAGGATAAGAAAAAGGAGGCCAGTATCTTTCTTAATTATTCTTTAAGCAGTCTACCTTCTTAGTGTTTCCTTTCAAACTCAATAACCCTTAAGTAACTCAGTTGGAAAAAGTATGAGGAGCCCCAGTCTAAACAGTATTTTCCAATAAGCTTGTAACATTTCTATCAATATAAAGTCTATGAGCCTTTGCACGGTTTGATTGTTGGAAAGATGGTGTGGTATGGTACACTTCCTATTGTCTAATAAGGGAGGCCTGTGTAGGTGAACATATAAAAGGATATGCATTTGTTTGTTTGTTTGTTTGTTTTTTGACAATTAGCAGTATCCTAAATGTTCACAGCACTGACGTGTTTACCAATATGATCTAATACTCTTGGGTGAATTCAAATTCCCAGTCCTTTCACTGAGAGGAAACAGCTATCAACCAGAGATGTAGGGAAAACTGGTCCCCTCAGAGCCTACATTTCGCCATGCTGGAACGTAGCATGAGAACCCCCTCTACAGATGTCCCAGGGTTGTCAGCCATCTTTTGCCAAAGGCGTTGTTCTTCCCCATGAGAGTCCATCCAGTCCACAGTCTTCCCATGGCTCATACCTGAAGAAGGAAAAGGGAAGGACAACATTTCACACAAGGGAGTGGACCTTCTCGAAGGTAAGGAACAATCTCTGAGGGGAAGTTTTAAGTAGAAATCCTCTTGGTCTCTTCTCAGTTTCCAAATGTAGTGAGATGCTAAGATGAATCAGTGTTTTGAACCCCCCAAGACTTCCTTCTGCTGAGGTTGTGCAGAAAAATCAGAATGGCTCTTGATATCTCATTTCTACCCTACCTTGATATCTTGGCAGAAAACTGGTTCATCTAAACCAAGTTAATGTGAGTTCAGATATAAGGATGTCTGTTTCTATCACAACTACTTTTCTGACCCTGGAGATTTTGATTTTACTGACATACGTATCCCTGCATTCCTTAATGTATAAAAAATGCTTTCATATAGATGGAGTCTTTCTCAGCCCAAGTGATGCCATGGTATATGGCTGGCCTAAGGATGAGATAAAGAGATTTGAGGTGACTGCATATGCACTCTTAGTGCTAAAGCATTTGACCACTGCAATATGTCTCCACACCCAGTTTGTATCCTGTTATATTTTATGTGTTTTCATTGTGTAACATACTTTTGGGTCATTGAAAAAATACATTGATCTGATTGGCCTCTGGGAAGTCTATAGTCAGCCCTGGGTTATCTATGAAACAAGCTAAACAAGCAAGTAAAAAGCACCCCACCCCCATGGTTCTGCTTCAGTTTCTGCCTTTGGGTTTCTGTCTTTAGTTCCTGCCCTGATTTCCCTTCATGGTGGTCTATAATTTGTGAGGTGAAATAAACCCTTTCTGTCATAAGTTGGTTTTGGTCTTCATTATAGCAATAGAAAGCAAGCTAAGACACACTGCTCATATGAACAACATTAGGTGGTGTTTGTAGAGAAAATTCACTTTCCATTCAACTTGATCATAGTTCAGTTAAAGTACTAGACAGTGAAAAGAAGTTGTAGTAATGGTGGTTTTAGAAATCTCTCCTCTCCTATCAAAGCCTGTACTGTCTTGGAGATCTTTACCTGAGCCAAACCTGAGGTAAAAAGTAAAAAAGTACTTGAAATTCACTTACATGAATGTATTGAAGGTTTTATATGAAGAGACCAAATATAAATATAACACTTCTTCAACTTAAAGCCTAAGGATACAAGGTTACCATAGAAACACATCGTGATTACTTCAGGAGTTAGTTGTAGCTCAAACTACATAATAATCTACAACACATTCACACCAGTAGTAACCACACTATTGCTCATTCCTGGACATATACTGGCTCCAGCTCACCCAGGTTCTTACCACTTCCAGAATTTAAACGAACACCTCCTAGAAAGATGTTGCTGGAAAAGGCCTCCTTGTCCCAGATGGTGAGTTCTAGGCAAGCATTCTTTATATCCTGAGGATACAGGCCACTGAATATGAACGTATGGTTCCACTGAGGATTGACACTCTTTTTTACAACTGCAGTTTTGTGCTTGGTGGCTTTGTTATCATCAGGAAGCAGGTAGCTGTGGAAGGAAGCAGTCAGTGGGAAAGTAAGCTAAACAATTGGCAACCTTTGAGTTGTCATTTGAATTTCTCACAATTATTTGGAACTGCATGTGAACATAATATGCACACTTGATGTCCTCTTCCTGGTTTTTAAAAACTTAAATAATATTTTATTTGGAGAGATGACTAGTACCACAATAGTAAAATGCTCTCCTTTCAGTTCTGAATACAGTTTCTGTCTTTCCAAACCCTTCCAAATATTTGGTTCTCCATCTGGTAAAGAAAAGACCATTATTGAAAGCTTCACTTCTATATCTTCTAGGTCATCTGTTAGCTGATTTGCAGCCATAGTAGATAGTGTTTGTATGTTTTCAGCTTTCTGCCTCAAATACTGGGTTATCAGGTTACCTGGTTCTATGTGAGTTTGCTCCCTTATGTTCAGAGCACCTAGAAGTTACTGAACACTAAATACTTGAAGGTCAATTCTCAACCAGTGGGTTTTTCAAAAAGGTTGATGAGTTCCCCAGTTCTTTGAGGGATACTCCTAAGGACTGTTATATAGAGTTCTTGTTGCTTCCCCAGTGGAACTGAACCCTAGTGGCCTACAGTAATAGCCTTCCTATTAACATATCTTTTTAATCCACTTCCCGCTCTCTTTTGCTTCATGGTCTACATTCTTTCACTGGTGTTTTCTGCAAGCTCTTCTTAAGTAGACAGCCTGCATCCTGCCTAGGTCTCCTCTATTGTGTTCAAACTCTAAATCACAAACATCTTTGTGCATTCTGGAAACATGGTTTAGGAAAGAAAATGAATGTGCATATGGAATCAGTATATGGGACAATTACAAAAAATACAAGTAAATGTCTGGGAATAAAGAAGGTAACTGTGTCATGTGGCATTCTATTTACTATTATTGGTCAGAGCTAGTAAGTAGGGCAATGACAGAGTACTTATCTAGGAAGCCCTGGGTTTAATTTCAGAACTACCACTCAAAAGGAAAAAGAAATTAGTAAATTAATCAGTGAACACTATTATCTCCCAATCTCCATTTTATATTTATTCTCTCTTTAAAATCCCCAGTTTTTATTATTACCTTCTTACAGTTTATTTTATTTCATTTTTTTATTTCCATCATTTAAAATCTCTGGTTCTAAATTTGAGCATGCTATATTCCCTTATGCTTTCTTGCAACTCATAAAGCCACATAACTAGGTTCTGGCCAATGGATTACTACAAATATCTGTATGCAAAGGTTATGTGAAGCTTCCTACCAGCCCAGATTTGCATAGGACAGCTGAACTTTCCATAGCTAGCTGTCTTGATCCACGGGGAAGATAACATCAGAACAAAACAAAACACCTTTTGGGATAGCCCTCACTCCAGTTGTTCAAGACCTACATGAAGACCAAGCTGCACATCTGCTACATAAGTGTGAGGAACCCTAGATTTAGCCCATGTATGTTCTCTGGTTGGTGGTTCAGATTCTGAGAGTCCTAAGGATCCAGGTTAGCTTACTCCATTGGTGTTCCTGTGGAGTTCCTGTCCCCTTTGGAGCCGCAATCCTTCCTCCTATTCTTCCATAAGAGTCCCGAAACTCCATCCACTTCTTGGCTGTGGGAGTCTGCATCTGTCTAAGTTAGCTGCTGGGTGGAGCCTCTCACATGGGATATGTTCTTCTAGCTGGGTTACCTTGTCTGGCCTTGGTAAGAGAGGAAGCACCTAGCCTCACAGAGACTTGATGTACCAGGGTGGGGGGATACCTAGGAGACCCCCACCCACTCAGAGGAGAAGGTGAAGGAGGATGGGAGAAGGATTGTGGAAAGCAGTAACTGGGAGGGGGCAATGAATGGAATGTAAAGTACATAAGTAAAAAATAAAATAAAATTTGAAAAAAAAATCACTTTTGTCCCTGATAATTAGGATGCTTCCATATCTTCCCTAGATAAATTATCTTCAGTTATTGTTTATATATAAGACAAAATACATTCCTTTAAATTTTTTAGTATTTATTTCTTATTCTATATATGTATGGGGATGTGGCAATGTCATGGCATGTATGTGGAGGCCAGAGGACAACCTGCAAGAGTCACATCTCGGTTCTTACCACGTGGGTTCTAGTTATCAAAATTGGCCCATTGGGTTTTGTGGCAAGCCTATTTACCTTTACTTGTAATCATGTGTGCCCAGATGTCTTTCTTAAGCCTCAAACATTTCAATTCACAAGTAGATCATATGTAATTGTGTTATTTACATACTTTATAATATTACCTAGGTATCTGTTCTTATGTGCTTAGTGGCTCCTTGAAAATATCTCAGTTCATTTTTAGTGGTATTTGTTTATTTATTTATTTATTTGTTTGTTTCTTTATTTGCATGTTGTAGTGGTTTGTATATGCTTAGTCCAGGGAGTGACACTATTTGAAGGTGTGGCCTTGTTGGAGTAGGTATGGCCTTACTGGAGTAGGTGTGTCACTGTGGGCATGGACTTTAAGACTCCTATCCTAACTGCCTGGAAGTCAGTCTTCTAGTAGTCTTCAGATGAAGATGTAGAACTCTCAGTTCCTCCTGCATCATGCCTGCCCACTGCTATGCACCCACCTTAATGATACTGAACTGAATCTCTGAACCTATAAGCCAGCCCCAATTAAATGTTATCCTTATAAGAGTTCCCTTTGTCATGGTGCCTGTTCACAGCAATAAAACCCTAACTAAGACACATGTGTATGAGTGTTTTTTCTACATGTATGTCTATGCACCATGTACAAGCAGTGGCTTTGGAGACCAAAAGAAGGTATCAGATCTCCTGAGACAGTAGTTAGTAATGGTTATAAGCTCCCATGTGGGTATTAAAGGACCCAAGGAGCTGAAGGGTTTGTAGCCCTTTAGGACGAACAACAATATGAACTAACTAGTACCCTCAGAGCTCCCAGGGACTAAACCACCAACCAAAGAGCACACATGGTGGGACTCATGGCTCCAGCAGCATATGTAGCAGAGGATGGCCAAGTCGGTCATTAATGGGAGGAGAGGCCTTTGGTCCTGTGAAGGTTCTATTGCCCCAGTGTAGGGGAATGCCAGAGCCAGGAAGCAGGAGGGGGTGGGTTGGTGAGCAGGGGGAGGGGAGGGAACAAGGTTTTTTTGTTTTTGTTTTTTGTTTTATTTTATTTTATTTTTTCTGAGGGGAAACTGGAAGATATCATATTACATGTAAGTAAAGAAAATATCTAATAAATAAATAAATAAATAAATAAATAAATAAATAAAAGAAATTGAACTTGGGTCCTCTGCAAGAGGTCTCTCCAACTCCTTGAATCATTTTTAAATTAGCTTAATATTTAAGAGAATCTACTAGAAAGTTAGTTTAAAAATAGAATGGGATACTGTTCTTTATTATTCTTGCTGATAAATTCTCAGGAAGAGAGTGTAAAAACTGGTCTAACAGTATTAAGTCATCCCTAGAAGGCTATCATAGGCAGAAAAATATGCTATCCATAAAAGACAGTAAGAAGCAGAGTCTTAAACTGGGTGCTGGGGCTTCTGAGGCAAACTGAAGCAGCATGATCCAAATAAAGTGTTTCTTTTATGCCAAAGAACATAACCAGTCAATGGGAAGACCCTAGTCATCTTTTTCTCCTTATTTCAAGGTTAACCAAACTTAAAACATATGAGAATAAAGGCATGATTTTTTTCCTTGTGGGAAAATTCACCTTCTTGCAGGATCTTACCCTGTGACCCCGGCTGGTGTGAAACTTGCTACATGAAGCCAAAAATTGACAGTCTCTACAGTACTGAGACTTTAGGCATTACTATCAGGCTTTGATCACTTTTCAAAAAGGTACCATCTCTGCCTCAAAGACTTATGCCATGGCTTGGCATTGTAGGAACTTGTTTCATGGTGCTCCATGAAGTCAGCATCTAATGCTCATTACATATACATTTGAATGTTTGCTTCAATGAATGAAAACACATGCTTTTAGCCCAGGCTCCTCTAATTGCATGAGAAGAATTCTCCAGTAGTCAGAAACAAGGGATATTTGCTATTTGGATTGCCTAGAATAAGCAAGAATATCTATTTAAAGGGCAGTATTCTTTCAAGAAACCATCATTTGCTGTATATGGTAATAAGTACATATAATATACAATCTATAATCTATAATATACAATATGTAATATATAGTATAATGTATAATAAATATATAATATAATTAGGTATATATAATATGCAATATATACCAAGTAGTCTTTGAGCCTCTCTCACACACTCTCAGGGCAGATGCTGAAATTTTTCTGTATTTTACAATGTTCCTCAAGAGAGCAAACCAGCAAATATTTAATATTTTGTTTGTTGTACCAAGTGATAACAGAGCAAAAATAAAAGTCTAATTACACATAGAAAATCATGCTTTTTTTTTCTAAGAAATGAGTCTCCTGGGAAGAAAGTCTTCCAAACTTCAGAGTGATGGGACCTCAAAAAATGTGCTGGAAGCAGAGCAAATCCTGGAACACAAACCCCCATTCATGCTGACCTTACTTTAGATGCAAGGACTAAGGGTAGCTCTTCCAAAGTATACCCAATAAGCAGAGTGTGGGCCTCTTAGAAGCACCACTGTCTAGTGGCTCATAATTCTTCTCAACACCATTAAGTGTCATCTGAGATGAGCTAAAACAAAATTACCCCTTGACGAAGCTGTCAGAAGTGCCTCCTGATTTTACTGCAGTCAGATTCTTTGCTTCTTTGATGAACACTTCAAGTATTCCCCCAGAAACGGCAGGTGACTCTTTCTTCTTTCCCTTTTTAAAGATCTTCTTTCCTGCATGAATGATGAGAGAGGAGGTGGAGGAGGTTAGAGATTCTACTTCACAGTTTACAAAGAGCATCTACAAATACTTACTTTCTTTTCTGACAATCAAGCTTTTTTTTGGTATTATATATAAACAATATATGATATAAATATATAAATATTTATGAAGGTTTCTATCCTAATAGACTTCTTTTGCATAGGTCTTTCGCTTTTGTCTATACTGAAAAATAAAGACATAAATAAATTAAAACAAATTTATGAAATTTTTACTTTTTTTTGGTTTTTGTTTTTGTTTTTTTTTTATTAGATATTTTCTTTATTTACATGTAAATTTCTCT
>NC_045030.1:4300274-4319983 GCF_008632895.1 Mastomys coucha | reverse complement strand
CTTATCAGAGAGTGCATACCTTGTTTGTTCTTTTGTGATTGGGTTATCTCACTCAGGATGATATTCTCAAGAAAAATTTTTACTTTTAATTTTAATTTAAACTTAATTTAAATTTAAATTAAATCAATAAAATTTTAGTGTTTGAAAATTTTGTATATGTATACAATACTTCTTGGTTCTATCATTGCTATTCCCTTTCTCCAGTTCCTTCCAATACCCCCATAATACATTTCACTCATAAAGTCACTGCCTCTCTTTAACTTTTATTTATTTTCTTTTTAAAAAATTTAACCACATCCCTGTAAAGCTTCTAAGAATAGAATGGAAAAAATCCTTCCTGGTCCACCACCCCTTTCATACTAAGAGTGAGCTATGGTGGAAGCTAGACACAAGAGAGACATTTCTTCGACTTTGATATATTAAACTAACTTACAAAGAGAATAGTCTATAACTCCCATTTTATAAATTGTTAGCTTCAGGCAAGGTTAGCTCTAGATTCAGTTAAATGTGGTTGGAAGAAAGCTTTTTCACTTCTCACACTTATTCTGATGTGATATGTTCAACATGAGCAATAATCACTACGTGACTGCCACCTTTATTTAATACTCTTTGAAATACCTTATATATATATGTATCAATTTAATCTTCAAAACATTTTCTTTAATACTTTTATTTCTAAAATTATAATTATATCATTTCATCCTGCCCTTTCCTCCATCCAAACTCTCGCATACATCCCTTCCTGCTGTCTTTCAAATTCATGGTCTCTTTTTTCACTGACTGTTATCACATGAATATGTATATATACACATACATATATTTCTTTCTATAACCTAATCAGTCTGAATAATATTACTTACCTGTTTTCAGAGCTGACCTCTTAACATTGCAAAAATGGATGGGGTAAAGACCATAAGGCAACCCAACACAGAACTGCAGACACCACTCTTTTGACATAAGAAAACTCAGACCATGAGATGAGTTACTTTCACAGGGAAACACTGAGGAAAGTGACTATGAATAGCAAGATAAAGGAAGCTGTCTAAGATGTTAATGGAAGGAGGAAAATCAGAAAAAGAATTTCAAATTGATTTAATCTGGATTTTTCCCTTTGTGTTTTATGCCAGGTATTTTTCTTTACTTTAGACTCTCTGAGTAGCTGTGAAAGAATCCATAGAGCAGATTCCTCGAAACATAAGAGATCTTTCCTACTTTGGGAAAGATTATGTATCTTTTGAACTGATGACTAATAAATCTCCCAATCAGGGTTGGTTTCTAAGTATGTATTTTCATCATATATTCCTCTTCTCTACAAACATAGTATATACTCAACTCTCAAAAGACAGTATAACTCTATTTCCTTGTTGTACTGGAAAGGTAACCCTAAACTCTACTTACACAGTTGTAGAAACAAAATGTTACTGATCAAGGCTATTGATTTTTATCCTACCTTGAGGTTGTTCTACTGGGAATATAGGGTTCTCCTCTGGAGGAATATAGCGCAAAACAACAGTTAGCTCTCCTTTGTATTGGAGGTTAATATCAGGAGCCAACTCCACCTTGCCAAGAAGAGAGAAGTAAAAGGAAGTTAGAGTACTGCATATCATCTTGTTAAAAGAGCAACTCAAAACTGCCTGTCTAAGGGTGGAACTGTTCATCATGTGTTTCCCACCCATATAAATCATGATTCAACAAAATTCCCTGTTTTTAGATGACCCTAGCTTATTGACAAAAAAAATAACCAGTGCATTTTGTAACTTAATAATATATGAAAGATAGTTAAAGTGTAGGGTCATTTTGGAGTCTGAACATATATATTGGGATATAGCCACAACATCATTTTTACTATCCAGCCATTTTCTGCTCAGAAAAGCACAGTAGAATTTAATCCAGTTTTAGCTAATCCTGTTATCACATCCAAAATGCTTACTTTTTCCACAGGTCACTTTTATAAGACTTCGGAGAAGCATTAGACACAGACCCTTCTTTTTTTTTATTTATTTTACTTTTTTATTAGATATTTTCTTCATTTACATGTCATGTAATTTCTCCTTTCCTAGTTTCCCTCCAACAAGCAAACAAACAAAAACAAGAAGAACAAACCCCTGTTGCCTCCCCCCTCCGCATGCCTGCCACCCCACCCTCTCCCACTTATTAG
Source organism: Mastomys coucha (assembly GCF_008632895.1). Taxonomy (NCBI): domain Eukaryota; kingdom Metazoa; phylum Chordata; class Mammalia; order Rodentia; family Muridae; genus Mastomys; species Mastomys coucha. The sequence goes on along the minus strand of NC_045030.1, from coordinate 4,317,825 downwards.
CCCTGACTTTCCCCTACACTGGGGCATAGAACCTTCACAGAAGCAAGGGCTTCTCCCATTGATGACCGACTTGGCCATCCTTTACTATACATATGCTGCTGGAACCATGAGTCCCACTTTGTATAGTCCTTGGTTGGTGGTTTAGTTCCTGGGAGCTCTGAGTGTACTAGTTAGTTCATATTGTTGTCCGTCCTAAGGGGTTGCAAACCCTTCAGCTCCTTGGGTCCTTTCTCTAGCTCCTTCATTGGGGACCCTGTACTCAGTTCAATGGATGGCTGTGAGCCTCTACATCTGACACAGACCCTTCTTAAATGGAGTTTGGAAGCTGTGTTAAACTACCCACATTTCAAATTCACTAAATTAATGAGCAAAATCACCTCTATAAAGAAAATGTATTTTCCTTTGATAAAGTCATGCTCACCAAGAGTTAGCTGTATAAATTTCTAAGGTTTTTAATGGCAGGCACATTTGTGGTGGTAAGTATATAAATCAGTAAGTATATAACTCAATATTTCATACTTTGATTTATGCACAAAGATAGCTGTCACAATAGAAATGAGGTTAAATACTTTAGGGAAACAAATATTTGAATGCAAAATTTTTTTCTAGTTTATGTGACCATGATTGGCCCAAATACAACTCTTCATTTAAATACAATGCTTATTTCTTACAGTGATTAAATGGAGAATACTATGACTAGTGGGTACACAGTCCTTCATTTGCATTGTAAGGTTATTGTGACTTGGCTACAAGTAAGTGTGTTAATTGGTTTAAACATAAACCTTCATTTGCATAAGATGTTTGCTTTTAACTAGTACAAAACATTCTTTATATTGGTCTAAACACAAACCTTCATTTGAATAAATACCTATGTCATCAGTAAAAGTAAACAATTTTGTTATTGGTGGATACATGGTCCTTTGTTTGCATAGTAAGGCTATTATGAGTGAATTAAAAGTGAATAGTGTGATTGGTCCATGCATAATCCTTCATTTGCATAATATACTTTGACACTAAAAGGAGAATGTTCTGATTGGTGAAAACACAGCCCTTCATTTGTGTAAAAATGTTATTGTGACTTGGCTAAAAATAAGTGTTTTGATTGGTTTAAACATAAGTAATCATTAACATAAGAGGCTTTAACTATAACAATCATTCTTTGGTTTGGTCCACCTACAAGCTGACATAGGAATAAAATGTCTTTATTATCAGTAAAAGTAAACAATGTTGTGATTGGTGCAAATACAGTCCTTCATTTGCATAGTAAGGCTAAAATAAATGTTTTGGTTGGTTTAAACATAAACCTTCATTTGCATAACAGGCAAGGCTTTAAACACTGATTGGTCACAAGACAAATCTTCATTTGAATAAGATGCCTACATCATCTGTAAAAGTAAATGCCATTGTGATTGGTGAATATTCTTGTTCATTTCCATAGAAGGCGCTTTATGATTGGTGCAAACACAAGCCTTTCTTTGCATAAAATACACATGTCAGATAGTAATAAAAAAGACAATACTGTGATTGGTGCAAGCACATTCCTTCCTTTGCATAGTACTGCACTTATGAGTGGTTTAAATGTGAGTGCTATGATTGGTTCAAATGTAAGCCTTCATTTGCATTAAAGGCTTGGTTTTAACTGGTACAAAACACTCTTTGGATTGGTCCAAGCACAAACCTTCATGTGAATGCTGTGTAAAGAATGCTGTGATTGGTGAAAACATGGCCCTTCATTTGCATAGGGGGAATTTTGTGATTGATAAAATCTTGAGTACTGAGATTGGTCTAAAGAGAACTCTTCATTTGCATATAATGCATATATCAGACAATGATAAAATGGAGAATGCTGTGATGGTACAAAAACAGTCCTTGATTTTCAGAGTAGGGCTCTTATGAATTGTTTAAAAGTGAGTGCTATGATTGGTTTTAATATAAGCTTTTGTTTGCATAGAATGTTTACTTCTGATAGTGATCAATTAGACAATGCTCTGATTGGTGCATAAGCAGTCCTTTATTTTCATAATGAGAGGATGGGGAGAGGAATGGATTCAGGATCAGGTGTGAGGAGAGATATGAGAGAGGGTCAGAGGGCCAGAGGCTGGTGGGGTTGTGGAATCGGGCAAATCGAGGATGTGCCAGAGATCCTGGATGGGGGAGTCTCTGAATAGTCAATGGGGATAACCTATGCTGAGACTCATTTCAGTGGAGATATCCAACCTAAAGAGGCTACCTCCTCTGGCCATGCAGGAACTCCAGTGGAGGGGTAAGTTCAGCAACACACCCATTAATTTTTTGACCCAAAATTTATCTTGTCTATAAGAAAAGCAGGGAGAAAGATGGATCAGAAATTAAGGTAATGGCTAACCAACAGCCAGGCTAACTTGAAATCCATCACATGAGTGAGCACCAATCTCTGACATTATTAATGATTCTCTGCTACACTTGCAAACAGGAGACTAGCATAACTGTCCTCTGAGAAGTTCCAATCAGCAGCATACTGAAGCAGATGCATGGAGCCACAGTCAAACAATGGACAGAGCTGGAGGACTCTTATAGAACAGTTGGGGAAAGAATTGAGAGAATTGAAGAGTATAAAATCTTTACAGGATGATTAACGGAATCAACTAACCTCGGTATATGGGTGTACTAACTGACTAAACACTCAAACAAAGAGCTTATATGGGCTAGACCTTGGCTCCCATATATATGTAGCACATGTACAGCTCAGTCTCTATATGAATCTCCTAACAACTGGGGTTGGGGCTGTCCCTAAAGCTGTTGTCTGTCTGAGAAATATGTTCCCTTGACTGGGCTGCCTTGTCCTGTGCAGTGGGAGAGGATGTGCCTAGCTCTGCAGAGAATTAATGTGCTAGGGTGGGGGATACCTAGGGAAGGTACCTTCTCACAGGAGAAGGGAATGAGCGAATATGGGGATGGAGTGTGAGGCTGATCAGGATGTAAAGTAAATTAAAAAAAAAATCCCTCTTAGTAACTTATCATAAAATTTAGAATCATAGGTAAATGTAAAACATGTGATATCTTAAAAATAAGGGCCAATACTGGAAAAGGTAAAACATTGATAATTCATTATACTAATATTATGCTAGAATAGACTTTTAAAATGCAAATCTTTCCAAACTAGTAGTGAATAAAATTTATAATCATTAGAGTCCAAAAGCTGAAATTATATAAGTATAATTTGAACTTGAAAACAAAAAAACATTCATACATAAAATGAATAGTCAAGTTATTAAACCATCAGAAAAAAGTATCTGCTTATTTTAACTAAAATATTGCTAATTAGACAAAGCAGTCAATGAAATGATTCCAAATGATATTCTTCTATACTCATAGATCAGTGTCTAGCCCAGTTGTCATCAGAGAGACACTATCCATCAACTGATAGGAACAGATTGCAGAGACCCACAGCTAAGCATTAGGTAGAGGAGGAGGAAGGGCTAGAGAATTCCAAGACACCACAAACATAGGGCCTGTATGGGACTGACCTAGGTCCTCTGCATATGTGTTTTGTTGTGTAACTTTGTGTTCATGTGGGACTTTTAATGGTGTGACTGTGAGATGATAACACTTTGACCCTTTTGCCTAATCTTGGGACCATTTTCCTTCTACTAAGTTGCTTTTCTAGTTTGGATACCAAGGTTTGTGCCTAGTCATATTATAACTCCCTGGGAGGCCTTCTCCGTTTTATTGACAGGAAAGGGAGGAGGAATGGATCTTGAGGAGAAGACAGAACCAAGAGGAGTAGAGGGAGGGAAAACTGAGGTCACGATATAATGTATGAGAAAATAATAATAACAATACTGAAAAGAATAGCCCATAGGCTCATAGATTTGATTGTTTAATCACTAGGGAGTGATACTATTTGTGAAGGATTAGAGGGTGTGACCTTGTTGGAGTAGGTGTGGCCTTGTTGGAAGTGACATTGACTTTAAGGTTTCAAATCCCCTCTAGGCCCAGTCTGTCTCCCAACCATGCCACTATCTTCGGACTAGAATGTAATGCTCAACTACTTCTCCATCACCATGTTTGCCTGTGTGTTGCCATGTTCCATGCCATAATGATAATGGACTAAACCTCTGAAACTATAAGCAAGCCCTCAACTATAATAATTGCCTTGGTCATGGTGTTTCTTCATAAAAATAGAACAGTGACTAAGACAGGTACCAAAACCAAACATGGACAAAGAACAATGTCTTCTATTAATAGTGTTTGAAAGATTGGACATTTAAAGACAGAAGAATAAAACTAAATACTGACTCTATATAACATCATACATAATATATAAATAAAAGTAAAATGGAGTATAGATTTAATGGTAAAAGCTTGAAATGGTAAGACAACAATTGAATCATTTTGAAGTATGGAGGGAAAGTTCAATGGTATTGATTTTATGAACAATTTTTTGGGGAAAGTGGTATGAACTCAAAAGCAAACGAAAGAAAAGCCAAAACAGACAAATGAGTCATATATTATAACCTACAATCAAAAATTTTCAATACATTGTACTGCTGTGCTTCATCCAAATATAAGCCTTCATTTGCATTGAATACTAACTTCTGAAAGTAAACAAATAGAGAATGCTGTTATTGATGCATACATATCCTTCATTTGCATAATAGGAATATTATGTCTGGTTTAATGTTAATGCTGTGATTGGTCCACACCTAAGACTTCATTTGCACTGAATGCTTACTTCTGACAGTGATCAAATGGAGAATGCTTTGATTGGTACATAGACATTCATTTGCATAGCAAGGTCATAGTGACTGGAGTAATGCAAGTGGTGTGATTGGTCCAAATAGAAGCCTCCATTTGCATAAAGACTTACTTCTGCCATTAATTGAAGAATGATTTGATTGGTGTACACGCAGACTTTTATTTGCATAGCAAGGTCCTAGTGACTGGTTTAATGTGAGTACAATGATTTATCCTCCATTGACATTGAATGCTTACTTCTGTATGGGATCAAATGGAGAACTCTGGGATGGATGCATATATAGACCTTCATTTGCATAGCAAGGCCATAATAACTAGTTTAATGTGAGTTTTGTGATTGCATAACAAGTTTATTATGATTGGTTTAAAGTGAATGTTGTGATTGGTCCAAATAGGAGCCTTCATTTGCATTGAATGCTTACTTCTGTATGTAATCAAATAGAGAATGCTGTGATTGGTGCATTTACAGACCTTCATTTGCATAGTAAGGCTATAATGACTAATTTAATGTGAGTTTTGTGATTGGTCCAAATAGAAGCCTTCATTTGTATTGAATGCTCACTTCTGTATGTGATCACATGGAGAATGCTGTGACTGGTATATACATAGACCTTCATTTGGATAGAAAGTCCATTTTGACTGGTTTAAACTGAGTGTTATGATTGGTCCAAATAGAAGTCTTCATTTGCATTGAGTGTATTACTTCTGTATGTGATTAAATGGAGAATGTTGTAATTGGTGCATATACAGACAATTCATTTGCATAGGACAGCCATTGTGATTGTTTTAAAGGGAGTGTTGTGATTTGATCAAAGAGAAGCCTTCATTTGCATTGAATGCTTACTTCTTTATGTGATCAAACGTAGAATGCTGTGATTGGTGCATACACAGACAGTCATTAGCATATCAAGGCCATTGTAATTGGTTTAAATACAAGCCTTCATTTGCATTGACTGCCTACTTTTGAATGTGCTCACATGGAGAATACTCTGAGTGGTATACTTATGTAGACATTCATTAGCATATCAAGGCCATAAGGACTGGTTTAAAGTGTTGTGGTTGGTCCATATATAAGCCTTCATTTGTATTGAGTGTTTACTTCTGTAAGTGATCAAATGGAGAATGCTGTGATTGGTGCATACCCAGACCTTCATTTGCTCAGCAAGGCCATAATGACTGGTTTAATGTATGTGATGTGATTTGTCCAAATACAAGCCTTTAATGTCAATGAGTGCTTACTTTTCTATGTGATCAAATGAAGAATGCTGTGATTGGTGTATACACAGACCTTCATTTGCATAGCAAGGCCATAGTGACTGGTTTAATGTATGTAGCGTTATTTGTCTAAATACAAGCCTTTAATATCAATGAATAATTAACTTCTACCAGTGAACATGTAGAGAAATTTTGATTGGTGCAAAAACATTTCTTCAATTGCAATATAGTTTTGTTGTAGTTACTTTTAAAGTGAGTTCTATGAGTGTTTCACATACAACACTATTGCGACTTGGCTAACAATAAGTGCTTTGATTGTTAAACACAAGCCTTTATTTCCATAAGAGACTTGGTTTTATCTGGGTGTAATGCACAGTAGGGCTTTTATGAATAGTTTAAACTGAGTGGTGTTATTAGTTCAAATACAAAATTTCATTTGCCTGGGATGCCACCAGTAAAGCTGGCATTCTCATGATTTTTCAAAACTAATCTTCATTTGTCTGAATGATTTTAGTTACTAGTGTGTATTTCATTATTCCATGTTTTTTTTGTAAGCAGAAAGTTATTCACATAGGAGTATTGCTGTTACTAGTGTAAAACTGATGATGCTTCAGTTGGTTCAACACAACTTTCCTTTGTATAATAGGCTTGCTATGATTGGTACAGAATGGACTGGCAAGAAAGGACAATGCTATGATTGGTTCTGACAGAAAATTTCATTTGCATGAAAGTTTTCTTGTCACTTGAGGAAAACATAATTCTGTGATTAGTATCAAGATATTCATTTGCATGAGACATTTTTGATTTGTGGAAATGTTCTGTGCCCCTTTCTCCATGAAGAAGCAAACTGTTGTATGTACTAGGTGAGGCAAGTGGTAAAACTTATGATATCTCCCATGGAGATGCAACATTAGGTACAATGAAAATAATCTCTCAATTTGTTCTTTTTTGCCTACATTTAGTAGAGAGGGCTAAGACGCAAGGAAAGAGGTTGCAGAGCCAGTGGAGTAGCAATGACTATAGAGGCAGCAGAACATCCTTTGAGAAACCAGCAGAAAGAGCCAGGAAAGTAGCCAGCTGCTTGACCTCTGAAGAGGCATAGATGAGTGGAAGGAAGGTCGAGCTGCAAAAGTGGCCAAGAGGCTAGCTGTGTAGATGGCTACAATACAAATGACGCTGCAAGACCAGTGGTCAGAAGTAGCAGCAGCAACAACCAGAATAACAACAGTGAAACTGTAGCAAGAGATGCATCCTGAGCAGTCACCATAATAATATAAATAGTTGAACAGTTTGAAAGAGTATGTGAAATAAAAGAAGCAGAAAGTATGGAGAGAGCTGCAGTTTAAGACAGATAGGAGGTCTTAAAGAGTCAGAGAAAGGAAACATGTTACTATTCACTAGAAGTGTTCCATAGAAGTATCTTTAGCACATAAGCTTCTCAGATATCCATTAGATATACAGCACAGTTGTAAAGCAGTGAGAAATTTTGATATGTAAGCTGAATTAGAAGCTGTAATGCTAGTTATTGACAAGAGCAGAGAACTCTAGAGTCCTTGGGCCCATGTAAGATCTATAACACCTTTGTAACTAAGGATCAGAGATTCTTTAAGTTTGCCTATTTAGAAGCTGCAACATTTGTAGAATAATGGTTCCACTATCCATGGCCTACATGAGAGCCATATTAGAGTTACATGCTGCTGTCATTTGCTTCTGTTAAACACCAAATGATACAACTATAAAAAAACCAGTGCTTAAATTGTTTCTTCTTGTTTATGATACTGGCAGAGCAAAAGTACCTGAGCCAGATTACTGGTAACAATACTACATAAAAATGATTCAAGCCATTGACAAGTCTGCTAACTGTTTTATGCTAAATCTTTTCATTAAGTTACACATGCTAAATTGTAAATGACCAAATAATTCCCATATATATAACATCAGAAAAATCTTTATGATATAATGAAATTTCTTGCTGGTCAAACTACTTCCTTCTCTATCACATTTATTTCACTCATGTGCTTTCTATTATGCTATACTTAAAAAAAATTTAAACTTTATTTCATATAGGTCAAATATATCTCTTAAAATATTTATAACTTATTTCTACCAACTTTAAGGCCAGTAGTTTAACCAGCAAGTCGAATTTAATTTCTAAATCTTACCTTCTTCATATATAAAATGAGGAGAACTCACCGCATGGAGTTGTGATAACTAAGTACTCGTACTGACTGCTCCCACTGATGGTGACTTGGGGAACTTCATTTGAGTATTCTCCCTAGTATTGTTTACTTTTCCATTAGTACTATTTATTGTGGCAATCTTACCATTAGGACCAGAATATGTTGTAAATTATTTTGTCCTAACCAATGCATTTATCTCACTGGTGAATCATACTCACCAGTAAGTCATTAGGGAAGGATAATATAATTAAAGTTAAAAGATCCAGGCAGGCCAAAGGTATTGTTTTGATTATTGGAAGAGGAAAAAATATTCTCTTTTTCTTGACTGCATATACATAGCGAAAATTATTACTTATAGTTAATAATGTATGGGTTCAGCATGTGTAAAGCTAGGAAAGGAGGTCAACAATATGTGAACCCTGAAATTGACCAAGGAAGAGTAGAAAGTCAAGAGACCCCAAGGTCTAGTTAAGATATGCCAATCTGGACCAAGCTACTAATCAATGCAAGCACTCCCAAGCTTTTTATTGCCAGCTTCTAGTGTGTCTAATAGAATGCTGACAGATTTACAGAAAATGCTTATTCAAACATAATGTCAGCTCTCTGAGGGAAAAAGCACTTCAGATACCCCAGGTCTCCAAGCTGTAGCAACAGCTACCATACTAGTGGCTATGTTACAAATTAGAATATCAAGGTTTAGGAAATAACTTGCCTAGAATCATATAGGCATTTTGAAGCTATAAGCAAACCAATGCTAACATCACTTCAGTTTTTACCAAATGTTTTTTCTTTTTCTTTCCTCTTCTCTTTCTTTCTTTCTTTCTTTCTTTCTTTCTTTCTTTCTTTCTTTCTTTCTTTCTTTTGTCACTATATATAAGGAATAATCACAGGCAGCACAAATATAACTTTCGAATTTTTCTTTTCACTTAGAAGCTGACTATAAATGTGAAGAAAATTTAATTACTTGTAATAAGTGTAAGCTATTATTATTTTAGGATTGAACATGCTAGATTTTATTGGCATTTTATAGATCTCCAAAGTAAAAATATTTTAGATAGTGATCACTTTCTCATGTGAGCCAAGGAAACTATTCCTGTTTATGCTATAAATTGTAAAGAATGAGAAAGAGAGATCATATTTTAGGATTGGTCATGCTCTATGAATTTGTTTTTGATGGCATAAAAACAAAGGCTTTCTTGTTCTAATGGGATCGTATAATGTGGTCATTTTAGCAATCCATAGAAATCTTCAATGGGTAAATGAATTTCAGTAGTAAAACTCTCTCATGTATGATTACATGTTTCCTTATACTATGCAACATGTATCTATGAGGAGCTTCTAAAATAATGGACTTATAACATCTATCAAAAATTTAATAATCTTTGTAGATTATTATTTGAAATTTAGACACTTTCCACTTATTCTGGCCTGGGATATTAGTTTGGCTCAAATTTGTCTAATTGTATTAGCTGGAAGTATTTCCTACCTTGGGCTGAAGCACAAACCACTCATCACATGGATTTTCAAAGTTCCATGAGTCAAAAGCAATCTCCACCTCTCCAAGGAAACTGTTGCGTCCAAACCGATCATAGTGCCAGACTGAGAGCTGCAGAGTTCTTGTTTCCAGCTGGGTGTGGCTGATAATATACTACAAATAAGATTGAAAACATCACACTCTGCAAGGAGGGGTCTAATTGTAGAGCAGACTGAAATTTGCTTCACTAATTTTCACACCATAGGCATCAGTAATATGAATAAAAAGCCTTTCCATCAGTAATATGAATAAAAAGCCTTTCTATTTTCCCTACAATTGAAGTTATGCTGCAAAAAAACCTAGGTTATACCTAGTTAAGAAATATGTATGTATAAACATATTTATATTATTATATATTATTATTTCTATTTATTTATATGATTTATTATAGGAGTCAGCAAACTTCAGAGACAAGATAAAAGTGTTAGGTGATAAAGAAGCCTCTTTCCAATTTTACCTCTTTGCTTTTGTTTTTCTCATATCTACCTTGTTTAATATAATAACTTATTTATTCATAATAAAAATCCTTAAATCTGAAAAAGTATTGACATGAGAAATTTGTGGCCTAAGCTTCATAGAGGCCAGTGTAAGTGCAGAAGTTAAAAGAAAAAAACAACTACACTCAGGTTGATCAGAAAGTAGGTATTGTGGGTTTGCTTTTCCCCCAGAAGAACATTAAGCAGGGACATGGCCACACACCCTCTCCTCTGTTATTCAGTTATCCATCTGGGTCAGAGTTCAGACTCACTGCTTTCTGAGCTTGGCTCGGTGCTCATTCCTGCCCCATCTGTTACTAGCAGATTGACTTGGATGCTTTGCCCCCTGACTTTCTCTGTCACTGTGTTGCTTGGACTCATCTTTGCTATCCTATTATGACCACTTGTTTCACACTCAGCCTGTGTTTGTTCATCTTCCTTTGATCTGTTTTAATATTGGCCCCTGCTTCTGCACGTGTTTCTGCTGATGCATGTAGACTACTGGCTTTCTTCTATAATTGACCCATGCTGCAATAGACTCTGAACCCTTTATTCTGGGTACAAGTCCATACGTTTTCCCATGATTAGCAACACATTTTATCCTTCCTTTGTCTGTCTCACCAGGCAAGATGAACTCAGAGTGAGAGAAGTGGTTGTTTGTGGCTACCCATACAAAATAAGAATTTCTTTGGAATTTAGAACCTAAGGTCTTTAACCTAGGCATTTTCTGAGACTTCTCCAATCTGACCTTACATTGCTAGTGTTGTTCATTGACCACACACCTATATTTAGCTAAATTCAGAGATCCTAATGAAAAGTAGTACATAATCCTTGTTAGCAGTGCAATAAGTACATACAAAGTGACAATGTCCCTTTAGGACACCAGGAAAGCAGATTTCTCGAATGTGCAACTTAATTTGTTACAAGATATACTAGCGTAGACGTAATTTGTAATTTTAATTGATCATTTCAACTTAAGGTATAACCACAGCCACAGTAGAGGGTAAACCAAGCATGAATAGTTTACTTCGTTTTTCTTTTCTAAAAACTTCTAGAAAATCTAATACCATTCAAATTCTAGTTTTCTAACACACACACACACACACACACACACACGTTTTGTGAAATGGTATATTTAGTCATTCTTTTCTTTTTGGCTTGTTTGTATTTTTATATAAGGGATGAACTCAGTCTGGGCTGGTCTCATTTTGTAGGCCAGGCTTGCTTGCTATCTCAGGCTAGCCTTGAACTCTTAATAACCTTCTTGCATGTAGCTAATTCTAAATCAATGATGTTCTACTTAGCATGGTCTCTTGTTAGTATTTATTTACCTTTAATGTTTCATTGAATTCTGGATTGGTACCTGTCCTGATTTTGGTCTTACGTTTATTGTTTCGGGACTTGTCTGGAAGAAGGTATGACTTGACATAACTGTAAATAACAAAAGATAAAAACCATCATTTGCAAATATACTTTGCTAGAAATATTCCACGATTTCAGTTAGAAAAAGGAATGGGTAAGTGAATAAAAGAGATGGAAATGAAGAGACTTTAGTTTGTACAATAGGATATCATAAATATAATGCTGGGATTTCTATAAGAAAGAAACAGGGGCTGGAGAGATGGCTCAGTGGTTAAGAGCACTGACTGCTCTTCCGAAGGTCCTGAGTTCAAATCCCAGCAACCACATGGTGGCTCACAACCATCTGTAATGAGATCTGATGGCCTCTTCTGGGGTGTCTGAAGACAGCTACAGTGTAATTACATATAATAAATAAATCTTAAAAAAAAAAAAGAAAGAAAGAAACAGTGATGAATATTGGTAGAGAACAGGCTTTGGCATCAAGCAAAGTTATGTGGGGCCACCCATGCATCATTCCTTTTGATAGTCTGGGATTTTACACTGTTGTGTATTTGTTTCATCAAGTGTAAAAAGTGGGATAGTAACAATACCTAACCCACAAAACACACAGGAGTTGCAGTAATGTCCTACTACATAAATGGAATCTGCTAACATCAATAGTCTTACAACCTTTTCTGGGGATATATGTCTTTTCATTACTAATCCTATATTCTGATATCAGGGCATAGACCACTGGAGTGAATGAATGAAGAAAAAACAGATAAAAAGACAAAGTGGAAAATGACAAATTTACGTTTCAACCCAATACCTTGGCTTGTGCTAGCTAGCTCTTTTAGAAGCTTCCTGAGATAGATACATCAGAGAACACAGAGACATGCACAAGATTGAAACATATTATATCAGAGTTCTGAAGCACATGTGTTAGGATTTCAGATGGTTCCTTTCCATGTTGGCCAAAATAATTATATTTGTCAGTTAGCCGTTTAAAATCTAGACAATAGAAAATGAACAAAGTAGTTATACCACTAACTGAGAAGCTATTCATAATTGATAGATTCTGGGAGAAAGAAAATGGCTTTCTTCAATGTAGTGACACTGGGAATAACCAAATATACTCCAAGGGAGTCCTCATGCTCAGGAGTAGTTGACCAACTCCATGTTGTTTGTGTGTGTGTGTGTGTGTGTGTGTGTGTGTGTGTGTGTGTGCACGCTTTCTTTTTTTATGAGAAAGAAAAAGAATTTGAAGTTCACAGAGGAGATCTGGAAGGTTTAGGAGGGGAAAGAATATAATTAAATATATTGTATGCAAATTTTTCAAACAACCAGCTTGCTTCCACCATGAGTGGCCTCTGTGTAAGCTAAATGTTTGTTACTCCTGAATCATATCATGGCTTCTTTCAAATCAAGTAACTAAAGATACAAACATCATCCTCATACTTCAGAAGAGTTCTTATTGAAGGGAATCTTTAACCTCTTCTGAAAAGGAAATGTGCATGCAGACAGAGAAGGCAGTGCTAGAGACAGTAGAGGGGCATCCTATGTGCTTACGCATCTGTCCTCTGTTTCTTTTCATCTCCTATGGCCAGGTTTCTGCAGCTCTTGACAAAAATGTATAGCCCGCCAGTTTTGTAGCAGTAGCTGATGTGGAGAAGAATCTCACCAGTGACTTTAACATTGCCATAGTCTCCTGTTTCACTGTAAACACTCATCATGCTGTTAAGGCTAGTCTGAAAAAAAAAAAGATGACAGAAGTGGTCCAGTGCTATTCTAAGGCTCTAGTCACAGAATCCAATTCCAATTGCTGTTCTATGTAACTAGCAAGGGAGTCAAAAGCGAGGGAAGAAAGAAAGTCACTGGCTTTGCTTGTTTTGCTGGTGATACATAAAATTCTAACCTGAGAAGAATACCTCATCTAGCTCCATTAGTAAGGGAGGCAGGAAGCTTGCTGAAAGAGGAAGCATCTCCTTTGGGTTAGCTGGAAACTTTTATTCATGTCTTGTGAATATGAACTCATTTAGTGATTTCTAATATATCCTTGTTTCTTTACCTCTGTCACTATCTGCCTTTTGCTGTTAGAGTCAAGTGTAATCTATTTAAATACCTAGAATTTAATGATCAGGAAAAAGAAGAGCTTACTCCTTATTATGAGTTAACAGAAATCTTAGTGTCTTTCTCTACACTCACATGTATGCTGTCATTCCTGGAGGAAACAGAGCTGCAGTCTTAACAAAGGTATGGTAGGGCATCCTATACCCAAAGGCTAACTTCATAGATATATGGCTAAATAGATAGTCCATGACCCATAGCTTTGATATTCCATTGAATAGTAATGAGCAAAATATAGCACCAAAAAATTAAAGTACCTCAATTAATCAAAAACAAAAAAATTCTGTAAGGATGATTAAAGATTTTGTCAAGATATTTATAACATGAGATGCATATTTTAAATCAATATACCATTATTATTCAGTGTTAGAAACAAAGACTCTATCTTAGTAACTTGATGGACACAAAATACCAGTAACAGTTGTGAATGATGCAGTAGTTTCATAATCTCTCTTTCACCACAGAGAAGTAAGGACCATAGCAGTACAAATAGCTGACAATTGGGATTTGTTTAAAAAGATAAGTATGTAGGCATAAAAGCTATATATGGAACATCTATCTGCCATATATAATATCTGGATATATGAATGTATAAATCATGTGTGGATATATGAATGTATCTATGTATCTTTCCATCTATTTATCTTACTATGTGTCTGTCTATCTGTCTATGAATAGATTTTATTGTTATTGTTTTATAAAGGCTTTTGTATTTCAAATACGATGTATTTCTTCAAGGAACAGGATGTATCTGACATAGCTCAAAATCTTTTTTAGGCTGAAGTCAAAGGTAACAATAATCCAAGAATTTTAAAATTATACACAAGCTACTTCATAGAGAGCCAATAAGTAACTGAATTTGTTTTTCCTATTCTTAAAATAATACAATATGAATTTTAAATGTTAACTACATAATAAATTATCTGAGGATCTTTGTTGTTGTTGTTGTTATTGTTGTTGTTTTTGTTTTTCGAGACACAGTTTCTCAGTATAGCCCTGGCTGTCCTGGAACTCACTCTGTAGACCAGGCTGGCCTCAAACTCAGAAATACACCTGCCTCTGCCACCCAAGTGCTGGGATTAAAGGCGTGCGCCACCACTGCCTGGCTGGCCTGAGGATCATTTTTAAATGAAGGTTAAGTCTTGGATAGTCTGATATTTTAATTTTTTGACAAATAGCTAGGATTTAAGGACCCAAATTATGTGTGCTTATATCCCAGGTTACCACTGAAAATTCATGGGCATATCATTGAAGGTTTGAAAGGGAAACACAGCACCCATCAGACACTAAACAGAGGAGGCAAAGTACTAGCTAGCAGTTTGCAGTGTCATTATTAATATTTTTTTTTAGTTTTCCAATGAATTCCTATATATATATATATATATATATATATATATATATATATATATATATATGTTCATTTCAGGCATGATGGTACATGTCCATCATCTCAGAACTTAGGAGACACAGCCAGAAGGTTGTTGAGTTTTCTCAAACACAATGAACTGTCTCAAATACAATGAACCAAGGTCAAAAGTCAGAAACAAAATATAAATGTTGAATGGCTAGTGAACATGGTAATCGCTGTTGAGATTCAAAGATCTTTCTTTAGGTTAGGGAAGTTTTCTTCTATAATTTTGTTGAAGATGTTTACTGGCCCATTATATTGGGAGTCTTCACTCTCTTCTATACCTATTATCTTTAGGTTTGGTCTTCTCATTGCGTCCTGGATTGCCTGGATGTTTTGGGTTAGGAGCTTTTTGCTTTTTGTATTTTCTTTGACTGTTGTGTCAATGTTTTCTATGGTATCTTCTGCCCCTGAGATTCTCTCTTCTATCTCTTGTATTCTGTTGGTGATGTTTGCATCTACGACTCCTAATTTCTTTCGTAGGTTTTCTATCTCCAGGGTTGTCTCTCTTTTTGATTTCTTTATTGTTTCTATTTCCATTTTTAGATTCTGGATGGTTTTGCTCATTTCCTTCATTTGTTTGATTGTGTTTTCTTGTAGTTCTTTAAGGGATTTTTGTGTTTCCTCTTGAAGGGCTTCTAGCAGTTTACCTGTGTTCTCCTGTATTTCTTTGAGGGTGCTATTTATGTCTTTCTTAAGGTCCTGTATCATCATTGTGATAAATGATTTTAAAGATCTGACACACTATACAGTACTCAGCAGGTACACTGATCCTATTAGTAATGAGTAACAGAATAACTTAAGGACAGAGTAAAATGTTTACCTGAATTATTGTTTTCAAATAGTTATTAAGTTCAAAATAAATTATTAAGTTTTTGAGAAATAAGACCTTACTTTTAACCTAGTAGTTACATGAGAGAATAACAGAAACACTAGGAGCTCTATAAATTGAGAAAGTTTGGGTTCCAAGCTTTTACAGTAGTGTTGATTCATGGACCATGCCATGTTTCATGTCTTAATCATGTCATGAATTACCCTCAGCCATATTACACAAGGAGAAACTCTGGTTCACTGATTTGTTAGTAATAGCAAGCCATGGAGGAACACTCTGGGTTTCTAGTGAAATGTCCTATAGATCACAGCCTCCTACTCCAACTGACTTTCTCAGCACACCCCATCTCTCTGTAGCTTCATGATCGAAGTGGGATGTGGGGCCCCTATGGTTACAAGAAAATTTAAGAAGTTAAAAAATCTGAGACTTGGGAGGAATTAAAATAATTATAACAATTTTACTACTAACAGCCCCTTTTTCTTTATCAAGACAAGGTTGTGACTTAAAATGGGGATACTTACTGCCTCTTAGGACATGTCTTTTACCTAGTATTCAGATCATTACATTTAATAAACTGGAATCCTGCAGACATGTTAGCTCATGAATCCCTTCCAAAGGGAGTATCTGGCCATGTACAAGTCAGAAAACAGGTGAAATGTCTCATCCAACCATATTTCCCAAACCATGGAACTGGGTAATAGAGTTGGGAAGAGGGAAATGACAAAGGTTGAAAACTCACAGTGTCTGAATCGGCATCAGGCACATTTAGGTAGCTCCTCTTCCTATCAGATCCTGCTTGAGAGTTCTTTAAGGATGTCATCCAATGACCAAAAGAAAAAGTGTATTAGAGCACAGAAATCAGAACAGCAAAGAAATGTACAGTTAAAGAGGTAGATACAATGAAAAGTGTGTTGCTAAATGCCTGCTCTCAGGGAGATCTTTAATTCAAGGTAAGAGCAGAATTTTCCTTGCAGATGGTGGCATGCTCTGGAGAGTTTTTTGTTCGTTCGTTTGTTTGTTTGCTTGCTTGCTTGCTTTGTTTTTTTGAGTAGGATAGAAAGCTGAGTAGGGATGTGTTGTAGTAATATAGTTGACAGTTGTGTAGGGAGTAGTTGGGGTACTGAGAGAATGGTAGGAGGGAAACTTATCAACAGAACTGGAATAATCTGTAGACTTGAGATGACTGGACATTAAATTAGAAAATGAAGAAATTTAAGAATTTCTTTGGGTATTTATGAAACAATTGAGTATGCTTATAGGAGTACCCAAGTGGCTTATGCAATTGTCAATGGTCATATTATGGTAATTAGCTTTTATATCTCTTTCACCCTTTAATTCTTTGAGCTGGAAGTCTTTAAACTTCTCTTACCAGTTCTTTATAAAATTGGAATGAAGCCAGTTCCAAAGATGTGTGAAGATCATGGAAAAAGAAGGAAGGATTCAGGAATCAATATAGAGTGTAAGTTGGTGTGAGGGCACAGGGCAAGCAGGAAATCTACAATAGATTGGACTTTCAATCACACCTTACCATTTCTTTTGAAAAGGCATCGGGAATGAGCAAGAGAAAGAAAGATTCTGTGAGAATGCTTACAGTTGACAGGCCACTTGCCAGACTGTGGGTATTTGCAGAAAAGCTGGAGGACACTAAGTCAACACCATCTTCAGTGTCTTCTAAGGAGTTCTAGGAAAGGATAGAAGAGA
>NC_045030.1:4292394-4300264 GCF_008632895.1 Mastomys coucha | reverse complement strand
TCCCTTGCTTACCACCCCACCCCCTCCTGCTTGCTGGCCTTGGCATTCCCCTATACTTTTACATGAAAAAGAAAGACATTTATTTCACAGACACTCAGAAAATCAAGGAAAAGCAGAGAAATCAACTCTCAGGTTTAGGCTTTTGTCCATCTTAATTACCAAATCAAAGGAGTAAGACAGGGTCAGGGCATTGTGGGTAGTCTTTTTCCTCATAATGTCTGCTTGATGTAAAGAACATAAAATTTGGAATGGCACAGACATGGGTTTAATTCCTATCTCCCTGGTCTCTAAGGTATCCAATTTGGACAATACACTTAGGTATTTTTAAATAAAACTCGCCCTCCCCTGCACACTTTCCTTCACACAAACCCTCCCCATCTCTCTAGTCTCTCTGTACCACCACCTCTTTGTTATCAGTTCTTCCTTATGTGAATAATTGCTGAATATTTTATCATGAAAATTCATGAATTATTTTAACTTACTTTTTTGATGCTTAACATAACTTCTATAAGATTAGTGATCTTCACGGTTATGCTTTTTTAAAAACAGAATTTAAAGACTTTTTTAATGTCTAGATGTATCTTTTTTTTTTTGCTTCTTTGATCTTAGCTCCATTAGTACAGCTTTACCAATTTATATAATGACATTTGTTTCTAAAATGTTTTGCAACCATTTCAAGATTTCTTTTTTTCATAACTATATTTGACCTTAAACTGTTTTCATTGTAGGCTTTATTTGGTAAGTCTTAGAGGCCATGTTATGTTTAAATAGGATTTTTTTTAAAGTTCTAGGTTTTCAAATAGTTTTCTTTCAATACTTTCAAAATATTACTATTTTCATCTTGAGCTCAGTATTATGATAGAAAACTCCCATTAATTTGATTCTTATTTATTTTAAAATAAAATTTATTTATATTCATTTTAAAGAAATTTCTCTTATATTTGATATTCTTTGACTTCAATGTTGCTAGGTGTGAATTATTATTTATTTCTCATCTTGGATACTTTCAAACTAGATATTTCTTTAAAGTGTGGCAAAAACATCCTTACTGTTGTATCAACTAGTGTTTTTTTTTATGCTTCCTATTTTGACTTGCAATTGTGTAGCAGTTACAACACAACCTTCTAGTCTTCATGATTCTTTACTTTCTTGTGAAAATAGATTATTAAAAATTTCAAGCATCCATATGACATGGAATGTGTTCAGAAATGTGTCCATGCATACAAGAAAATAGAAAGGTTAATATAATGAACTCACAATATTAATCATTCAGCCTTAGAGTCTCTTACACACAAGAGTAACTATTTTTGTTCTGGATTCATGGCATGTTAATGTGAATTTCAGATTTCTCATGTCCATTTTCATAAAATATCTTAGTTGAGTTTTGATTGGTATTGAATCCAAAGATTAACCTGGAAGGAGTTTTTACCTTAAAAACATGAAATTTCCTAAACTATAAACAAAGTACCTCTCCATTTATTCAGGCTTCTAATTTAGCTCAATATTTTTTTAAGTCACAAAGTATACCTTGTATATTCAAAAATATACTCATTTCCTACCTTTTTTTCAAGTATGAAAATCATCCTATTATTAGGATTATATTCACAACTTGATTTTCCAGCTGTTTACTAATAGTATGTACCATATAATTGGATTTTATAAATAATCCTATATCTTAAGACCTTGATGAATTGACTGTAGTCATCATATTTTTGTATCATTTATAATTTTCTACATATCAGATCTCATCATCTGAAAATAAATAAACTGCTAATTCTACCTTAAACCCATCCAAATGGCTGAGATCAAAAACTCAAATGACAACACATGCTGGCAAGGATGTGGAACAAGGGAAACACTCCTCCATTGCTGGTAGGAGTGCAAACTTGTCTAACCACTCTGGAAATCAATCTGGTAGTTTCTCAGAAAATTGGAAATAGTTCTACCTGAAGACCCAGCTATACTGACTGCTATTGGGCATATTCCCAAAAGATGCCCTACCATACAATAAGGATACATGCTCCACTATGTTCACGGAAGCTTTATTTGTAATAGCCAGGAACAAGAAACAACCCAGATGTCCCTCAATCAAATAGATACAGAGAATGTGGTACATCTACACAATGGAATACTATTCAGCTAGTAAAACAAGGATATTTTGAATTTTGCAGGCAAATTGATGGAACTAGAAAATATCATCCCGAGTGAAATAACCCAGATCCCAAAGTACATGCACGGTATGTACTTATTGATAACTGGATATTAGCCATAAAGTACAGGATATCCATGATATCCCATAGACCCAAAGAAGCTAAACAACAAGGAAGGCCCATGTGAGGACACTTGAATCTCACTTAGAAGGGGGAATAAAATAGTCATAGTAGGCAGAGAGACGACGGGACCTGAGTGGGAGAAGAGATGGGAAGGGAAATTGGGGTTCAAGATCAGGCGTGGGGAGAAACAAGAGAATGAATAGAAATCTGTAGCTGCCAGGGGTCAGGGCAGGTGGGAAGGGGTATGGCAGAATCTAGTGTCAGAGACCTGGGATCTGGAAGGCTCCCTGTAGTCAATGCAGGTAACCTTAGCCAAGATGTATAGCAGTGGGGACGTGGAACCTGAAGAGGCCACCACCTGTAGTCAGGTAGGACTCCCAGTAGAGGGAGGGATAAGGACACCAACCTACCCACAAAACTTTTGATCTAAAATCTGTCCTGTTTAAAAGAAATGTAGAGACAAAAATGGAGCAGAGACTAAGGGAATGGCCAGCCAATAACTGGCCCAACTTGAGACCCATCCCATGGATAAGCACCAATCCCTGACACTATTAATGGTACTCTTGTGCTTGCAGACAGGAGTCTAGCATAGCTGTTATCTGAAAGGCTCCACCCAGCAGCTGACTGAAAGAGATGCAAATACCCACAGCCAAACAGTGGAATGAATTCAGGAACCCCTATGGAAGAATAGGAGGAAGGATTGAAGGCCCTGAAGGAGATAAGATCTCCACAGGAAGACCAACAGAGTCACCTAACCGGGACCCATGGGGGCTCTCAGAGCCACCAACCAAAGAGTACACACAGGCTGGACTGAGGCCCCTGGCACCTATGTAGCAGATGTGCAGCTCAGTCTCCACCTGGGTCCCCCAACAACTGACACAACAGGGCTGCTTCATCTGGCCTCAGTGGGAGAGTATGAGCCTAACACTACAGACTTCATGCTCCAGGGTGGGGACTACCCAGGGAGATCTAACCCTCTCAGAGGAGGAGGGGTGTCCGGGGGGGGGGTGGACTCTGTGAAGAGGATACTGGAGGGCAGGACAGCATTTAGGATGTAAGAAAAAAGTAATTAATTAATTACTTAAAAAATCACGACCTTGAAAGACAATCTGCAATTTCATTTTCAGGGTTATTTCCTTTGTAATACCCATTGTTCTGTTTTGGTTATTTCTCTGGCAACTTGACACACTAGGATTATCTAGGTAAAGAGAATCAGAAGAGAGAATGCCCCTATTAGATTGGCCTGTGGGGCATTTCCTTGATAAATATTGATGTGGAAGGGCCAAATTCACTGTAGGCAGTGCTACTCTTGGGCCTGATATGTATAAGAGAGCAGGCTGGAGAAAGCCATTGGGTAACAATCCAGTAAGTAGATTCTATTGTCAATTCTAGTAGAATTTATTACTAAATTATCCAGGGGTTTCTGTGTACACAAGTATTATTTCATATTTAGTACAAAATTTAATACTTATAAAAACATTTCTATTTTATCTTACACACCTTTCAAACCTCAAGAACATTAACTAATAATGATAGTGAGAATCCATGTTGTCTACTAAGTTGTAATTGAAATGGATTAATAATATCAACATTTAAAATGGCATATACTCCTGAGTTTGACATATACAACTCCACACTTTTCTGTAGTCTAAAGTTCCTTCTAAATGATGTCTAATGACAGTGCCCAAAGTTGAATATTTTTTCTTTTACAGTTCCAATAGTGATTCTTTTTTTAAAAAAAGACTTATTTATTATATGAATGTACACTGTAGTTGTCTTCAGACACACCAGAGGGCATCAGATCTCATTATGGGTGGTTGTGAGCTACCATGTGTTTGCTGGGATTTGAACTCAGGACCTTCATCAGAGCAGTCAGTGCTCTTAACCACTGAGCCATCTCTCCAGCCCCCAATAGTGATTCTTTGTTCTGTAGTCTTAACATTTTAACTATGATAATGTATGGTGTGTAGATTATTTTCTGATCAAATATATTTAATGTTCCAATTTTTCTATTTTTCTTATGCTTGATGTACATATTTTCTAAAAAATGTCAGCAATTTTCTGGTATAATTTCAGTGAAAAAATATTTTACTTTTGCTTTGCATTTCTACTCCTTCCACTTAATGAATTTGTAGATTTGGCCTTTAATCACTTTACAGACTCCCTGAAAGCTATAGTAATGTTAAGTTATTTTCCATATTGGTACCTAAATATAATTCATCAATAATTTTTAAAAAATAGCATATACTGAGATTTTTAATATTTAATATTTGAAATCATATTTAAATGGCTTTCATCAGTTTTAAAGTAGAATTTTATAAGGTGTGACTAAAATTTTATCAAAAGGTTTTGGCTTTTTTAAACACTTTTTAAAAAAAATTTTAATATATTATTGTAATATAATATTACTTTATTTCACATATATATATTTATTTTTATTTATTCATCTTTTGAGGCAGGAGTTTTCTGTATCACAGCTCTAGAACTCACTTAGTAGACCAGGCTGGCCTCAAACTTAGAAATTTGCCTGGCTCTGACTCTTAAGTGCTAAGATTAAAGGCATGTGCCATAAGCACCAACTTGGCTGAGGTTACCAGCATATGTATATGTATTATACAATTATTAATTTTGTATATTCTATATTATATATTTAGATTATAGATTATGGATTATTAGATTAGATTATAGGTTATAGATTATTGTTTATATAGCATATAGTAATCATATATCATATACCACATATCATATATCATATATATTATTTTAATTTTTATTTGTTTTATTTAATTCATTCATTTAATGCATTTTAACATATTGCCAAGTCACTTTATATTATAATATATTTTAAATTATATGTATATATTCATAAAGCAATTTTACTTGCAGTATTGTTTTTAGTTTTGTACATATACTGTTTTAGCTTCTCTTATAGTTGACAGTGAAAACTGCCAGGAAGGCACATTGTGTGTCTTTATTTTATTCTAAATTTATCACGTAAATGTATAAGTGCCTGAAGCAAGATCTTGCTCTCCTTTCCATGTGTTATTGAACTTTCTTCTACATCCAACTTACCAAGTCTTTGTCTAAAGCGCCTGGGACAGATCTGCTTCTTATGCTTGAAGTGTCCTCTAAGTCTTCCGCAAATGACTCATTCAAATCTAACTCAGATCGACTCCGCTCTGAAGGGAGAAATATGAAATGTAGATGTGAATCAGCTTATTTCATCATCCTTCTGCATTTCTGTTGCAAATGTTTCCATATTTCAGTTTTACATGCAGGCAGATACACACACAGAGAGAATACAATGTCATGGAAACCACATCCAGGCTCATAAACTTCATGCTGTTTTACATTAATATACTTAAATTTTTATAATGTTTTGAAAATTGCCTTGGTATGAAGACGAATACATTTCTGTTCATTTGGCCTTTGATCACAGGAGGTTAAGTGCTCTGTTATAAAATCCATGGGTAGCTTTAAACTGTTTAAAGATTCTGATTTATCTCTTCCTAAATAATAAAATTGTACATAGATTGGGTCTTTAAGCTTCATGAGAAAAATCATCACTTTTGAAGAGAATTCACTGTGTTTGCATATTTGACATAAAATGAAGTCAACTAATCATAAATATCTACTCTTAAATGATATGACTTCCTTTCACGCCAAAGAGAATGAATATAGAAAGAGGTTCTGATTTCATTAGTCACTTGAACTTTCCTTTGCCAATATCTTGATATTAGTCTTTAAATTATCAGTTAATAAATGACGTGCTTCTCAACAAAGCTATAGACAGCTTACCAAGTCAGGGCAATTTACTTGCACAGAATATTTCTGTTCTAAAGTCCTGCTGAGACAAATATTGTTGCTTATAGAGGAGAGAGACTAGAAAGAGCAATCAAATACTTAAGTTTGAAATGGCAAACACAGTGATGAAGTGCTTAGCATGGTGCCTGACAGAGTACACACTGAATGATCAGTTCTGGAAGATATGCAGTAGATGTTGACCTTATGATGTTAGTTTCTAGGTTACACTAATATATTTTCATTGAACAGGTGAGTTTCTTTACTTTTTCTTTTAAAATTATATCTATATTTAGGGTATGTTTGCAATCATGTGTGCCATGACATAAGAGTGGAAATCACAGGACAGCATTTGGGAGTTGGTTCTTTCCTTTCGCCATATGAGCCCCAGGGAACTGAACACACAGGTTCACACTACATCATCTTGCTGGGCTACTTTCTTGTTTTTGAGAACATGCATTTTAGAGGGCGGTGGTTCCCAGTGCCATACAACTACGTGGATACACTCACAAACATGTAAAAACATGCACACACAAACCATGTGGGAGCCTGCTGCCTAGGAGCAGCTTCTTTGAAATTCAAGTTGTAAGCTAGAATCTAGCCTTGGGCTACGTGAAGATGTTGCCATTGAGCAACACATAATGGTTTAATAATGGTTTAATATTGAAGGTTTAATTATGAATTTAGCTCAGTGTATGGCACATAAACATTACAATAATGATGTATTTCTCTGAATTATTTTCTTATAGGTAATAAACTATTATATAAATACTATTCATATGAGTAAAATCTTCTCACTAATATCTTTAATATGTGTGCTGCTAGTTTTTTTCTTTAAGGTATCATAGAATTCCTTTTATTGAGATAATATTGTACTTAGTTATTCTTGTAATAATGTATTTAATAATACATATATTGAAACTAGAGTATAATTACATAATTTTCTCCTTCCCTCTCCTCCCCCCAAACCCTCCCATGTATACCCCACCCACTCCCTTTCTGCTGTTACTGTCAATTGAGAAAATGCTTCCATCAAATTGGCCTGTCAGTAAGTCTGTGAGATCGTTTTTCAATCAATATTAATGTGGAAGAAAGCAGATCATTGTGGACAGTACCTCCCTTGAGCAAGTGGTGCTGGGGTATATTAATACAGATTGAGCACACCATGAAGAGCAAGTCAGTAAGCCACACTTCTCTATGGTCTGTGCTTTAGTTCCAGTTTCCTCTTCATGATAGACTATGAGCTATATAAGGAAATAAACCTTTTCTTCTCCAAACTGCTTTTGGTCATGGAGTTTATTCCAGCAATAAAAAGCACACTAGGCCAAGCTACTTACAAGTAGTTCTAGTTTAAAGATGAAAAAATATGTCTGGATATAGGGAATATCCAAACATTTTATAGACTGAATCATCATTCCCTTGATCCATGAGAGTTATTACCTGTCAAATCAAATGTACCCTAGAACTATTTGTAATTTCTGTATTTTTATACTGATAATCTGGTATACCTTTGAACCTTCATAATGACTTATGACAAACCTATATACTCAATAAGTAAATTTTTCATAAATGGAGTGGTCCAAGGCATTACTTGGGACCACCTTTAGAAAATGCTTTTGCATTGGCCTATTATTATGATGGATGATTTTCTCATCCACTTTTATATGGTAATATAAAACAAGAAATTCGGACTGGAGAGATGGCTCAGTGGTTAAGAGCACTGACTGCTCTTGTAGAGGTCCTGAGTTCAAATCCCAGCAACCACATGGTGGCTCACAACCATCTGTAATGAGATC
>NC_045030.1:4270209-4291374 GCF_008632895.1 Mastomys coucha | reverse complement strand
TTTCTGACATGAAACCTCAAGAACTGTAGGCTAAAGCAAAATTCTATTTTTAATTTGTTGTATCTCAGGCATTGTTGCAATACTGGAAAACCAAACATGTAGAATCTTCTTATTAATTTTGTGTCTAGCTAGAGCAGTGGTTCTCAACCTTCGTAATGCTGTGACTCTTTAATACAGTTCCACATCTTGTGGTGACCTCCAACCACAACATGATTTTCATTGGTACTTCATACCTGTACTTTTGCTATGGTTGTGAGTTGTAATATAAACCTCTATGTTTTCTGAGGGTCTTAGGAGACCCCTGTAAAAGGGTCATTTGATCCCCAAAGAGGTCCATAGCCCACAGTTTGAGACCCTCTGGGCTACACCCTAGAAAGCTGACTCACATACATCTTACTTTTTCTGTCAACATTTAAACTAAGACCTTGTCATCTTTTCCATTTAAAAGGCTATGTGATCAAAATTCAACATATATGTTGAAATAAAAATGTCATGCATGCATAATGCCTAGCAATGTTTATAAGAATGGAGAGACTTGTAAGGAGTAGGTGAAGTGCTGAGTGAATGTATTGTTTGACATGAGAATGGCCATGACAAGAACATGCCTTATTACTGTGTGTGTGTGTGTTTGTGAGTGTGTGTGTGTGTGTGTGTGTGTATGTGTGTGTATAACTTACTGAGTCCATTTAGCATTGTTCATGCATATACATGTCCAGTGCTGACCACTGGGATTCAAAAAGCTATGCAGGAGCACAGCCTTAGAGGAAACAGATTCTCTTCTTCAGCAGCCATGTCACTGAGATTTCATAGGGACATTTTTCTCTGTCATGTCTAATGGGCACACTATCTAGCTAAGCTTTATTTAACATTAAAAAAGAGAAACCTGTGGGCCTCTTGAGAACTAGGGTAAGGTTAAATGCCCATGAAAATGGCACCATGATATAATAATTGTTAAAACCAAAAGAGATTTTACCATTTTTCTTTATAAACAGTTAAATAGTACCCTACAGGCTGAGTTCACTCCTGGTTGCCTGACATCTTAAGACATTCAGGAATACTTTAATAAGGCCTCCACAGATAGATTTGCCCCTTACTTGCTTAGCATGTTAATCAATTCAGCTCCAGTAGACTCTATTCATTATTTCATCATTTTCAACATGTAAGACCTATAGCAGAAAGTATATTTCTTCTAATTTCTCTAATTAGCATAGGGTAGCAAAGTTTATCCAAACTGTGACAGAGGTCAAATAGATGAATTAGTTTAGGTCCGTTTTTAACAGCTCATCAGAAAATTCTTAATACATGGAAGACCTCTAATGAAGCAAGACTAAGCTCCTTACTAGCAATTATGATGATGGAAAAATTTTCCACAGGTGATCTGGTGGTGCCATTAATAGTGAACATTAATAGGTAACTTAGCATTGTATAGTCATTTACATATAACACATGCTCTAGAGCAGTGGTTCTCAGACTGTGGGTTGCGACCCTTTGGGGAGCTGAACAACTCTTTCACAGGGGTTGCCTAAGACTGTTACAAAACACAGATATTTACAATATTATTATAAATATTTACAATAATTACAATATTATAATCTGTTATATTCATAACAGTAGCAAAATTACCATTATGAGGTAGCAGCGAAAATGATTTTATGGTTTGGGGTTCACCACAGCATGAGGAACTGTATTAAAGGGTAGCAACATTAGGAAGGTTGAGAACCACTGCTCTAGATGTTCAGGTGAAGCATAAAATTAGCAATTTATAATACAGCACAGAGACATTCATTTCCTAAAAGTTTTTTCATTTATAGGAGAAAATGTCACCTTTGTCACAGACACATACATACACATAATTGTACCCAAGTGCACACACACACTTACACCCCCATGCATACACACACAGATGTACCCACATGTATACACACACACACTTCCACCCACATGCACATATATACACACACTGTACCCATAAGCATATATACACACACTTGCACCTACATGCACACACACACACACACACTTGCACCCACGCATATATACCTTTCATCAGGAAAATAATATGATTTATGAATTGCTTTTCTGTCCTATTAACAGAAGAAAATATTTTCTTCTTTCTGCTTTGAAAGCACTCACTTAGACCAGCTAGAATAGAAGAGCAAGCAAGCTCCACACCATCACTGTCTAGTCAGAGTAAATCTTCCCAATTTCATTGTAGGAGATTCATCCAGACAAAATTGTTCTTTCCCCTTAAATAATACATGGGAAGATAGATCATCCTTGTTTTGAGATGGATCAAACTGGATTAGCTCATGGCAACTGGACTGACCGTCAGCTGCTACAACCAGCATAAAGAACCTGAGGTGAAAGCATGCCTGATTTGCTAAAGGAAAACTAAAGGGACAGCGGAGGGAAGTAAGGGAAACCCAGAGGCCATTTGGAAAGCCTTTGCCATACTACAGTCATTAGAAAGAGCTTGGGAACAGGGAGGCAGCAGCAGCAAGGGTAGGGAGCAATCAGACTGTCAGTATTTTGGAAGAAGCATCAAAAGACATTTGGACAGATTGAATATCAGTGATTGATCTGTTCCAATAAAGCCTAAATTGTACTTCCTTAGATAAAAGGCATAATTTTAATTTCATGCATATTTATACTAAGCTCAGCAAGTGGATTTGTTTAGCAGTCAGAAAAGTGCATAGGTTGTTGATGACTATATTTCCTTCTTTGGTAACCTAACAAGGAATGATATTTAATGTATTTATGAGCTGGTAGGGAGGAGACACTGAGAAGATACTTGTACAAGGCTCAGGGACCTTGCATGCCTTATAAAGAAACCTGTGACAAGAGAAAAGTATGAGGAAGGGGGGGCTGGAAATAATGATGATGTTTTCCAACTATTATGATATTAAAGTGTTCAAAAACGTTATCATCTGCTGTGCCTGTGCAGTGAGTAGCAGCTGACTGTCAGTCCAGTTGCCATGAGTTAATCCAGTTTGATCCATCTCAAAACAAGGATGCTCTATCTTCCTACGTATTACTTGAGGGGAAAGAACAATTTTGTCTGGATGAATCTCTTACAATGAAATTGGGAAGATTTACTCTGACTAGACAGTGATGGTGTGGAGCTTGCTTGCTCTTCTATTCTAGCTGGTCTAAGCTGGTGCTTTCAAGGAGGGGGAAAGGAAATATTTTCTTGTTACTAAGACAGAAAAGCAATTCATAAATCACATTATTTTCCTGATGAAGGATATATATATATGTGTGTTCAGATATTTTGCAAACTATTTAAGACAGGGCACTTATGTTTAAAGATGGAGCAGCAGCTTTCTTGTTTGTATCTCTCAATGCCCTTGTCTATCTGGAGTACACTGCCCAGACATTTGCATGGCTAATTCTTTTCATTTATTTTCAATCTTTCCTTGTTCAGGGCCTTTCAGGAGGTTTCATTTCACTAAATCATGGCTAAATCAAGTATTGACATTCATATATTAAGATTTCTTAATATAGATGCCACCAATATTAAATTTCCTGCTTAATAAAAAAGTCTAGTTGGGCAGTGGTGGCACACACCTTTAATCCCAGCACTTGAAAGGCAGAGGCAGGTGGATTTCCAAGTTTAAGGCCAGCCTGATCTACAGAGTGAGTTCCAGGATAGCCAGGGCTACACAGAGAAGTTTTGAAAAACAACAAACAAACAAACAACAACAGCAACAAAACCCAAAAAACCAAAACCAAAAACAAAGTCTAATAGATGGTAACTTAATTCTAAGAAGACTTCAAATAAAATAGTTGATAAAAGAAAGTATTATTCCCAAATGCTTGGTGATTTTTCTTCCTTAAAGGAAAAAAAAAAGGTGATACAAAAGATCATTTGACATATATTTGGCTATGCATATGTATATGTATATATGTGTGTGGGTATTTATGTACACACACACATATATAATAGTAACTTTAAGTCTTAATTACATGTCTGACTTCTCATTTTAACATACGTAAAGAAAGGAAAATTATGAGTTGAAGGTTCTACTTTTCCTGTAGACTATCAATCAGCTTAGAAAAAAATTAGTATAGCTAATTTATAAATATGTCCTCTGAGAAGTAACATGAAGGATGGAAGTCAGAACTTCCAATCAACTTTTATATTTGTTTAAATCACACAGACATTTAAATGCCTGTCATGTGATACCACCTTTAATACCTGGCTTGCCCTTTCTTTTTGATTTTGGGTTTCTAGGTCAATGCTAAGGATACATTCCTTTCAATAGCATAAGCGACATGCTCTGACATACAGAGAATTTAAACCCAGTCATGGGTGGTAGTAAAACTAAGTCCCAGAGACTGGGTATCTTTTTATAGTTGTTTACTTACTCTACTGTTGATGGAGGTCACACTACGAGTACTTGGGGCTGGTGACCTCTGAGTGCCTGGGATTCCACCATTGTTGTAGCTGCTTCTTGATGTTATTCGTCCAGCCTCCTGGTCAATGAGATCTGATGAAGTGGTACTTCCCCTAAATGAGAGGACGGATCACATTCTGACTTTGACATCAGACAAAGACACTGGCTAGGAAATGTTTAGGAGGAAAATGATGAGGGATGCAAACCACCCCAGTTCACTAGGACCATACTGGAGCAGTTTTCAGGATACCTTCCTCAAATACCTGCAGGACTTCACCAGGTCCTATGCCCCACATCCTGACTTATCTAACTCAACTGTCTTTTAATAGCTTCATCTTACCTTGCAGACTTTATTTCCCATTTTCATGAGCACTCTGATATATTATGTATCTCTAAACTGACCAAATTTACAGGCACATACATCTAAGTCATTTGTTTCCTTTCCCCACATTTCATTTTCATTCTTTATTGGTATATCTATGTATATTGTTTGGCATTCTAATTCTTATGCATATGTCAGTCTTGAATGTATTCTTAATTAACTGTGTAGGCTGTCATCTCCAGCATCCTCCTTTGTACAGAGTCACTCAGTTATACTTATCAATGGTTAGAAATTAGAGTTCAGTTCTTAGTCTGACTCATGCTATAAAATAGTGACACTGGATAAATGGACTCAAATCGCCTTCATGTTTGAGAAAATGATGTGATTCTATTGAGTGAGGAAAAAATGCAATTCCTGCTCAGGAGGTGATCACAGGGTTCTTCTTCAGTGGAGCGTCACCAGTAAACATAGAACTCAGACAAATTAGAATTTAAAAGAAAGATTTGTCTCTGGGAGGCCTGCTCTTTTATGAAGGGAAATGGAGGAGGAGTGGATCTGGAAGACATGGGTAGTGTTGAGAGGGTGGCTGGGAGGTGAACAGAGGGGACACTGCAGTTGGGATATAATGTATGAGAGGAGAATACATTTTAAAAAATCATTCTTCTTTTATTCCTTATCCACAGTGAGTCCAAAATAGGCTAGTAAATAAAAATATAGTGTGTTTTCCATTACTATTTTTGTAAATTATAATAATAAGCATATAATTGATAAGGTATACTAACAATCAACAGTGAATGGGGTTTACAGTTGAGCCAGCTAGAGGGAAAAACAAACAGAATAAAAAAAGATTATTTTTGTTTTGTTCTTTGAGGTGGGGGTCTCACAATTCTGTTGTGGTTGATCTAGAACTCACACAGATCTGCCTGCCTCCTGAGGGCTGGCATTGAAGCTGTATACTAGCATACCAGGCAAAGAAAGAACTGTAACAATGTTTGAAACTACTACCAGAAAAATAAATCTGGCAAGAGAAGGAACAGGCAATGACCATCATAGATGTCAACCATAACTCCTGAATATTTTTCTGACTGGGTGCTAGAGAAGCCACCAAAGCAAATTATTCCCTGATTGACATCACCAGCCCCTATGCACGCAGCAGCAGTATTTATTATATTTCAGGTCTTCATCAGTTTCCATTTCCTCAAAATAACATTTCTATTTTAATGATGAGAAAAGTGAGTCTTAATGACATTAAATATGAGTAGGGCATGATGTACCCAACCATTACTGTCAGTATTCCAGGAGCCAATATGGGGAAATCATGAGTTTGAGGCTAGCTTGGATTAGTTAAGTGGGGTCTTATAAAACAAAAAAGAAGGGAGAGAGAACCATCATTCTTGCCTTTTCTGCCCATGTGTTTTTTTTCCTCTGGTCTGAGGACCAGCAAAAAGGGGGAAGGGAAAGGGCACTGGGAAGCAAATAAAGATAATGTATGATGATATAAATAAATGACAATTTCACAGTGAATTTTGCTATCTTCTCTGCTAACTAAAAATATTAATAAAAGAGCTACTGTATTCACATACACACTACTATATCACCTTACTGTCACTAAGTTAATACTCAGAGAAGGGATTAAAAACAATATTATACATCCACCCAAGCCTGAGCTGATTTCTTCTGCTTTTTCATACTGACTGTCATCTCACTCATATCAAGTCATACTAATCAGGAGAATTCCTCTATGTCAAATTCTTTTGTTAACATGTAGCATCTCTGCCCTCCTCTTTCTAGGGATAACTCCAAATTACAGTGCTATGGATATATCTCAGAGAAGTTTATGGCTGTTTTTGTTGGTTTGACAAAAACCATATTTTCTGAATTAATCATTTGATGTAATGTAAAAGTCTAAGTTTTAGGGATAATTTTCCTAGACCCTCCTCCAGTAGGCACTTCATTTAGACAACAGTTAGCCACATTCATACTTTTCCACATGCTTCTGCTCGTCTCAGAGATCCTACTTAGTTTAGGAGATTTGACACCTACCCAGTAATGTGTCATGACCACAGGTTGTTGATTCTCAGAACAATATTATTCTAGAAACACCTCTCCCTATGGCTTTAGGAAGAAAAAATCCTCTTTTAAAATATGCCTAATGGTGAATCTTTTAAAAAGAGGTCAAGAAATTACAACCAACGGGATTTGTGTGAATATTTCTGCTTCTATCTGTGTTTAAGGTCTTCCCAGATATAAGCAGTTTTGACAAAATTTCCATCATGGTTTTAATAAGTCTGACAGGGAAAGTCCTATCACTACAGAGGCTCTATAGCAGTTGGTTAATCAGAGCGATGACATTTAACAGGCTACCCTGTAAGAAGGAAACAATTCCTGTGATCCTAAGTCAGCTACTGGAAATTAGTATTGCCAACAGCACTAGCTCAGAAATGACATACACTTTCACATTTGTCCTTGACATTTACTGTGAGTGTCTCAACATATTTCCTTCTGGTTGATTAGACTAAGGAAAGGTTTAGTCTAAAGAGGCACAGAGTTTTAAATACGTAGGTGTCAAGTGTTTTGATATTATTTAAATATGACACAAATACAGGAACCTTTGCCACTTAAATAGAAAGAGGATCATAGCATCTGAGTCAAATTTAGAGAAGTTTGAAAGCCAACTATGAAAGCTCCAGTTTTGATTCAGACATTATGTTGCCATGATTTAAACACATTTTAGAAACTAATGGCAACAAATGTTCAGGCTAACAGAGTTAAGGGGAAATGGCAAGAAAGAGATACATTTGACAGAGTCTGTGGGCTTACTTATATCAGCTTACTGAGAAACACATTTTTTCTAGTTTAGACCAGTCTTCTCTATTTTTGTTCATGAAATATACTTTGAAAAGCCTACGCATTTGTTATCTCTAAGTCCACAATGTCCCCATATATTGATGATGCCCTTGAGATGCATACGTTTGTTTAGAGGATCCAAGGATAAGAAAGACAGATACTATAACTTAATGCAATATCTTCCTGGTTTATATAATACTCTTACAGGAGTGGTATCTAGGAAAGCATTTTCTGGTACCCCCCTCCTAGAATGGCTGACAGTTTTGAGCCTGTACTTCCTGGTTAAATGAGTGTGTGGAGAGGACACCCAAGAGCTACTAATATTGAGCCCAAGGCATAATACATGGTACCAAACCGAGAATGCAGAGTATTCCTTTTGAGGCTTATAAGCTTTTCTAACTTCTTTCAGTTATTTCAAATATGAAATGAACATATGGGAAAGATGGGGGAAAGAAGTTACAGTTGGAAAATAAGATAAGTCTGATAAATGAGACAGAAATATCAAAAATATAAAAAGAAAAAAGGGAAAAGTTAAATGCAGTTCTCTCTCCTAGTCTTTGGTGATCCAAAACGCTACATCTTTAATCTTTCTTACATGACCTCTTGTGGCACATCTGAAACCTCACAGTAGACACTTTGAGCATGTAATCTAAAAATCAGTATATTTTAAACTGCCTAGCTGGTTCCAACACACAGAAAAAGCTGGAAAACACTATGCTAAACTGCTCAGTAAGTCAATTTATCTCAGACATGTGTCCACTTTCATTCATCACTTTCCATGGACCAGCATGCTTCCTATTTATCATAGTGCTCACAGGAAAGTGCTGAGCTGTCCTCATGGCAACTATGATGAATGAAGATATAGTTTCTGGTGTGAGATACTAAGATTTGACAAAATGGTGGATTGAAGTATGCACATATAATATTTTTGCTGGTCAGCAAGCTAAGAATAATTTCTCATTTTTAGATTGATGATAAAAAACAAATGTATCTTATGGTACATAAAAATATGAACTTTAAATTTCAATATAAATAAATTAAATGGGATTAGCAAGCATCCATACCCTTCTATTTATATATTGTCTGTGCTGCTTTCTGCAACCAGAGAATTGAGAAGTTGAGATGGAGAATTTATGAGCCACAAAGCCAAACATATTAGCTTGAATATATAAGCCATTCACAGATATATAAACACAGAGGTACAAATGTCTACACTTAAAAAAAAAAGTCAAACTACTTGGAAAGGCCAACACATTCTGAAAGAATAAGTTATAAATGGATTATAAATACTAGTTTCTTGGTAAGGAATATTTGTGGAACTCTAGACCTCATTTGTGTCCTGCTGATAAGTATATGGATAAATCCATATTTCTCTCTGTGCTCTATCATTATCCTCACTTAAGTGCACCAAGATGCTGTCTTCTTAATCCCTCAATCGTCTAATAATGTGCTTTAGGATGTTTATAACAGTTTGTGGCTTTGATTCCCCATCCTTTGCTTCCACTAAAGGGGGGGTTCTACTTACTCAAAAGAAGTTAATATAGAAAAATAAGATTTAGTAGATCTGAATGTTAGAGTAACGGTAGCAGAAAGCTTATGCAAATGTTCAAATAATAACTGATTTGATGTAAGGCCCACTTCATAAGATGGAAATAATCTCCAGTACTGCTTGGGTGCCCAAGAACCAGAACAGGAACTACCAGTCTTTAAAAAAATAAAAATAGTGATAAGAACAACTCCTAATAATATTCTGATATGTTCATAGGTCAGTACCTTATTCATCCATCATCAGAGATGCACAGCCAGATAGTATGGAGAGAGATAGAGAAAGAGAGAGAGAGAGAGAGAGAGAGAGAGAGAGAGAGAGTTTTGAATGTGCATTATGGATGGAGTCTGTGTGTATGGAGATCAGTAGGCAATGTTGAGTATCATTTTTCAGGTGCAATTTACCTGTCTTTTGACACAGTCTCTCAGTGGCACTGAACTCACCAAGTAGGCTAGCCTGGCTATGGGGCCCCAGGCACAAACCTAGCTCCTCCCCATGTGCTGGTATATTATAAGCATGTACCACAGTTACCTGATATGTTAAAAATAAAATATCAATATGGAACTCAGTTGCTCTATATCAGACACAGGTAAATTTATAGAATAGAATTCACAAGATTTTAGAGATACAACATATGTGAAAACAATGTTAAACCCTATTTTTTAAAAGAGTTTGCTAAATAAATTATAGTGTGTCATCTAGAGAAAAGGTTGGGGGGAGGACAAAGAAACTAGTATTGACTATGAATGTGATCCCTAATCCAAGCTAGAACACTCCCACCTTGCTAGAGTATATTATCATGGAGGGGATGCTGCCTACTAGAAATCTTAGTTGTAAAGAAGATAATAAAAATCCTACTTGGAACAGGAAATTAATATTACTTATAATTAAAGTACAGTCAGGGACTGGAGAGATGGCTCAGTGGTTAAGAATATTGACTGGTCTTCCAGAGGTCCTGAGTTTAATTCCCAGCAACCACATGGTGGCTCACAACCATCTGTAATGAGATCTGATGCCCTCTTCTGGTGTGTCTGAAGACAGCTACAGTGTACTTATAATAAATAAATAAATAAATACATCTTAAAAAGGTATATATATATAAAAGAAAGTACAGATAGTATTACATCATATGATAGATTTAAGAAACTTACTTTCTCAAAATAATATACATATGGAAATATAAAATCATAGAGGTAAAAAAATACACCCTGTTTCCAGGAAACCATGAAACACAGAAAAGTGGGGCTTGGAATAAGGATGAGGTTAGTGAAGGACTGGATTTAGTGCTATCATCTCTGTTTTTGGTTTGGAGCCAAGCAATGCAGCTTGTAAAACTTCAGAAACAGTGTGACAATCAATAAGAGCAATTAAAAGTAAAAGAATAATTCTAGTGTGTGTGTATGTGTATGTGCACGTGTGTGTGTGTGTGCATATGCATATGTGTGTGTGTGTATATATGTAGGGGACCAAAGAGAAAGGAAGAATAACAAAGTGGATGCTTATCCATAACTTCCAGTAACATGAACAAAATGCTGCCTAGAAATACATCCACTTCTACTACACAACAGATTTCAAGGGTTCTGTATTTTTCATGTGATGATAAGGAGACACTTCTCTTACATCCTATTACTAATACTCTCCATAGCTTCTAAGGGCCTTTCTGATGCTGCTTTGTACTTCATGCCTTTAAGATTTGTCCATTGAGACTGGAGCTGCAGGTCCAGAAATGCCTTGAAATTTTTTCCTTCTAACCCACATGGTAGAAAACTTAGATAAAATACAAAACTCTTAAATTTGAATTTCATATAGACAGTTTATTAAGAATTAAGTTTTCTAATATTTCACTGTATATACTTATAGTAAAAAATATTATCTCAAGTTCTTATTTATCTGAATATCCTTTATCTTTACTTGTTAAGCAAGGAAACCCTGCATGGAGGAATCCATAGTCAGTGACTGACTTAGGTCAGAGTAAAATGGCCTAGCTCCTCCAACTGCAAAAGGACATAGTTTGTATTCCTAAGGCTGTGGCTGGGGTCTCAGACTAAGTCTAAACCTGACATGCATCATTACCTAGCCATCACATTCCCTCTTCTGCCTCTCCTAATGCTCTTATATTAGAGGCTGGAGAGTTGGGAGGTGGTTTGAGAGTTAAGAGCACTTTTGGCTCTTCTAGAGGACCTATGTTCATTTCCCAGCACCCACATGGAGTTACACTTTGTAACTCCAGTTTCAGAGGTGGCCTCTGTGGGCACTACACTCACTTGTGATGCAGAGAAATACAATCAGGCCAAACACTCATACCCATAAAATAAATTTTTAAAAATTAAGTCAATTGGCTGATTAATCATTTACATGAATCCTTGTCTGGAGGTCTGTTTCTGATAGAGCATAGCAACCACTCACTAGAACTTAGAAAGAATTTGGGGTAGCTGCTGTGAGTAGTATCCCATTTATTAATGGCAGTAGACAACCTTTTAAAAACTATCCTTCGTTTCGTATGTCTGGTCCCTAGCACCAAGTGAATAACCATTTGTTATTCTCTCCTGAAGGGCTTTGCCTTTCCCATTCTGTTTATAGTTCTCCAGCTTTGAAACCACTTAAGAGAAATAAATCAATTAGGCATCTGATGAAACATCATTTCTGCTCATATATGATGTAAGTTTTTAAAAGGAATGTCTTAGCCCAGATGCTCCAGGAAAAGACCAATATGCCATGC
Source organism: Mastomys coucha (assembly GCF_008632895.1). Taxonomy (NCBI): domain Eukaryota; kingdom Metazoa; phylum Chordata; class Mammalia; order Rodentia; family Muridae; genus Mastomys; species Mastomys coucha. Next base: position 4,279,543 of record NC_045030.1, on the reverse strand, counting down.
AGAAATAATATGCTTCATCAAGAAAAGAGGAGCATGATTGCTAAGCTGGGTCAGGTCATAGATGAAAGAGATGAGCATCTCACAATTTCTTTAGATGATAGTTAAGAAAAGATAGCTCCCCCACTTCAACATTTTAAGGAAACACATGGGGCAAGGGAATGAAGCTCATTATGGAAATCCATTAGTAAACCATTACCAAGGTCAATACATGTCCAGGGAAAGGACAGTTTGCTCTTTGGATCTTTTGAGCATTTTCACTTTTCTTAGTAGGAAAACATTACTCTTGACATGCAAGAGCCAAATGACCCTGATGACAATATTTCAATTTTCTATAAACTATTTTAGATATTCACAACTTAAAAGAAAACTGTGAAAGGATGCAGGGATGTCACCCTCCACAATAGATGGCTCCCAGCAAGGACTTAGTTCTATTTAGGAGGCAGGCCACTAAAGATTTTGACCATGCCATAGTGAATATGTAGATAACACAAATAGGACTTTTTTTTGGCTAGAGGAGAGGTCACAAGGGTGGGGTTTAGACAGGCAAGAACTGGTAAGTGAATGTCATAGGGGTTTATGAACCAATAAAAAATATGTTGGAACAAAAAGATAAAGTCTTCTTTGGGTACATGAAAGAGGTATCTGGGAGAGGTTGGAGGTAGAAGTGGGGAATGAGTATGATGCAGATAGATTGTGTGCATGTATGAAATTTCCAAAGAATAAATACAAAGATTTTAAAAGTCTATTTACAATCTGTCTTTCAGTTTATAATTATAAGAAAATCTGGTGTCAAAACACCAGTATTTGATGAAACATGCCCATATGGTATTACTGCTTTATAATTACTCATGCCTAGCAATAGAGAAGACAAAAGACACAAACCCAGGCAAAATGATTCTGAAATAACAGCATCAGCACCTTCATCATTTAGAGAAAGCTGCTTGTCCTTGATGAGCTAATATAAGGCAAATAATTCAAAATCACATTATCTAGTTTTGCTTGATAGGCCTGGGATCCTCTGTTTTCTTTAAACAAGGAACTCATTCTTCCCTCTTTTTATATACTGTCCCTCTTAAAATGTTAGCCTGAAGTGTAAAATAGTATGATGGTGCTGGAGAGATGGAGAGATGGTTCAGGAGTTATGAACTCTGGCTGCTCTTCTAAGGGACCCAAGTTTGATTTCCTGCACCCACATGGCAGCTCTGAGTCACCTGTGATGCCAGTCCCAGGGAATCCAATGCCCCATTCCAGCCTCAATGGGCACTAAGCATGCATTCAGTGCAAATTCATATGTGCAGCACAACACCAAGTACAATAAAATTTAAATCTATTAATAAAAAATAAAACAAGATGGCTCAACCACAGGTTCCCAAGGAAGCTGAGAAGAAGAGACCGATGCCTTTGAATACCTTTCATCTCTGCTCAGAGAAGCAAAAAGGAAAATTAAAATTGACATTCATATTCATTCTCTCTCTCTCTCTCTCTCTGTCTCTCTCTCTCTCTCTCTCTCTCTCTCTCTCTCTCTCTCTCCTCATTTTCTCATTTTGAATTTCTGAGACATGCTCTCATCATGAAGCCAAAGCTGCTCTTTTACTCATTATGTAGCCCAGGCTATTCTGAAATTCTCAGCCATTGTTCTGCTTTCTCATTCTGGAAGCTGATTTGACTGGTATGCAAAAGCATTCCTGATTTGAAGAGAGAAAATTGACAAAGGCAGCATAGATGGCAAGCCAAGTGAAACTATTGCCAAGGACAAAGATGCTTTGGTTGTTTTAATCACATAGGGGATATATCTGCATTTTTAAATGTTTGGGAAAGTCTGTACACAATACTGATCCTCTGATAAATGATTTCTTTCTTACGTATTTTTTTCTCTACAGTCTTATATAAAGTGGCATGTAGAGGAATTCTAGAGAAAAAAATAAAACTCATATGAACAGTTACCATAACACTAATAAAAATGTCAATAGTCAAAAGAATGTTTCTTCTCCAGAAAAATTCCAGCCTATATGACATTACAACATGTGAGGTGTTTGACTCCATACTCAGCACCACAGTGAGAAAATGGGGCAGTTAGAAGAAAAATAAAATTCTGCTTGTAGAACCTAAAGAGAAAGAAATGGAAAGACTAGAAGCCTGAGCACCCAAAACCAAATTGGAGTTAATGTGCACAAATCAATATACCATGAGAGCAGGTAATTTTTTCTTACCTTTAGCTTTGATAGTAATGAAAATAAGTCCTGACTTATGCTAAAACAAGACAGACAATCAGAACTGATTAGAAGTGACTATGCTCTTGGCTACTGTCACTTTTTCTCTTTGCTTCTCCTGACAAGTGATGACATTATGCACAAGACAATCTCATTTGACCCATCTGGAAATCAGAGGTAGTGGAACAAGAAATAAATGGAATTACAAAAAAATTCTCTGGGGCAGCATACATGATGAAACTATTAATGCTTTTTGAAAGCTACAAGGAGTGGATATGACACTTAGAGGATTTTGTTTTAGAAGTTGAAACAGAAAAAAAGATTAAGAAATGGATGAAAGAATTACCTGCCATGTACATCTCTGTTTGAACTATAGCCCCAACTTCCCAAGTATGAGGTTGTATTATTTCAGATGACACAAATCTTTCTAACAACTGTAAGTTGAGAGGGAAGGTTTTCTGTAACAACTGAAATTTTTCTTCTTGTCTTTGTGTAGCATAGGTATTCTCTGTGTGCCAAGCCTTTACAGATACTTAGACATACTACATGGGTGGAAAGTCATCAAATTAATTCCCAGGTTGTGTCATTGTTCAATTTGCATGTCTCTTACCTGTCTGAACCATAAGCTGACTTGAAACTCTGAAGATTTTGACTGTCTAGGTCCAAGCTATAGCTCCTTCCGCTTTCAGGTTTTGGAGTTCTGATTTCTCCTCTGGTTGCTGATCTGAACTTGCTAAGAAGAAAACTGGAAAGAAACATGAATTTAAGAGTAAGATAAGAAAACTCTTCATTATACCTGTAGACTAATGTACCTGTCAACCCCCATCAGAGAACCTTCTGTTTGCAATAGATGGTGATTAATACAGACACACAACTGGAAAGAGCACAGAAAATATGAGACTACAGAAGGCATAGCTCTAAAAGGGATATAAAGGGAGTGTACCCCTCCCCCCAAAGCTCAGGGATCACGGCAGAAGAGGGCACAGAAAGAGTGAAGGGATAGAGGTGGTAGACAACTGCAAGGAAACAATATCTTCTGGACATGTATGAACACAATGGTTGTGACAGCATGCAAAAACATATAAAACAAAAAAGTCAAAGTCAGACAAATCCCCAGTGTGGAGATGAGAAATAGGCACTAAATCCTTCCCCTGCCAGTAGAGCAATTGCCAATCTCTAGGGAGAGAGAGAGTTAGGCAGAGTTGGTTTTCTCTAAGGATGTAGCCCCTGGGAAGTCAACTGCATTCAAGTGGAAGGCCACATATCTAAGAATCTTTAGATATCACAAATGTCTTGATGGGTTAAAAGAAAAAAGTAAAGTAGGGGTTGGCACAACAATGCAGCAGGTAAGATCACTGATTGCTCTTCAGGAAGATTTAAGTTCAACTCATGAGGTGGTTCACAACAGTGTGCAATTCAGTTCTGACACTCTCTTCTGGCAACTTTGGGTACAAGGCACACACACACACACACACACACACACACAGAGAGAGAGAGAGAGAGAGACAGAGACAGAGACAGAGACAGAGACAGAGAGACAGAGAGAGAGACAGAGACAGAGACAGACAGAGACAGAGACAGAGACAGAGAGAGACAGAGAGAGACAGAGCATGTTTAGTAAAAACAAAGAACAGGATTTCATTCTCCAGCACCAAAGTGAATTAGCAAATAAAATTTATATTTCTTTCATCAATAAATGATTGTTCAATAAAAGAGCAGGGCTAGGGGTTCTTAGGAGTTAGGGGCAAGTCCCTCTAGTTCTCTAGCAAGCATACTACTTGTTTATAAGCCAAGTCTCTGTCCCTGCTAAGCAAACGACTATCTAGTTTGGAAACTCATCAGTGATAGCTGAGAGAGAAAAGCATGTTCTAGACTGAGACTCTTTGCAAGAATTCTGAAATAGGGAATTACATATAACTTGCACAGAAAGGAAATGATTTTCTGGAATGAACAAAGGCAGCAAGTTAGACCACAGCCCTGTTAGAGTAGTGACTCCCTTTCTCATTAATGGAACCCAGAACAACTCTGGGGAATGAAAGAATATGCTATGTACATTTTCTGTTCTTATTAAGCATGCGCTGTATCACTGAGCTAGACTGTAAATAGCATATCTTTTAAATTTATTACTTCTTAAACAGTTTTATTACAGTTTTCAATGTATTTTAAATATACTCACTCCCCCAACTTGTTACCAATCCACCCTTCCTTCCCCTTTGACTCAAATTTGTGTTTTCTCTCTAGCACTCTCTTTCTCTCTCCCCCTCCTTCTTTCATGTGTATGTTTGCATGTGTGCATGAGTGTGTGTGTGTGTGTGTGTGTGTGTGTGTGTGCGTGTGTGTATGAACACTCACGGACATGTGTGCGTGTGTGTAAATTTTTTGTAGATTCTTTGAATGAATCACCTTTACACTTTCCTTGGCATCTATCCTGTGGTAATGAGGTTTACACAGTGAAAGTTCTTGTGCTGAGTGAAATCTGATTGCATTACTACTTCATGGAGTTAATTGGAAATTAAACAAAAATAGTTTTTGAGGTAATGGAGTTCAAGTCCTTGTTCAGGATATTGAACACTCTAAACATGGCTGTTTCTAAATATATTTAAATATGGTTGGCACTAATTGGACTCAGGGGTTTATTAATAATAACAATAATTTTACAAAGAGCACATCAAGTACAAGAGGAGATGGCTTGACAAGCCCTAGAGGGAGTTGGTGGGAGGTAGTATAGTTAGATAAGATCAAAGTGCATTATATACAGATATGAAATTTTCAAAGAATTAATAAAAATATTAAAAATAACAAAATCTCAGCTATATTCTTTAGCAAATGATGCTGGGTGCAACCATTTCATTTATTTTATATTCAACAGTGTTCTATATGAATAAATGGATTCCAAAGGTACTGGCATAATCTTAATAGAATCTACAAAGTTATCTCTGCTTCAAAGGACCCTGACAAAATGTCACTGTTAAATTGTCAGAACCTTCATTCTACTGGAAAATTGTATTTGTGGTGAGAATGATGCTTAATATAATGTCAGTCTTTGCTGCTTGGAGAAGCACCTTGTACATGCCCTTGCCTCTAAACTTTTAAGGTGTCTCTTCTGCTCAGAATCACCCCTTCTTCCTTTTCACAGTCTGAACCTGACTCATTCCTCAAGCTCCTTTCAAGCTGCTTGTAATCAGATGTGTGTGTCTTGATGTCTCTTGTAGCACCATAAAAGCAGCTATTATCTATTTAATATGTGACATTTATAGCCTCTGACATCTCTGTGACTTATTAACACATCATTGTTTCTAGAGAGAGCTCAATAGCTTGTATTGTCATGTTATATTTTCATATAAGCCTTTAAAACAGTAACTTTTTAGGAGATAAACTTTTCTCTCTAACTGGATGTTACAATCTTTGATGGCAGAACTACAGCTGCCAGTTTTGAGTCCCAGCAGGGCTCAGCCCTGTGCTATGGTGGTTTGGATGAGTCAGGATTGATGTAACTCATTTTTGTCAGTTATTGTTTTCCAGCTCCAAAATTCCTTGTGTGACCTCATTCTGTGACAGCTGAACCAAGTTCTGAAAACTATAGTTTTTAACAGAATCAGTAGGCTCTGAGATACTTATTTATTCAATCCATTGATTCTTTCTAAGGAGTTAGATACTATGTTAGATGTCTTGACACCAAAGTTAGGAAGGCCCTGGGAAGCACTAAAAGAGCTTACCATTAAGTCGATATATATTGGGTAAGCAGAGTACATAGTGACAAGAGATGCACATGTACAAGGCATTGTGGGAATCCCCCAAAATAAAGGAATACAATAGGATGGGGGGATTAATGCCTAGGATAGGAATTTGAGAAATTTTAGAAAATTGTTTAAATTTATCTCTGCTAATTAGTGAATGATGGACTTAGTCACAAGAGTTTGAGTAATTTTACACTTTTATTTCATCTCCGCTCATGCTTCAGAACACTGAAAACCAAAAATACTTCTTTTAGTGCTAGTTACAATCACAGTCATTGTCAGCATTTCATGTTGGTTTCTGTAGAGGAATTTTCATTTATTATCTGATTGGCTAATAAAGATAACAAATAGACAATCACTAGGTGAAAATGAGGAGGTGGGTTTTCTGGGAGGAGGAGAAGTTGAAGGATATGTTGGATAGAGGAGGACAGAGGGAGAAAAGTTGGAAGGAAGATGGAGCAGAAGCCCATGGCCTGGAGAAACTGCAAGTAGCTGGGATTTCATAGCTCGGGTAGAAAGTAGTGTAGAGGCATATCTGCCCAATACAGGTGTGCAATTTTTAAATATATAACTGAGTTGCATTTTCCTTGCATGGGCTTATTGGGGTTGGAGATTTACCACAACTGCTGAGAAAACAATGTAATGCTACCTAGAGCAGAGCAACATGAGGCTTGGCATATCTTGGAAACCTTGCTATGAAGTCTTCATTTGGTGGTGTGGTGGGGGTGGGGCTAATTCTTTTGTGGCCCTTGGCTGCTGGTTCCCAGTGCCTCCTTGTATCTGGTTCTCTAACATATATCCCATTGCTTGTTATAGTACTAAACAGGAATATTTGCCTTCTGAACTAAGTTGAAGTGATCAACTGTGATCATTTTTTCCTTAAGGAAGTTTGTAGATTAAATAAAGAATAGAGTGTTTGAGTAACTATGTTTTAATTGGGGTTATTTAATATAGCCATAGGGAGGTTAGAGGAGAGGGATGCTGGTATTTGAAAGCAAAGGCTCTAATATGCTACTTATAGTCATGGCTGAGTATATGCCTGGAAGTAATGGGAATCACTTGGCAGCAGTACAAATACTTCTAATAAAATAAGAACTCTTGCATGTTCAGGTCAGCCAGGGAATTTATTTATAAGAGGTTGAAAGTATTTAAGATTTCCCCACCCCACATGCTCACACCCAGAAACAGCTTGACTCCTAGAAGGTCCATCATAACCAGGCTCAAAGATGAGATACCCCCACCCCAATACCTGGCCTAACTGGGACCCCCACAGGGCCCAGAAGATGCAGGACCTATCTGTCCTGCCAGAGATACATCATCCTTCTGGTCCACATCTGTACCCTACACCCACATCCAGAGATAGCCTGACTCTCAGAAGGTTTGTCATTACCAGGCTCATAGATGAGTCATGCCCTAGCCCCAATACCTGGCCTAATTGCAACCCTCATGGAGCCTAGCAGAGGCAGGACCTCTCTGCTCTGCTGGAGACACATTTTCCTTTTAGCCCACAACTTTGCCTGGGGCAGATCCAGTGCTCCAAATCCTCTCCTATACCCACACCCAGAGACAGCTTGTCTCTAAGGAGGTCCATCATATCACAGATCAGGAGCTCCAGATCCCCTCCCATACCCAGAGAAGCTTCACTCAAGGAGGTCCATTATAACCAGGCTCAAGAAAGGAACAGGGTCTAGTCAGAGACATCAAAGCCAGTTAACACCAGAGATAACCAGATGGCAAGAGGCAAGCATAAGAACATAAGCAACAGAAACCAATGCCATCAGAACCCAGTTCTCCTACCACAGCAAGCCCAGGATAACCTAACACATGTGAAAAGCAAGATTCTGACCTAAAAATCCCATCTCATGAAGATGATAGAGGACCTTAAGGAGGACCTTAACTCCCTTAAAGAAATACGGGAGAACACAGGTAAACATGTAGAAGCCCTTAAAGAGGAAACATATAAATGCCTTAAATAAATGTAGGAAAACACAATCAAAGAGGTGAAAGAATTGAACAAAAATGTCCAGATCTAAAAATGGAAATAAAAACAATAAAGAAATCACAAAGGGAGGCAACCCTGGAGATGGAAAAACCTAGGAAAGAGATCAGGAGTTACAGATGCAAGCATCACCAACAAAATACAAGAGATAGAAGAGAGAATCCCAGGCATAGAAGATATTATAAAAGATATTGACACAGCAGTAAAAACAAAAATAGAAAGTGCAAAAAGCTCTTAACCCAAAACATTCATGAAATTCAGTATACAACAAAAAGACCAAATCTAAGAATAATAGGAATAGAAGAGAGCGAAGATTACCCTTTGAAAGGGCCTGGAAACATCTTCAACAAAATCATTAAAGAAAACTTCCCCAATCTAAAGAAAGAGATAGTTATAAACATATGAGAGACCTACAGAACTCCAAATATATTGGGCCAGAAAAGAAATTCCTCCCGTCACATAATAGTCAAAGCACTAAATGCACAGAACAAAGAAAGAATATTAAAAGCTGTAAGGGAAAAAGACCAAGTAACATATAAAGGCAGACCTATCAGAATTACTCCAGACTTCTGAACAGAGAATCTAAAAGCCAGAAGACTGTAGACAGATGTCAGGCTAACTCTAAAAGAACACAAATGCCAGCCCAGGATACTATACCCAGCAAAACTCTCAATCACCATAGTTGGAGAAAACACAATATTCCATGATAAAATCAAATTTAAACAATATCTTTTTATTAATCTAGCCCTACAGAGGATAATTGAAGGAAAGCTCCAGTGCAAGGAAGGAAACTACACTCAAGGAAATCCAAGAAATTAATCATTAAACCCAAAAGAAGAGAACCACACAAACATAATACCATCTCTAACAACAAAAATAACAGGAATAAAAATACATTGATCTTTAATATATCTCAACCTCAATGGACTCAGTTCCCCAATAAAAAGACACAAGCTACCAGACTGGATGCATAACCAGGACCCAGCATTTTGCTACATACAGGAAACACACCTCAGTGACAAGGACAGACACTCCCTCAGACTAAAAGGCTGGAAAAAAATTCCAAGCAAATGGTGCGAAGAAACAAGTGGGAGTAGCCATTCTAATATGCAATAAAAGAGACTTACAACCAAAAGTTATCAGTGAGCAGGGGAAGGGGGGAGGGAACAGAGTTTTCTTTTTCCAGAGAGGTAACCAGGAGAAGAGATATCATTTGAAATGTAAATAAAGAAAATATCTATTAAAAAAAGAAATTGGAGGGATCCTACACTAGTAACTTAACAGCATATCTGAAAACTTTAGAACAAAAAGAAGCAAACATACCCAAGAGGAATAGACAGCAGGGAATAATGAAACTCAGGGCTGAAATCAACAACTAAGAAACAAAG
>NC_045030.1:4265642-4270199 GCF_008632895.1 Mastomys coucha | reverse complement strand
AAGGCGTGCGCCACCACCGCCCGGCAGGAGCTGGTTTCTTAAGAAAATTAACAAGATAGATAAACCCTTAGCCAGACTAACCAGAAGGGCACAGAGACAGTATTCAAATTAGCAAAATCAGAAGTCAAAAGGGAGATAAAACAACACAAACTGAGGAAATTCAATCAGCAGATCCTGCTACAAAAGCCTATACTCAAAAAAACTGGAAAATCTGGATGAAATGGATGATTTTCTAGACAGATACTAGGTAGCAAAGTTAAATCAGAATCATATAAATGATCTAAACAGTCCCATAACCCCTGAAGAAATAGAAACATTCATTAAAAGTTTCCCAATCAAAAAATACCCAAGGCCATATGGTTTTAGTGCAAAATTCTATCAGACATTAAAATATGACCTAATACCAATACTTCTCAAACAATTTCACAAAAATGAAAACAGAAAGAATACTACGTAATTCATTCTAAGAAACCACAGTTAGAATGACACCTAAATCACACAAAGACCCAACAAAGAAAGAAAACTTTAGAACAATCTTTCTTATGAATATTGATGCAAAAATAGTCAATAAAATTCTCACAAACTGAATCCAAGAACACATCAAAACCATCATTCACCATGATCAAGTCAGCTTCAACCCAGGGATTCAGGAATGGGTCAATATATAGAAATCCATCAATGTAATCTGCTATATAAACAATCTCAAACGGAACAAAAACCTACATGATCATTTCATTAGATGCTTAAAAGGCCTTTGACAAAATCCAACATCCCTTCATGATAAAAGTCTTGGAAAGTTCAGGAGTTCAAGGTACATACCTAAACATAATAAAAGCAGAGCACAACAAACCAATAGGCAAATCAAATAAAATAGAGAGAATTTGGAAGCAATCCCTCTAAAATCAGTGACAAGGCTGCCCACTCTCTCCCTAACTATTCAGTATAGTACTCAGAAGTTATAGCTAGAACAATTAGATAACAAGAGGAGGTCAAAGGGATAGATATTAGAAATGAAGAAATCAATGTATCACTATTTGCAGAAGATAGGATATAAGCTACCCCAAATTTTTACTAGAGAATTTTTACACCCAATAAACAACTCCAGCAAAGTGGCTGGATATAAAATTAACTCAAACAAATCAGTAGCCTTACTCTAAACAAAGGATAAACAGGCTGAGAAAGAAATCAGGGAAAAAACACCCTTTACAATAGTTACAAATAGTATAAAGTATCTTGGTATAACTCTAACCAAACAAGTGAAAGATCTATATGATAAGAACTTCACGTTTCTCAAGAAAGAAATCAAAAAAGACCTCAGAAGATGGAATGGTCTCCCATGCTCATGGATTAGTAGGATTAATATAGTAAAACTGAGCATCTAACCAAAAGCAATCTACAGATTCAATGCAATTCCCATCAAAATTCCAACTCAACTCCTCACAAAGATAAAAAAAAAAGAAATTCTCAACTTTATATGAAATAACAAAAACCCAGGATAGCCAAAGCAACTCTAAACAATAGAAGAACTTCTGGAGGAATCACCATCCCTGACCTCAAGCTGTACTACAGAACAATAGTGATAAAAACAAACAAACCAACAAACAAAAAAAAAAACAAAAAAGCATGGTATTGGTACAGAGATAGACAAGTAGATCAATGGAATAGAATTGAAGATCCAGAAATGAACCCATATACCTTTGGTCACTTGAACTTTGAGAAAGAAGCCAAAACTATACAGTGGAAAAAAGAAAGCATCTTCAATAAATGGTGCTGGTCTAACTGGAGGTCTTCTTGTAGAAGAATGCAAATTGACTCATTTTTATCTCCTTGTACAAGGCTCAAGTCCAAGTGAATCAAGGATCTGCACATAAAACCAAATTCACTGAATCTAATAGAAGAGAAAGTGGGAAAAAGCCTTGAACACATGGGCACAGGAGAAAATTTCCTGAACAGAACACCAATGGCTTGGGCTTTAAGATCAACAAATGGGACCTCATAAAATTGAAAAGCTTCTGTAAGGTGAAGGACACTGTCAATAGGACAAAATGGCAACCAACAGATTGGTTAAAAGATCTTTACCAATCTCACATATCCGATAGAGAGCTAATATCCAATATTTACAAAGAACTCAAGAGGTTATACTCCAAAGAACCCAATAACCCTATTAAAAATGGGGTACAAACTAAACAAAGAATTCTCAACTGAAGAATACTGAATAGCTAAGAAGCACCTAAAGAAATTTTCAACATCCTTAGTCATCAGGGAAATGCAAATCAAAATGATCCTGAGATTCTACCTTACAACAATCAGAATGGCTAAGATAAAAAAAACTCAGAAAAACAAAACAAAACAAAGCAAAACAAAATAAAACAAAACAAAAAACCTCGGGTGACAGCAGACGCTGTCAAGGATGTGGAAAGAGGAACACTCCTCCTTTGTTGGTGGGAGTGCAAGCTGGTACAACCACTGGAAATCAGTCTGGTGTTTCTTCAAAAAATTGGACACAGTACTACCCGAGGATCCAGCTATTCCACTCCTGGGTATATATCCAGAAGATGTTCCAACATGCAATAAGGACACATGCTCCACTATGTCCATAGCAGCCTTATTTATAGTGGCCAGAAGTTAGAAATAATACAGATGTCCCTCAATAGAGGAATGGGTACAAAATGTGGTACATCTACACAATAGAATACTATTCAGCGGTTAAAAACAATGGTTTCATGAAATTCTTAGGCAAATGGATGGAACTAGAAAATATCTTCCTGAGTGAGGTAACCTTGTTACAAAAGGGCATATGTGGTATGTACTCACTGATAAGTGGACATTAGTCCAAATGCTCAGAATATCCAAGATACAACTCACAGACCATATGAAGCTTAACAAGAAGTAAGTCCAAAGTGTGGATGCTTTGGTCTCACTTAGACCTTTATGGAGACCAAAATAATCATGAGAGGCAGAGGGCAGTAAGATCCTAGGTGGGAAAGGGGCAGGGGAAAGAAAAGGGGGGCAGGACGAGGTATGGGAAGTGACAGGAAAGAAGGCCAGAGGGCCAGGAGATTGAATAGAAATAAGTAGCAGTAGGGGTGAGGAATGGGAGGGTAGGGACCTCTAGAAAGTCCCAGATGCCAGGGATCCAAGGGGCTCCGAGGATCTAGTTGGGATGACATTAGCTGAAATACCCAACAGCAGAGAGAGAGAATCTGATGAGACTACATCCAGAAGATAGACATGGCCCCTAGTAGAGAGGTGGGGTAACCCACCCATCTCAAAATTTTTAACCCAGAATTGCTCCTGTCTAAAGAAAATGCAGGAACAAAAACTAGAGCAGAGACTGAAGAAAAGGCCATCCAGAGACTGCCCCACCTAGGGATCCATCCCATTTGCAGATACCAAACCCTTTTGCTGATCCCAAGAAGTACTTTCTGACAGGAGCCTGGTATGACTGGCCTCTGAGAGGTTCTGCTAGCACTTGACAAAGACAGATGCAAATATAGCCAACCATTGGTCTGAGCCTGGGGACCCCAATGGAAGAGTTAGGGGAAGGACTAAAGGAGCTAAAGGGGTTTGTAAGCCCATAGGAATAACAACAATATCAATTAACCAATCCCCACAGAGCTCCCAGGGACTAAACCACCAACCAAAGAATATGCATTGAGGGACCCAAGGCTCCCACTACATATATAGCAGAGGACTGTCTTATCTGACACCAGTGGGAGGGGAGATGCTTGGTCCTGTGGAGGCTTGTTGCCCCAGTGTAGGGGATGCTGGAGGGGTGAGAAGGGAGTGGGTGGGAGAGCACCCTCTTAGAGACAAAGGAGAGGAGGGTAGGGAGGGAGTTTGCAGGGGGGAGGAGAATGAGAATTTGAAATATAAATAAACATAATAATTAATAAAAATATCAAAAATAAAAAAATAAAAATTGCATTTCCCTAGGATAGAATTTTGGCCCAGTTGAGTCTCTTGCCTCCTCTGGGCTACTGAAGTGACATCAGACATAAAACACTAAAAATCCTTTATTTTAGAGATGCTTACCCCTTCTTCTTTGGTCCATCATGAGTGGCCTTCTGCCTGACAGAAGACTTATCTACACATTGGTGTGCATGCTCTTGGCTTTGGATTTCTTCAGACCCTTGTGGAAAAAATAGAAAATAAAGTTATATTAAAAAAACGATCAGAAACAAAAACGAATTTCTCTTTTACACTCATTTTTTTTAGATTACCACAAGACAAAAAAGTTATAATAATCAGTAATGGCAGTTCAATCCCAAGTTATTTTGTATACATAGTTCTAATTTTTTTGAATGCTGTTGAGATAATTAAGAATTGAGAGCAGGACTCATCAGAGGACACATTGATAATATAAGCTTCCCTAGAGAGATTGCAATGAAGGAACATATTCATTATGTCTTTACAGATATTTTTACAGTATGAAACGCTGCAGTCAAGAGATTTCTAAATCCATAGACTACAGGCATTATTATTATTATTTTTTTTAGATATTTTCTTTATTTACATGTAAATTTCTCCATTCCCGGTTTCCCCTCCAAAAAACAA
>NC_045030.1:4255398-4264510 GCF_008632895.1 Mastomys coucha | reverse complement strand
GGTTTTTTTTTTCTGTTTTGAGACAAGTTCTCAATATATTCCTAAGGCTGGTCTATAACTTATTATATATCCCAGTTTTCATTTATGTACATCACCTTTGTACCTCCGTCTCCCAGGAGTAGTAAACACAAGTATGCCAAATATACCACAACCAGACATCATGAGCATGAGAGCCACACTTCATGGAATGACAGGCATGTGTGCATGTATTTTATGTTTAGAAGTGTGGTCTACACACTAGAAGTCTCTCAGGTTTACTATAGGTAGAGGCTGTAGCTGACTGGATAATTTTTATTCAACCTGACTCTTCTAATATCAGACTTGATGTTACTCACCTGTAGGAGACTTTCTTTGTGTCTGCCACACCCCAAAGTGACACAGGGATCAGTTGAAAGCTTCCCACACCAAAAGATACCCATTCTACCTTTATTACATAAACCATGCATGGGAAATCTGCACTCAAGAAAGCTTAATTCAATAATGAACCAATTAGATTGTTGTTTGTGTACACTGAAAATCAATCTCAAGCTGATTGTTCTTGGTATTTGGGTCCAGTATAATTCTTCATTGACTGAAACTTTCTTGCATATTTTAAGCCCATTAGCTTAATGTATTTGGTTACTGTCCAAATAAATGCCATCAACTCAATCTAATCATCATGACAACCAAAAATGTTCCTTGGCATTTCCCAATGCTCCCATTTGTGAGACTGGAACTATAGAGTCCAATGCTAGTCATTCATTAGGAACCAAGAATTGGATTTAAAAATACCATTTTAAAATTTGAAATTAAACCTGGTGAAAAATCAAGAATTTCTTTCAAAATGGGAAGCATTTATTTCATCTGTTTTAGGTGGCTTTCTTAACTATTTAGCAAAACATGAGAAACACACTTGGAAAAAATAACTTGTCATGATGAGGATGAATAGCTTCTTTGAAATCCCAGCATGTCAGATATGTAGAAATCAGTACAAAGTTTATTTTCTACTGACTTCATTTGTATGACATTCAGATTTAGATTTCAAGCTACCAAGTTGTGAAATGACCTAAGGGGTTGAGGGGGAAAGACTCCAACTGTGTTCACCTGCTTTATTTCCACAGGGAAGTTACTTAACCCAAAGCAAATAACTCACAGTCTTGGAGACAAGTGATTCCATTAGTTACCTGGACTTCTTCTTAAGATGGACTGTCGAACAACATCAGTGCCCAGTACATTGACTTGCTTGAAACGCTTTGCCTTTTCTTCCAAGAACCATTCTCCACTTATAATCCTTAGCTGCCTGCTCATGAAGCCAAAGGTAGGTTCTCAAATTAAATTATTTAGTTGCATAGATAACTTTCAAAAACAAGTTAGGTAAAAACCCTGACTATGGATAAAATATCTTCAATATGGCAGACAACCAAAAGCTCTCCGTATCAATAATGGCCTGTTTGGGGAAGATTCCTTCATGGAATATAAGCACAGGGATAAAGTAGAGAACAAAGACTATCCTACTACTCCACGAGAATGGTGATGGTGTGCATTCCAGAACAAGGGGAAAACTAATAGAGAGGAGGAAACAAAATCAAAATACCCTTGTTAGGAATGTCTTTCTGGATTTCATAATCAATTGGATGTAAAAATATGGGATAGGATCCTTGAATAACCTTGTGCTGTTTGGGTTTTGTTAACTCAACACAAACTGTGTCACCTGGACAGGGGAACTGCAACTGAGGAACTAATTCCATCTGATTGGTCTCAAGCATTTTCTTGACAAATGATTGATGCAGTAGGGTTCAGTCCACTGTGGGTGATGTTACCCCTAAGGAATAGGACCTGGGTTATATAAAAATGAAAGCTGGAAAAGGTATGGAGAGAAAGGCAGTAAGAAACTTTTTTCATGGTTCCTGCTCTGCTCCTACTTGATCGTCAATGATAGATGTGTTTGGGCTATATAAACCAAATAAACTCTTTCCTCTTCAATTGCTAATGGTCAATGTTTTATCACAACAGCAAAAACTAGGACTTGCCCTATCCATTTTTGAGCTGTACCTATAATGGCTATATGAAATTGCCTCCTATCTTCCCTCTAGAAATGTCTGTGATCTTCTTTACTTTCACTTTTCCTACAATGTAGAGAGCTTTAAACTTCATCTTAGGATTGTAAGTCATATCTATTGGTCTGTTAACTCACTGAGAGACAATCTCTATGTAACTCAACCCTACCACACACACAACAGTATTATAATAATAGGCTTGCAGTAGACTGTGTCTTCAAGTAATATTTTCCTTTTTATTATCTATACTAACAAACATCAGTCACACAAATGATAGAATTCATTCCATTATTTTCATTGCTCATATATTGCATATAAGGGGTACTGATCTATACTCCTTCAAGTTATAATTTTTACTTTAAATAGATGACTTCCTTCACCATTTTAAGACTTTAGCTTCTTTTCATATCTTCACCACAAACCTAATTGCCAGTGACATGAAGGCAAAAGCCTTGGCTTGTTAGGATATTCTCTCTAGCATTAATATTTGGTATTGCAGTTTGTAAATATTTGGGAAATGAATCAAGAAGCTTGAGATACAACCCATAGCAGCTATGCTGCTATAAAGCTCATGTTGAGGTTTACAATAAAGACTTGTTACAGCTATAAGAGTCATTAGATATTCTAAAATTATTTCTATCTAAACATGAAGAAATAGCTTATAAGGGCATAAGCTCAGGATTGAAAGCAGTCCTTAATACAGGGTGATGTATTAAGGGTACTCTTGGGTAAGGGAATCCTAGATGATTATAGTAGAAAATGATATAGAGAGGTAGGCCTGCACTATGGAATAGCAACCTTTAAAATGCCATGTTAAGTAGCTGTGATACTGGAGGCGATAGGGAACTTACTCTAAAGTTCCCACTTGAACTTGGGGAGATACATAGAGAAATGGGAGACTGGCAAACCAATTAAGAAATGACAAGACAAGAAATGATACAATATAAATTAAGACATCTTGAGGGTGAGACTGTACAGGAACTGGTGAGTGAAGAAAGGCAATTGAGAATCAAATAGAGAGCTCTAACCCCAGAGCCTCATATCTAGATTTATTGACCAATCACACTTCAAAATCAGCAGTTGAGTCCCAAATAGGAAATGTATCCTAGAACAATGTCAGCTTTATTACTTATAACAATTGAAATCCTGCTTCTTACTATAGGAGACAACGGCAGGCTATAAGTGTACCACAGTTCTACTACTAGCTAAAATGTCAAACTGTTGACCTTAAAGGAAGTATACAGTGAAAATGTGACCATAGCATGTACACCTCACATTCACTTCCTGGTGGACAGATAACCTATTGAGTAGCAGATGACTGAGTGGTTACTCATAACTGTAGAGACTGCAAAATACATCAAATCTAAGGAAGATAGAATCCATTAAAGAATACATTTGAAAAAATATTCCTGGATATATATCCAGGGATGTAGAGATTTAGATATTACTACTTATGCTACAAATATGAGTATTTGCAGAATGTTAATTTCTAAAGGTGTTCTTTCAAGATTACTGTCAATCAGAAATTCATACTAATGTAATCAGATATTTTGGCTAGAATGAAGCTACTAACCAAGTGACTTTAAAATACTAAGATTGTCCTGGGTCATTCATGGGGATTCAAAGTAATCACATGAGCTGCTGAAAGCAAGGACATCAAATAGAAGTCCAAAGAGACAGGGTAGAGTAGGGCATCACAGAATCAAATGAGAACAAGGAGAGTAACATAGCTGAGAGTTTGAAAACCATCTAATGAGGTATGCTAAAATCTTGGCTTTTATGTGAGTGTGTGTGTGTGTGTGTGTGTGTGTGTGTGTGTGTGTGTGTAGTATGGCAACAGTTTCATGTGCAACAGTCTACATTCTATGGGAAAGGGACCTCCATATATCTTTACCATATACCTATAGCAGCCAACATAAAACATAAGTCCTATTTCTCCAGAGTTGTTAGTCACTACTTCCCATCATCTGTGTGAAAACGATAGCTATTACTTTTACTCATCTCAAGTACAAACTTGAGTAATTTGTCATTTTTAGAACTCTGAGACATCAGAGATAATGTGTTTTTTCCCCATTCACAGTTTCTGGATTGAGAGAGAAAGATTAACAGAAGAACAAGAAACTAATATTGAGTACCTACCAGGTACCAAGTAGTGCTAGGCACTTTATATGTGTTATCTCTAATCCTCACTATGAGATGTAAGGTAGCAGTAACAGTACTTACTCTATAGACTAGGAAACTCACATGGGTTAAACAATTTCCTCAAAGTTATAAAGGTATGATGGCTGATACAGCATTAATACACCAAATCTCATACTTTTTCGATTTGGTAATATCATCAGAAGGGAATTTATGGTTCTCAACTACAACAAGGCTTTTTATGAGGGGTGAAGATGTATGGAAGCTAAAGCTAAATAATCAGCAATTGCTTAGCATTTCAAATGAATGTGTGTATATTTCCACATGTGTGCACACTGGAGGCCAAGTAGCAAAAGTGGTGAGAGAGAACAGGAAATAAATGTGACACTTGCTAGAAGATTTTAGTCTGCCTGACATGTTACTGTAGTACTCAAACAACTCAAGGTTTGAAATAGACTCTTCTTCCTCTAAGTTGAACTCTGACGAGTAGATTTGACTGAAATTACAGTGTGCCACATTCATCTGTGAATACTGATTGCCGACTATTAGAGGGTTCAGGTTTTATTTAACATTAAACTCCTGGGGCTTATGTAAGGTTCCTTCACTTGGAAACTTATATAAATGTAAAAAAGTTCTAATCTTTTTGGAATAGGACAAGTAGGTGGTCTTGTTGAAAAAAGCATATTAACCAAAGCAATTTTGTTTACTTATCTGTATTGGAGACACCTGTAATAAAATATGCTTTATAGGATACACTAAGATATTAGTTTCCATCTGTTTATTACAAGGAAGCCAGTTAAGCTTATTTATTATTTATAAATCCATTCACTACAAAGCACATATTTATTGAATTCCTCATATGTATAAGACCTATTGTGGGTTGATGGAATAGGGGAGAGAAGCACAAACACTCTATCCATATAGAAAGTCTATATGGTGAGTCTAGGTTCCTACTTTTCCAACCAAAAAATGCAAAGAAACCCCTATGTATGTGATACTGAAATTGCAAACCACTTACACATGAAATCTTAAACAGAGTTGGGGGGGGGACAAAAACAAAAATGGATTAGCTTCAAAGGGAGTCACCTCCCTCTACCAATCCTTGCTATAAACATTTCAGTGCTTCAGAAATCAAACCCTGTCCAAAGTAAA
This sequence comes from Mastomys coucha, assembly GCF_008632895.1. Lineage (NCBI taxonomy): Eukaryota > Metazoa > Chordata > Mammalia > Rodentia > Muridae > Mastomys > Mastomys coucha. The sequence goes on along the minus strand of NC_045030.1, from coordinate 4,259,183 downwards.
CGACAATAAAGGTTGTTCTTCCAACTGATTAGAACGTGACTCACATTATGATTCATCTCATCTCTTAGAGGTTAGGGTGGGAATTTCAATTTAATGGTCTATTAAACATGGAGACAGCCCAGTAGGGCTGTAACATTTTCTTATCACAAACAAAGGACATTTACTGCCAATAAAATATCATTTATGCTTCCTTATTGAAAACCACTCCATGAATAGCAAACAGGATATCTCTAATACAGAAAGCCTTAGTCTCAGAGAGCACACAAACTACTAGCTTAAATATTAGAGAAGCATTATTAATTGATTTTTTTTCAGCTAGAAAAGTAAGCTTGAACTTTCATATTTTAAACACTCATATAAATTCCCATCTATTGTAGAAAAACATAACTATAGACAAGTTGTTGCTGGAGAATTATATGAGTCATACATTGACAGCTATTTTATCTTTAAAATGTCTAGAATAACAAAGAACTTTGATAGGTTTAAAAGTAATATAATAATCTTAATTTTACATTAAACTGTGAAGCCGTTGAAGAAATTCCATGTCCATTTACCCATGGATCTTGCTTATTTTATACCAATAGGCAAATAACAAATGTATAAGAGGGATGGACAGGTGTGTGGATTAATAGATCAGTTAGACAGACAGATGGGTGGTGGGATTAAGTGAATGTTTCACCAATAAAAAGAATGCAATTGATTGTGAAATTTTCTATTAATATATTAATACTTCCTAAGAAAAGCATGCTGGTCAATATCTTAATATTTATGTGTGCATATTCTAACAACAACTTGCATTTTCTGTGATAGGTAGATATTTACTTTGTTTAAAGGGCAGATATACTTGTCATAGCTCTTATATTTATCCCCAACTTTATGTTCCCAATAGAATAAAATTCTATTCATTCTATTTTTCTTCCTCTCACTCAAGCTTGATGTGCTTTAGCAGGAGATAGTCATTCATCCATTTCTCATTTCATTATCTTGCTAATCTATGTATCTGCTCATTTAACAAACGCATACAGAGGACCTACTTTAGGCATTCCTTTAGGCATGAGCACATCATCAGTGGACAGTGCAGATATGAAGCTTATATTATAGTAGAAGAATAGAGATAAGGAATAAGATTAATAAGTGAAATAGGTAGCATATGATCTAAGTGAGAATTACAGGAAGGGATTCTTTCATTTTGAGTAGGCCAGCTTTTATGATAATCTTCAAATTTGACTCAACATATTGAGTTAATTTCTTGTGAACAAAACCTCAATAAAAGCTGACTCCTGTCTTTCAGAAGAAAGATGTATGAATTAGACCTTTATTTACCATATATACTATTTAGTAAATGAACTGATTAAGAAAAACCCACAAGGTCACAGATCTTGTGATTTAGTAATTACAACAAGGATAGATAAAGTTAAGTGATTTCTTTTCTTCCAATATTGAAGTATGAGGCTCCATGTAATAGATAAGGGGTTTGGGAGTCTTAGGCCTTAGGTACTTTTGTCAGAACAAATGAGAGTTTGAGCTATACAAGAGAATAAACAGAAATGGGATAAAGGGGAAAAATGCATACTAAGATTCAACCCAGAATGTATTGGATAAGAATTGGAGAAATAAGTATTGAGAAATTTCTCATCAATCCTTGTAGTTTTCAATTAAGAGATCAATTGTGTGAGCAATTCTACTAAAATCAGGAACAAAATAAGGTTGTCCACTCACACCACACCTATTCAATATTGTACTTGAAGTCTTAACTAGAGCCATAAGACAACAAAAGGAGATCAAGGGGATCCAAATTAGAAAGGAAAAGTCAAAGTAACCTTATTTATAGATGACGTGACAGTATACATAAGTGACCATAAAATTGGGGATTCTCCTACAGCTGATAAATATTTTCATGAAAGTAGCTGAATTAACTCACAAAAATCAGTAGCCTTCCTATACACAAATGACAAATGGATTGAGAAAAATCAGGGAAACACCACCTTGTATACTAGACCCCAAATATAAAAATTTCTTGGTGTAATTGTAACCAAGAAACTGAAAGAACAATATGACAAGAACTTCAAGTCTCTGAAGAAAGAAATTGAGAAGATAACAGAAGATAGAAAGATCTACCATGCTCATGAATTGGTATGATTACTATAGTAAGAATGTCCGACCTTCTAAAAGCAATCTACAAAGTCAATGTAATTCTCATGAAAATTCTAGCACAATTCTTTACACAACTTGAAAGGAAAATTCTAAGCTTCATATGGAAAAACAAAAACAAAAAACCCTAGGGTAGCTCAATCAACTTGGAACATGAAAAGAACTTCTGATGTTTTCACTATTCCCAATTTCAATCTGTACTATAAAACTATAGTAATAAAAGCAGCATAGTATAGGCATAAAAACAGGCACATTGGTTAATACAATCAAATTGAAGACCAAGACATAAATCCACATACCTATGGACACTTGATTTTTGATAAATACACAACAGGACAGTAAATCATCTCCAGAAAACGGTGGCCAAATTGGATGTCTGCTTATAGGAGAACACAAATAGACCCGTACCTATTACCCTACCCAAAATGCAACTCCAAGTGGATAAATGAGCTCAACATAAAATGGATACAATGTACCCGATAAACGAGAAAGTGGGAAATGCTTTTGAATTCATTGGCACAGAAGACAACCTTCTGAACATAACACCAATAATATAAGCACTAAGATAAATAATATTTTAGTATATGTGCTGCCGAAGTGAGCACTAAGATAAATAATAAATGGGACCTCATGAAACTGAAAAGCTTCTGTAGGGCAAAGGATACTGTTATTCAGACAAAGCAGCAGCCTACAGAATGGGAAAAGATATTCTTTACCAACTCTACATCTGACAGAGGACTAATATCCAAAACATATAAAGAACTCAAAAAACTAGATACCAAAAACTCACAAATAATCCAATTAAAAAATGGGGACCAGATTTAAGCAGAATTCTCAATAGAGGAAACTCAAATGACAAAGAAACATTTAAGAAATGTTCAACATCCTTAGTCATCAGGGAAATGAAAATCAAAACTATTTTGAGATTCCATCTTACACCTGTCAGAATGGCTAAGATCTATTACAAAAGTGACAGCTCATTATGGAGAGGATGTGGAGTAAGGGAAACACTCATATGTTGCTGGTGGGAGTGAAAACATTATATACAGTCATTATGGAAATCAGTACAGTGATTACTCAGGAAGATGGAACTCAGTCTACCTCAAGATCCAGTTATATTACCCTTGGGCACATATTCAAAGGATACTTTCTCCTACCACAAGGATACTTGCTCAACCACATTAATTGCTACTTTATTCATAATAGCCAGAAATTGGAAAAATGTCTAGATGTCCCTTCACAGAATGAATAAAGAAAATTGTGGTACATTTACACAATGGAGTAATGTACATTTACATAATGGAGTAATGGTCTGGGTTATATCATATTGAATTGTTGGTCAAAGACAGTGGTTCTCAATCTTCCTAATGCTAAGGCTCTTTAATAGAGTTCCCCAAGTCGTGGTGACCTCCCCAACCATAATATTATTTTGTCGCTTCTTTGAAACTGTAATTTTCCTATTGTTATGAATCATAATGTAAATATCTGATATGTGACCCCTAAAGGTGTCATGATCCAACCATAGGTTAAGAACCACTGGCTAATGGGGTGTCTCATGGAAATCTCCCAAACAACCCAGGCTATTGCCAAGACAATAGTTTCCTCTCTGAAAACTGATAGCAAGGTTCCATTGC
>NC_045030.1:4254443-4254769 GCF_008632895.1 Mastomys coucha | reverse complement strand
CCTAAGGGGCTGCAAACCCTTCAGCTCCTTGGGTCCTTTCTCTAACTCCTTCATTGGGGACCATGTGCTCAGTTCAGTGGATGGCTGTGAGCCTCTACTTCTGCTTGTCTATCTCTTACACACACACCACACACAGTCACACCATAGACACACATCATACAACACACACACACACACAGAGACACCACATACATCATATACCACACACACAGTCATATCACATACATGCTTGCACACACTCATACATATACTCATATCAAATACATTCATACCACACACACTCACACCAAACCAGACTCATGCCACAGTCATTCCAAACACAGATA
>NC_045030.1:4242607-4254433 GCF_008632895.1 Mastomys coucha | reverse complement strand
CACACACACAGAAATATGCCTGTCAAGCTTGTAACTAGGCTGTGATTTTCAATCTACTCACTTCTCAATTTAAAATGCTTTCTTGTCTTAAATTCCCTATCTGAATCTTATCAATCATCTAATATGGATTTTGCACAAAAAGGCAGAAGACTCACGCGACTTTGGCACAGACAATGCACTTCCAGCTGCCATCAAGTCCTGTGACTCGACACTCACTGCACACCCTGAGTGAGCAGGCTTGGCATGGATCTCCCCGATCAAAGATGAGGCCAAGGGTTTTCTGACAGTGAACACAGACTCTACTGGTCTCTTGGTGAGTCTTCCCACTCCTACGTTTTGCTTCTAATAGTTCATTTTTCAGCTTCCTGGTAAGAAAAAAAAGACACAATGAAACCGCAGGAGAGGACTGAGAAGAAGCTTCAGTGGATTGCTGCAAAGCCCGACAGCCCGACTTTGATGCCTGGGACCCACATGGTAGAAGAAGAAAACTGAAGAAGAAAACTAACTCCCTCAATTTGTCCTCTGATCTCCATATCACGTGAGGGACATGGTGTTTGTGTGTGTGTGTGTGCGTGCGTGTGTGTGTGTGTGTGTGTATGAGAGAGAGAGAGAGAGAGAGAGAGAGAGAGAGAGAGAGAGAGAGAGAGGGAGAGAGAGAAGGGGGGAGGGAGAGGGAGAGAGAGAGAGAAGAGAGAGGAGAACCAACACAAAAACAAATACATAAATATAACTAAAACCTCTGCACAGGAGCAGATCCTTCTTTATTTAAAAATATTTTCATTTTTGAACCAAGGAATCAGAATCAAATACTTTCAGTGAGTACGATTTCTTATTCCAGTATTGATGACCTTTGGAAGTAGGAAGTTGAGTGAGTATTTGTTTTATTTTTGTCATTCTCCAGCACTGTTTTTCATCAGTGTGGATTCTCTTGTTCAGGACACTTCTGAGCTTATAATCCTGGAAGTGTTCTCTATGTGCCCACATGACGAAAGACATTAAGCCACATCGGTTCTTTCCTTAAGTAAACCAATAAAGAGTGTAATTGTAATTACAAACATATTCTACCATTTCAGCTTTACATACTTCTACTGAGCATTTAAGAATTTCCACCAATGTCCATTAACCTTTCTATCAGGCACATCTATTCCTGAGTCCAGGATGCAACATAAATTAGTTGTCTAACTACAAGCAATGATTTACCTACTTTTAAATCTCTTTTTCAAAATAGGACAAATTACATTCTCCAATGGTTGTTTTTATGAGATAATAAAAGTAAATTTCCTAGCATGACTCCTGTCACATAGGTATCAAACACATTCCATTTAAAAACTATTTGACAAGAAATATCTTATATATAAAATCTGCCCTTTAGAGACTTGGAATTGTAAGCATAGTCCTTTCTTTAGAGGCAGTACTTAGGCAATTGTAGGGGACAATAAATATCGGGATCTGGTTTACTGGATCAAAATCTTCTTTGTAAAATTCTAAATCTGCATTTTATTTAAATATGCCACTGATGGTAGCATGAGAAGTACAACTTTGGAACCTGTGCTCTCTAACTTGTCTAGACACACTGATAGCTTGGAAACACTGGTGTGCAAATCTCATGCCCACAAATTTGAATACTACTGTTTTAGAGACACCCTGGGAACTGCTATGTCTAGAGTATCTTTATTTGTTCTCGTATACTATCAGCTTTGGCAAATACTGCCCTAGAAGGTTCTTATTTCCATTGTAATATTTCATAGATATGCCATTCCTATAGGTTACTGATCTTTTATCTTCAATGCCCAGGAAGAAAATCTGGAAATATTCTACATCTTTTATACCATTTCCCCTTTTACATTTATGGCATTAAGTTTCATCAGATTCAACTAGACTAGCATCTTCCTCAGTACAGAAAAAACAACTGTATTTTCTTGACCATGCAGTTCAGGGTCTAACTCCGTGGTGCTAGTTTATAAAGCAGCTGGATGTGGTGAATAGTTTGTCTCCTCAGAAAAAGTTCACACAGAGAACTGATACATACAAAATAATCGAAAGAACCATAAGAAAACAACCACCCTTGAGAGCAACCTTATCTGAGTAGGTTGATGGGTCAAGGTGATAAACAGGCTAAGGAGGGAATTGGGATGCAAATTCTCTCCTAGAAAAGAGCATACCATTCGGTACTCAAAGTTTAACCTCTTATCAGTCCCTTTTACTAGAATAGCTGGGTCCATGTGGGGAAGTTAGAGCCATATACAAGTCAAACATTTGCTTTCCATTTTTTTTTTATGATTTACTTTACAGCCATTTATTTAACAGTCTATCTTAACCCAGAATATGGTTACTTAGCCTGAAAAGACTTGGGAGTCAGAATAGTACAGACTTGAGGAAAGAAATTATGCAAGCGACTGAATATCTTAGTTGGACAATCCCTAAGAAAATTGATGTTTATGATGCCAATTGCCACTGAGACTTGCTACAAAATCTAGAAAGGATTTCCCAGGTTAATACAGAAGATGAAAGAACTTGATGATTTTCAAACTTCTCCTAGACATTGAATTCAATCCCTTCTATCCTAAGACATGTTAAAAGTACACAGTCAATTTTCAGACATTCATGAGGCAAAAGGGTCACTGGAAATATCTTTCATGCTGTTCTCTGTTGCTATGACAAAGTACACACAAAGTAATTCATAAAGAACAGATGTTAATTTCTTATCATCTTATCAACCAATATCAAGGGGCTGTCAGCTCCTTAGAGGTGCAAGTCTATAATCCCAGCTAATTGGACCGAATGATTACAATTTCAAAGCCTAACAAATGAATTCAAGGTCAGCCTGTAATTTAGAGGCTCTGTCTGGAAAGTAAAGAGGAAAATGAAGGAGTGGGGCTGTACTTAACTGGCAGAGTACTTGCCTAGCATGTTCAACCTTAGGCTCCATCTTCAGTATTTCAATATGCAAAAGGGAATACAGGAAGGTGTGCTGATATCTGGCCATCGCCTTTTTGTTGTATCACTCATGGCAAAAGGTGGAAGGGCATGAGGGGTCAAGAGAAGATAAGTGAGGTTCTAAATTGCTCTGAAAACAAACCCATTGTTAGAATAATAATGAAGATATATATCTATTAATATGGAGTACAGAATAAGCCCTGATGATCTAAGCACTTTCCATTAGACTTCCATTTCTAAATATGATGTATTGGGCATTAAGCTCCCAAAACATCAATGTTTGTACTTTTATTTTGTGTATGAGTGTTCTGTCTGTGTGTATGTGTGTGTACCACGTGTGTGCCTGGTGCATGAAGAAGTCAGAAGAGAGGACCAAATCGTCTAGAACTGGAGTTATAGATACTTTTGGTGCTACAAATCCAAGCCGGGTATTCTGCAAGAGCAAGAAGTGCTCTAAATTTCTAAGCCATCTCTCTAGTGTCTGCATCACAAGAGTTCTGAAGGATAAAATTAAATAAATCAGTTAGTAATTAGAATAAATGAAGAAAATGTACAATTGGAAAAATGGTCTTAAGGGGAAATGGAGTACAGGAAGCTAGAAGAAAGGGATAAGCTGAGAGGTATATTTGTATCAGGTAGCCAGCTCTTAGAAACCATGTTGGATACAGCTATTTATATGTGCATGGCTGTAGCAGCATCTGAAAAAAGTGATCTTCTGGCCTGCTATTCCAGCATCTCCTCATCTCTCTCACAAATAGAAAAGCCACCATCAGAAGGTATAAATACTTCTGGATCCAAGAAACAGGCTTAACAAATGCATTTGTTTTCTGTTCTTCAGTTAACAAGACACAAGTTAAACAGCTGCTTGAATTAGTTTAGATATAAAAGAGCAGTCATTAAGGATCCAGTATCCTTTCATCTTGTTGCTCTTCTATTGACAAAATATGGCTTATTATTTTGCAAAATGACCAGGCATCTCCAACACCTTAGCCTTGTTAGGGCAGAACAAAGGAGTGATGCTAATCTACTTCACAGATGAAACAAAGCCTAGTTCAGAAACCCTCCTAAAAGACTTCTTGGATTTGACCAGACAATGTCAAACCACTGTTATAGAGTTTCAAGGGAGGCTATGGAACTGACACTTCACCCAGCTTTGTGGATGTGGGTAGAGGATATTGGATGAGGAATAATTCCCCTTTCCTGAGTGGTTCTATTGTGTTGTATTATGACTTCTCCATGAGTCAGCAACAACTCTTCTGGAGACAGCAGTAACTGCAACACAATTTAGGTCTCATTTCACAATGGTCTTATGCTCACTTGACAGGAAAGAAAAATGAAAGACAAGAATTTGGCTCTGGACCATACAAACACTCAGACCTAGGTTTTCTGCTTTACTGTTTCTTGAAACGTAGGTTTCAAACATCAGTAATGGCGAAAAGAAGGCTCCTGGGTGGCTTTGGGACAATTATTTAATTGCTTGAGCATCCTTATGAGATAAAAACAATCCAGCTATGTCACCTGCCCACTCTGTCTCAATACTCGTTAGTGTTTTGTCAACATGACTCAAGACAGGGTCATCTGCGAAGAGGAAACCTCAATTGAGAAAGTACTTCCATCAAATTGGCATGTAAGCAAGTCCATGAAGCATTTATTTGATTAATGATTGATATGGGGAAACCCAGACCACTGTGGGCAATGATATCTCTGGGCAGGTGGTCCTAGGTTCTCTAAGAAATCAAGCTGAGCAAGCCATGGGTAGCAAACCAGTAAACACCATGGTCTCTGCATCAGTTCTGGCCTCTAAATGTCTACCTTAAGTTCCTACCCTGTAATCCTTGGAATATAGATTACAAGATATAAGCTGAGATAAACTCTCTCCTCCACGGCTGCCTTTTGGTCATGGTATTTATCAGAGCAATAGAAAGTTAAGTGGCAGAGTCTCCTTAGCTTTCATCATCTATTACCTTCCTAGTCACTTGTCTTATCCTTTGAGCATTTTTAAACTACCATCTTCTTTATATGATCAACAGAATAATTGCCAAACATATCAGCTCCTAATATTTGGAACTTATAAACATTACAGCATTTAGAATATTTAGTATCCCAAAAACATATAGAAAGAAATGGTTTGGATTTGAGTAGGTAGGCAAGTAGAGAAGACCGGGGAGGAGTTCAGGTAGGGGGAACCATAATCAGAATACATTACATAAAATTTTTTTTCAATTAAAAATTCTTCTAAATTAAAAAAGAGAAAAAGTATTTTCAAATGGAATAAGATCAAGAATCTTAAGATTGGGAAATTATCCTGGATTTTCCCGATAGACCAATTTAATCACAAATGTTCTTTCAATATTGATGTAGAAAAAGATATTATATAGGTTCGTGAGAGCAAGGCACGGAGAGAAGGTACTGTGATCATAGCAGTAGAAACTGGGGCATTGTGACCATGGCATTGTGACCATGGCTAAAGAATCAGAACAAAGGACTCCAGGGACAAGAGTTTTCTGAAGATATTCTGGAAGAAATAATGTTATGCCAACAATTTGATTTTGATCCAGTGGCAGTTATTTTGGATTTCTGGCTTCTAGAGAATTGAAAATAAATTTACCTGGTATAAAGTCACAGGATTTGTGGTAATTTGTTATGACACTAGGTATAAATATGCCCTTCTATGAGCCTAATTTCTTAGTGACTGTAACATATTTGTGCATAACATGTGCAACTCACTGAGTTCTCAGGTTTTTGGCCTGTTCATCTTTGACTTCACTTCTTGTTTTTCTTGTGAATAATGCACTGTCACAAATAAACCTTGGGGATGTCATCTCTGGAAAGGACATTATATTCAAAATCATGAGTTCAGACAGTTTACATTCTCAAAACTAGATATTTTTTTCCAAGCCCATTTACTCAGGACTCCATCACTTCCTCACATCCATCAAAACCATCGGTTCTCCTATAATCCCCCTTCTTCTTTAAACCCAGACTGAAGAAAGCTTGCCTGTACTGGTTATCACCTGCCCTATAAGCCTAGAGTCAGAAATCATCTTCATGGCATACACAAGTATATTAAACAGATCAAAATAAGCAAAAGTCATTACCTGTCATCAGTCTCATATAAAGAAGCAGTCACAATAAATGAGAAACAATGAACCTAAACTTCCAGACTCTAGACTGGCAGGTATTATTTTCAAATTATTCATATGACATAAATCAATATCTAATGAACCAAGGAGGTGGCTCAGCACATATAGAAACCTCCCAACAAGGTTAATAACAGGAGTTTGAACCCTGGGACTAAGATGGTGAAAGGAAAGAACCAACTCTCACAAGTTGTCTTCTGATGTACATACCCTACCCATGCTGTAGCATGAATGCTCTCACACATACATACACATGCATATGAAATAAAGAAAACATAATGAATTTTAAATATTAGTCATCAAGAATATAAGGGACATTAAAAATTTAAAAATAACCGGGTAAGAACAAGTACTGTCCCCTAACTCCTTATTTCCTAGAGACTGGTGTGAGACCTAAGGACTTAGGCTCAGCGGTTAAGAGGACTGACTGCTCTGTCAGAGGTCCTGAGTTCAAATCCCAGCAACCATGTGGTGACTCACAACCGTCTGTAATGGGATCTGATGCCCTCTTCTGGTGTGTCTGAAGACAGCTACAGTGTACTTACATATAATAATAAATAAATCTTTAAAAAGAGAGAGAAAGTTTAAAGATGATGGAATTGTAAAAGTCAAGGACTCCAGATACCCCCCACTTAATAAAGCATGTAATAGAGCTGCCACACAACATAAAATTTTACATTAGTAAAGACATCAAGAAATTTTCCACATTGTTAAATTATCATAATATCTGTCATTTGTAGCCGAATCTCTTTGCAGTAACTACAATAAGGACTCAGTAAATATTAGCTCTTGCACTGTCCACTTGTAAGAGAGGTGCTCTTGGGATTTGTTTCAGCCCCTGCTACAGTACCAACCTTGAACAAACAAAATCCAGCCTACAGCTAAAGTTTCAAACTCCATTAAGCAAGCAAAAGGACACCACAAGAAAACCCACAGAATCAACAAACCTGGACTCATAGGGGCTCACTGAGACTGAACCAACAACCAGGGAGCCTGTGTGGGTCTAACTTAGACACTCTGCATATATGATACAGTTGTACAGCTTGGTGTTTTTGTGGGACTGTGAACAGAGGAAGTGGAGGCTGTTTCTGACATATTTACCTGCCATTGGGAACTCTTTTCCTTCTAATGAGTTACCTCATCCAGCCTTGATATATGTTTCTTAGTCTTATTACAACTTGATATGCTATGTTTAGATAATATCCGTGGGAAGCCTGCCCTTTTCTGAAGGGAAACTGAGGAGGAGCGGATGGGGAGAGAAGAGGTGGGGGAAGTAGAGGAAGTGGATTGTGGGAGGGAAAACTGAAGTCAGGATGTAATATAAAAGAGAATAAATTAATTTAAAAAATCAAAACTGATGGGATTGAATAAATGAATGGCAAACCAATAACAAGAGAAGAATCACAGAACTCATGAGCCATAGGCAGGATAATATGGCAGCAGCCCAATGATGATGGCTCCTAGCATTCCTTCCGTTAATATTCAGATAGTGCCATCTATTTTAGAGCTATTTCGTATCTGCTTGAAGAAAATTCTGGATGGATAGTATCTCCCTCCTGTATTCTGAATTTTAAAATTTTAGCTTTTACACCCATGAAATCTTATCAACATGGCTGCCTGAATGTAGGCCGAACAGGGACAACACCAATAGGCAAGCCAAAGTGAATAGAGGGAAACTAAAGAGCCCCCAACCATACAAAAAAAGAACCACAGGGCAACTAAGTAATGCTGAGGGAAATAAGTCTTCCTTAGGGAAGGACACACCAATTAGTTATTCAATGCAAAATGGTCAGCCCTGAAAGCATATATACAAATAACATTATACAAACAGAGTAGTTTATATTTAGGAATATAAATAAATATTAATACTAATAATACATAAATAGACATATAGGCATATAACAAAAATCAATGAAAAGGGGACACAAATTTGAAAAAGGCCAAGTTGGAGTATGTGTGAGGGTATGGTAAGAGGAAAGTGAAGGGGGAAACAATATAATTATATTGTAATCTCAAAAAAATGATTTAAAAACCATTAGGTTTTGGGGATAGAAGTTATGGCTCAGTGGTAGAGTGTTTGCTTACCACACATGAGGCCCTAGGTTCCATCTCCAGCACCAAAAAAGGAAACCTAATATATACATAATTTATAATAGGATATATGTATATGTATATATACATATATAATTTTTATAGTAGCTTCTGTATGTATGATAGATTGCTATATAAACATTACAGTGTATAGTTACAATAATGACATGCAATCTTCTTTTTGTGTCAAGCCATTAACATTTGGCAACCCATAAGAAAGGCGTGGCTCCCATTTTTTTGGCAAGGAAGCAGAAAGGCAGCTTGCTGTTGGTCAAGATTCAGAACCTGAATTTGGTATTTAAAACAAAGAAGCAAACTGCACTCTTTCCATGCACTCCTCTCCTCTTAGAGGCTCTGTGATACTAAATGAGTTCTGCCCAGAAAGGGCACTGTTTTGGGAATGCAATGTCTTAGTGGTGTAAAGCCATGCTGAGCACACTCAAAGGTAAGCTGCAATAATCCAGAAAGCTTTCTTTTGCTGGCCTAGTTCTACTATACAGCAACTGTCCAGGGTGACTCTTGTCACAAAGTATCTCATGACAAATATGCCCCTATGGAGCTGCATTTACATCACTGTCATTCTAAGAAATTTCATAGAGATTGTGATTTGTTTTCAGATCAAAGGCTACTAAAAACTCAACACCTGAGAATCTGAGGAAAGGCAAAACCTGGATTTGAACCAAAAGAAAATTCTATAATAAGAGTACTACAGAATAGGTTCCTGTCCAGATGAAGAAGTGAATTCTGTGAATTCTGTCAGTCTCCTGTCTGGAGACTGCCTCGAGAAAATGGGACAATCTGAAACTGATTCACAATCATACATGACATAAAGTAATTGCTAGTAGCATAGTAGTAATTGCTAGTAGCTTCCAGTAATATACCAGGAGTTCCCACCAAACCCCATGAAAAGCTAGACAACTGGCATTTTGCCAGTTTTATATCACCATGATACAAGCTAGAATCATCTGGGAAGTGTCTCAATTGAGAAAAGGCCTCCATTAAGAGTCACCTGTAGGCAAGTTAGTGGTGAATTTTCTTAGTGATTGAGATGGGAGGGCCCCGCCCATTTTGGATGGGATTAACCCTGGAAAGGTAGTCCTGGGTTCTGTAAGAAACTGAACTGTGCAAACCGTGAGCCATAAGCCACTAAGCAGCATTCCTCCATAGTCTCTGCTATGGTTGTTGCCTCTAGATTCCTGTCCTGAAATCTGATAGAAAAACCTGAGAACTGTAAGATGAAATAAACCTTCCTCCACCTCCATGGTGATTTTGGTCATTGTGATTTAACACAGCAAGGTACTTAAAATGTGCATATGTATGTATGTATGTATGTATGTATGTATGTATGTATGTATGTGTGGTGGCATTTTAAGTCAGAAAATAAATAGCAAGCCCTATGTGCCCTACTGAAACTCTGTCAAGGTTCACTTTGCCAGCTGCTGCTTACCATGCCACCTTTGTTAAATTACTCCTCCTTTTTGGTCTTACTTTCCCTAGGACTTCAAGGTTTAATGATTTTAAAACCATAGATCATTTGCACTCATACCTTAGGCTCAAGTTCCCCTTTTGGTAAACCCAACTTAAGACAAGTGTTTCACTAAATAATATGACAAAGGTAACCCATTACAATTCTAAAGAAGTGAGAAATCAATTAGTACTATTTGGCAGTTTGCTGTTAATAATTCTTGTCTAATATCATGTAGGGAATTGATATCATATGTAATTACCAAACTGAATCTTTCACTTCAAAAGACCTGAAAGCAACTACTGCCTTCTATCCTGACCATCAGAAGAATAAGGATGCTTTTTCTGAAAGGCATGTTTCCTGAACATCACAACAGCAAACCATCTTATTGATAATAGGATAAATTGCTTAGAAAACACAGAGATGGAAAGAATCGGTACAGCAAGTACAAAAATGCTATTTCTTTTAGAAACAACAAAGGACAAAATACTGGGCTTTACAAGATGGTTGCTATGACAAATGGAAGAATGGGGCTGACTTAGTGGAAAGAAATTGGGCATTTATGCAAAAAAAAAATCAAGATGTTTTAAAGAGAACACATTGCCCTTGAAAAGATCTTTCAAAGCTCTTCTGCTGCTGGTACAGGTATATACTAGAGAGTTACAGTTTTAGTTTTTGCAGGTATATAACACAAATACATTTTTGAAATGTCTCTAAGTTGAATTTATGCAAATGTAGGTTATTTTGACAATGGGAAAAAGAATATGCACAGCAAAAAAATCAGTACTTGATTTCCACATTTTAATCTTAAAAAAGATAATTCTGTAAATTCATGTTGTCATAGATGAGACATAACAAAAATCCTTTTTTCTGGTTGTTGGTAGAAGTATATGATATAAAGTCAAGCTACCATTTAATTAAAACTCACTGAGGATTTAGATTAATAAATGACTTAAATGTGCATATAAGATTTTGAAAGCATGCTTCTGGAAAACTATTATTGTTAATTAAATTTACATTCTATAACAGGAAGATGAGATGTTCATCTTGAATAATAAACAAAACCATTATATGAGATGGCTATTCCTTTTGAAATCAAAAGTTTACTTACTTGAAATTTAAAATCTGAAATGTGACACAATAAAATTTTACTTATATTACTTCTTAGGAAAAGGTCTACTTTCCCAGGAATACAAATGATATTATATATTTTCTTATGAACTAACCACCGTTGGAGGTGGGAAGGGGCAAATATTTTTCAGTTCCCACCTTTAGCTCCAATATTCAGTAGTCATGTTCTAGATTATATGTACTTCAACATACTGTCTATATAATTTACAGTAAAAAGAGAATTATATTGTCCTGGCTATTGGTACAGATTATTTTCTGCTACCTAAAGGTTTGTCTTCAACATCAATTCTCCTTAAAGACAGTACATTAAAAAGAGAAAAGACTAAAATGGTCATTCATGGAAGAGACTAATATGTACACTTTGATATACATACATGTATGAGGAAGACAGGCGAATTTCCTATTTCTGTATCTATTGTTTAACTTTATTATTTAACTTTAACTTTTATTATTTATTATTTTATTATTTAACTTTTAAAATTTAAAAGTTATTGTTTAACTTTAAAATAGATAAAAATAAAATAGATAAAAAAAATTGTAAGTAAAATAGTATACTATACATCTCTATAGAGAAATGTACATGAATATAAATACACATTATTTATGACTATAGTGACATTATTAGTTCAAGCATATATAAGTTCATTTTGCAGCCCAGTGCTTGACATGTCTCCAAATATACCTTGACAGTAAAACATCTCTTAAAGTAAAGATTCTGTAAAATCAAATTTTATATAAATATGATTTTTCTATATGGAATACAACATGGAGTCCAACTGAATTTAGATGTAATATATAAGCATATGTACACTAAGTTATATGTATACAATTTATATATATAATTTGTTTATAATATATAATATAATAATTATATACAATACATACTAAAATTAGTAAGTTCTATGTAAGAGGACTTTTATTCATTCTGTGGGACTTGATAAGAATTTGAGACAAGCTCTGCAGCCAGTCCCAAAACACACAGAAAAAGCCACAATCTCAGGTGATCTAACAAGCCCAGGATCCCAGGATCCCAGAATCACAGGATCACAGAGACAGCTTGAC
>NC_045030.1:4241523-4242596 GCF_008632895.1 Mastomys coucha | reverse complement strand
TCCAAAAATCGAGCCTACAATTCATTTCTTGGTGCAGCAGAACTATCAACTCTCAGCTTAGCTACGATCAAAGTAAAATCCTTTGGTGATGTGAGGGTCATTGAAGTACAGCCTTATTACAATGAAACCCAATGTCTAAAAATTGTTCTTATTTTGGGCTTGTACTACACTAAGAGCCAAGATTTTAAACGCTACTAAATACAAAACAAACAAAAAGACATTATATATTCATGTTCATTTAAGAAAATACTAGTAGTGATGTATTATTTTTAAGTATACAGCTAATATGTTTGGAGTTATTTAAAATTTATATTGAGAAAAATGTATTTTCACTATTGCTGTAGACGAGCATCTACATAAGGTTAAATCAATTGTTGTTTTATATCAAATAACTTTTATAATACTTATTTTTATTGTTATAATATTTTATAAATTTATGGAATATGACAAAAAAGATATTGTAGGTATTGAAGGGGGGTCTATGACAGGAGCAGTAGTACAAAAGGGGAACAAGAATGTGATTCAATTCTATTTAATTAAAATATGTTTTTAAATGTTAACAAATTTGGATAAATTGAAATCATGTAACTTTTCTCATCATAATGCAATAAAATTAAAAAAAATAATTTGAGTTCCCCTAAACTGGTATATTCACACTGGGATTTCTTATTTTTAATTATGTTTATATGTCTATGTGTGGGTATGTACATGTGAATGCTGGTGACCAAGGAGGTCAGAGGTGTCAGATCTACTGATGCTAGAGTAACTAGGAGTTGAGAACCCTTCAGCATGGGTGCAGGGACTGGAACTCAGGTCCTCTGTTCAAGGAGTACATTCTCAATTCCTGAGCTATCTCTCCAGAGTCCCTCATGTTGGGATTTCTGTTAATGTATTAAGAAGTTTTGTGACAATACTATTAGGATCAGAATAAAATGTTTACCAATCTACAGAGGCAGTGAGTCTGCAGACTTTTGAGAAGGTCAAACTTATTTCTTTTTTGAATTAGATATTTTCTTTATTTATATGTCATATGATATCTCCTTTCCCAGTTTCCCCTTCGAAAAAAATAAAAA
>NC_045030.1:4240209-4241512 GCF_008632895.1 Mastomys coucha | reverse complement strand
TGAGGGTACTAGTTAGTTCATATTGTTGTTCATCCTAAGGGGCTGCAAACTCTTCAGCTCCTTGGGTCTTTTCCCTAGCTCCTTCATTGGGGACCCTGTACTCAGAGCAATAAAATGTGGAGAAAAAAAACAGCTTTGCAGATTAAAATTTTATAGGGTATTAAAATAGTGTTATTCTTTGCACTCATTGGCCTCCTTGGCTTCCAGGTGGAATGTATTATTCCTGAAATCACATTTAATTCATTTGAACTAAATGTTTGCCTTATTTGCTTTTCTCTATTCTTTCTCTGCATGCAGGACTAAAATGAAAGAATGAACTACATAAAGGCAAACTAAAAAATGGAAGGCAGTTTCTTGGCTGGGGTGTATGAGTTATTAGTGTATTCAGGTCAGGGCTTACTTAGTGGCCCATTCCAATGGAACTGGGCATTTGGAACAAAATAATAAATTCGTGCTTTAGAGTTTCAGACATTATGCAGAGATCAACTTCAAAAACTTTCTGTTCTTCTTTAAATGTTTGATAAAAGTCATAGTGACTTTGGATAATGGCATACAGCTAACAGGTTAGAACTGTCATTAAATGCCAAGCTAAAGAAATGTATTCTGTTCTGTTCCATTTTACTAATGGTGAGTAGTAAGGCTATGGGTGTGTTTTCAACAGAGTCACCCAAACAGCTATAGGTTTTTAAAAGTACCTGTTATGGAACGTTTCCAGGCATTTCATGGCCATTGATTCATTCATAAACTGTAGACAACTTTGATTATTAATAGGAGACCTGTATTAGATTGTAACCATTCATTTTCTGTCATGGAGGTGGGGAGGGGTTCACCAAGCCCTGCTCATCCCTGAGAATTAATAAACAGTTAACAATTTCTAGAGGAGAGAACTTATTGAGACCAACCCATGTTCTAAAATTGAACATGGTCTAGAATTGAAGGTTGCTGTCAGAGGAGCTGAATTCACAAGCATATTTATAAGTTTCCTTAATCTTTTCAGCAGTGCTAAGGGGGGCAATGTTATCATTATCGTTTTATTGATGACAAATCTAAATCAGGAAAATTGGATTCAATGGTATCGAGTTCTTCTTCAAGTGTAATAAAATTACCAGAGATGATAAAATTAAAAAAAAAATTGAGCCAGGCAGGGGTGGTGCATGCTTTTAATCCCAGGAGATTAATTGGGAAGTAGAGACAGGTGGATCTCTGAGTTGGAGGGCAGCTTGGTCTACAGAGTGAGTTCCAGGGCAGCTAGGGCTATACAGAGAAACCCTGTCACAAAAAAACAAACAAATGAAAACCAAAG
>NC_045030.1:4236656-4240084 GCF_008632895.1 Mastomys coucha | reverse complement strand
AGAGAGAGAGAGAGAGATGTTTGAACTCAAAGGGATTTCATTCAATGCCTGCTTGGCCATGCTTTTGTAAATTATAACATTACACATGGCAACAGGAGCATGTAGTAAAGGATACCTATATCTCATGTCAGAAAACAAGAAACCAATACCCCATAATGCCTTTTAGGGTCATGCTTTTAGTGACTTAAATACTTAGCTAGATTCAGCCTCCTAAAGATTCCACTCCCTACCAATCCTGGTACCAGCTTGGGACAATGTCTTTCACACATGAGCTCTTGGGGGACACTATAGATTTGTCAGGTTTGAATGTATGATGTCAGTCTATGATTTGTTTGTTTGAAAACTTAGTCTCAGATGATGGTATTTGCTCTGCTTCTAGTCTGCTTTTCTGATTTCTGGACTGCTGAGATAACATACCACCTATGTTCCAACCACCATGGACAAAAAGTCTCCAGCCCATAATCCTTTACTCACTATGATGGATAATATTCTCTGAACTATAAACCAAGTTAACCTCCCCTTTACTTGTTTGTATAGTTACAGTGATGTAAAATATAATTAACACCACGGTAAGTTGTTTAAATATCATTCAAGCCATTCCAGAGTTGGTACTCAAAAGTGGGGAGTCTTTCTTCTTAGCTACTAGGTTTGCTGTTGGCAAATGGGTGCCTTCATCTCACCAGTATCCTATTCCACCCTCTTTAGCTAAATGGCACAGAACCAAAGACATTTTCAAGTATTTGGGCTATGCCAGGAAAGCCATAAAGCCCCTGATCAATATCTGTCTCCAGTGCGACTGTCAAATTCCCCATCAAAATTGCTGCAAACAAATAGAAAGCAGTTGAATAAGGGCAAAACAAGAAATGTACATCACCTTATCCTCTTGTCTTCCACTTTTTTCAAATATTCATCTCTCTTCAGGACTCCCAGGATCATTTCCTTCTCATGATCTAATAAAAATGACAGATTGATGAACTCTGAGCTCTTAGACATGGTACTCCAGCAGCAGCTCTGTGTAGCAGCAGTTGAATCTTCCAGAAGGTGAATGGATAGTTACTATTGTCAAGGTTTCCCCTGGTCAACCTAGTGTCCAAGCTGTTCAATTTAAAGGGTTTTCTTTCAAGGTCTCTGCAGATTTGACAAGTGCTGGGTATTCTTTCACATTACAGAGAAAACATGTTCTACTGAGATTGCTGTCCATGAAAATCATTATTGTTTGAACAGAAAAATTCTCTAAAGCATTTGCTGTGTAGACAGTCAGCAGCTAAGATTCACTAATGATGCTGAACTTTGAGCTCTCAAAAAGCTTCAGAACAGGACTCAATTCCTCTGGGCTCAGAATGTAGAAAATGCTGAAAAGGTACATAAAACAAAGGTGTAAAAAATTAATTAGGTCATACCACACATAGCACTTGTTCAACTATTTAATTTTTGGAATATCAGTGTACCTAGCTAAAACACAACTTTCAAATTAATAAAAATACAAGGAATGTGATGTGTACATGTGCATGTACACACACACACTTAATACAAGTCCCAGTTCTAGATAATCACTAGAAGTGTTAGAACACATCACTCTCAAATAGAAGGAACAAGCATGCTAATAACCAAATGGACCTAGACTATTCCTCTTAACAACATAAGAAGCTCACCAGAGTCTAGATCACATGCTTAACTTTAGTTTTGTATCTGGATTCTCAGCTTATAACCACATAAGAATGATAATTCTTACAGTTTGCCAGATTAGAGGTTTGCTATCTTCCTGAGATACTATCCCTCAGGTTCCCTTCATACCTATCAACAACAAGCTCCACATTTTCCTTGGCTTTTGTCAGATTTCTAGAAATCTATTGAAAGGTTGCTGTGGGAAAGTGTAACCATGATGTTAAACCAACCAAAAAAAAATGTTAGTTGATTCAAAAGGATAGGATCTCTCCCAGAGACTCTTTAACTCTTCAAAGAGTTTGTGCTGTGTTCAGTGTGTACCAGCCAGAACTCCAAACTGAAGTGAGTCCTACAGACCACAAAGTAGCTCCATTTGAGCTAAACTCACAGGTACTTCCACACTGGATGTATCTGAGGCCTTTTGCCAATCTGCAAAGACCATTAGATTGTGGGGATTAGAAATTAAAAGGAAGCAACAAGGGCAATGGAGACCCTAGAGAAAATGTAATGCTTAGAATTTTCTACCAGTGTCAGCTGTTGTCTCCCCAAATAAAGTACACACAACTTGCTTTTCCCATCCTTGTCTGTCTCATCTGGTTTTAAGCTAAAATAGAAATAAATAAATAAATTGGAAATTCAGTGACTGAATATATTATCTTTCTAATTCGAGTTCACTTGCAACATACTTTATGCTTAAAATGTCCAAAATAGTGTGTTCTCCACATATATTTTACAGAATATAGTTTTTAAAATATTAAAGGGGTTGAAAATTCTTGAATTATATTAATTTATGCATACCTTGAGCTGAAGATACAAGTCTACACTCTCAAATTCTATGAGTTTGCCCTGTGGCTGAGTAAATAAAGAATGTGTTGACAAAAGGGAGCAGTGGGTAAAGTGCTTGCTACCAAACCTGAAGATCTGAGTTTGGTCCCCAGGACCTACATGGTGGAAGTGAGCTGACTTCTACATGTACATGACACATACACCCACCTACTTACCAAATAAGTAAATGCATGTAAAAATGGATAATGGAAGGGAAGCAAACCATGAAAGTGACAGAAAACTTTAAAGAATTTAACAGAAACAAAATTGGATTGGTGGAGCTTAACAATAGGATCCTTTTGCCCATATATGAATTAATATATGGATAATGGGCTAATATATTAGTACCTGGGTTGGTGTATAAATGATGATCAAAGAGATCATAAGTAGTCCAAACTTTATCGAGAAAGTCAGGATATTTCCTCCGGAAGGCAGGACTGGGCTGTGATGATGATTTAGTAAGATGGAATCTTACTGAAGATCCTGGGGAAACACAGAGTAGAAGAAAGAAAATGGTGAGCCTGGACACAGAAACTGCAGGAGATAGATGCCCCTCCCACTAGAAAAAAGAGCACCTGCCTCTAAGTGGAAATGGCTTCCTACCTGAAACACATGTCCCATGTTTAGTAATGGCACCTCTGTCTAGAAAATTTTCATATCATTAATCACTAAAATAATACAGCTAATCCCCCTATTCTAAGGCTATCTCATGGTTGTTTAAATCAGGCCTTACACTGAAGATAATCCTCTGAAATTAACTCAAACATATCAGTAGCCTTCCTCTACACAAAGGACAAATGTGCTGAGAGAGAAATTAGGGAAACAACACCCTTCACAATAGTCACAAATAATATAAAATACCTCGGTGTGACTCGAACTAAGCAAGTAAAAGATCTGTTTGACAAGAACTTCAAGTCTCTGAAGAAGGAAATTGAAGA
>NC_045030.1:4234881-4236399 GCF_008632895.1 Mastomys coucha | reverse complement strand
AGAAATCCACCTGCCTCTGCCTCCCAAGTGCTGGGATTAAAGGCATGTGCCACCACTGCCCGGCTCTTTCTCTTTCTTAAAAACAAAACAAACAAACAAACAAAAAACCCAAAAAACAAAAAACAAACAACAAAAAACACCAAACAAAAACAAAGAAAAACCACAAACAAACATGTCGTGTCATTGAAATATCCAGTGTTACTCCATTGAAGAAAACAGATTTTCCTTCTTCCAGCAATCAGTGGGTAACAAACTTCTTGGTTACACATAAGACTTTGGCTGGCTTAAATGTGTGCAGGTCTCATGTGGGCTATCACAATTTCTGGGAATTCCCATGTGCATGACCCTGTTGTGTTTCCTGGGAGAGGGGAAATGCTGTTTCTTGGGAGAGGGGAAACTATATAATCAAAATATATTGCATGAAATTTTTAAATAAAAA
The DNA here is from genome assembly GCF_008632895.1 of Mastomys coucha. Lineage (NCBI taxonomy): Eukaryota > Metazoa > Chordata > Mammalia > Rodentia > Muridae > Mastomys > Mastomys coucha. The sequence continues at coordinate 4,235,960 of NC_045030.1, read as the reverse complement.
TATTAAATAAAAAGAAGTATGTGGGTATATAATTTAGCAGTAGAGAAACTAGAGGCACGAGGTCTTATATTCACACCCTGGAACTGGAACAAAACTAAAACAAACCAAACTCAGGAAGTGAAGGTCTAAATCTAAGACAGGAAGAAGGTGAAGTCTGGAGAGAAAAACCTGCCAAGTAGGAAGACTTTCTACCTATTGTTTCACTGTGACATCCTTGATAACATAGGGTAACTTGATACTCTTGAGAGCCCTAAAGATCAGCATTGGGGTCCTAAGTCCCCTATATATTCCCCAGACCTAGACTTTAATTAATCTGCTTACTCTACCAACTTCTGTGACCTGACCTACCCCTAGGAATATAACCCTTCAGTGCAAGTAACAGCATGCAACATGTAATTAACAAATGCCTGATTCAATTTTCCTTGGAAACATTTGATTAGCCCAAAATAGATTGTGTTCATTTGCTTCTTCGAGGTCCAGGTATCTGTTGGTTCTTAGCCAAGTACCACAAATCACAGAGGCTCAAAACAAAATAAATAATACATTTTAGTTTGGTGTGTTAAACATATTTGACAGAAGGCTACACATTTCTGTCCATCTCAAGGGTTTTTTGTCCAAAGGCAACTGAGGCTACAGTCATTTAAAATATTTGTAGATAAGGGTCAGCTATATTTTTAGCTATACTTTTGAATGGAATGGAGGTGATTTTGTACCATGATTCTCCAATAACTGTTATTACTAAACAAATACAGAAATACCCACTTTTTAAAAATTAGATATTCTCTTTATTTACATGTCATATGATATCTCCTTTCCCAGTTTCCCCTCCAAACAAAAAACAAAAAACAGCAACAAGAACAAACCCCTGTTCCCTCTCCCCTCCTCCTGCTCACCAACCCACCCTTTCTGGCTTCCTGGCCTTGGCATTCCCTTACACTGGGGCATAGAACCTTCACAGAACCAAGGGCCTCTCCTGCAATTGATGATCAACTAGGCCATCCTCTGCTATATATATGCTGCTGGAGCCATTAGTCCCCACCATGTGTACTCTTTGGTTGGTGGTTTAGTCCCTGGGAGCT
>NC_045030.1:4233350-4234393 GCF_008632895.1 Mastomys coucha | reverse complement strand
AAATTCATTGTTTTTAATAGCTGAGTAGTACTCCATTGTGTAGATGTACCACATTTTCTGTATCTGTTACTCTGTTGAGGGACATCTGGGTTATTTCCAGTTTCTGGTTATTATAAATAAGGCTGCTATGAACATGGTAGAGCATGTGTCCTTATTACATGCTGGAGCATCTTCTGGGTATATGCCCAGGAGTGGTATGGCTGGGTCTTCTGGTAGTACTATGTCCAATTTCCGGAGGAACCGCCAAACTGATTTCCAGAGTAATTGTACCAGCTTGTAATCCTACCAGCAATGAAGGAGTGGAGGTAACCACTTTTAATTGTCCAAAGAAAAGGTAGCAAAGTATAAAACCTCAATTATTAAAAAGTATGTATATAAAAGTTTTTACTCAGAGATGTAAAAATTGGTGAAAAGGCACTTCAGTTATAAGAAATAAAAATTCTTTGAAATCTATCTGCCAAATATATTATAGGTATTGAGAGAAAATAAATTCTATAGTTCATGAACTCATGAAAGGGTAATGATGATCAAGAGCTAGTGTTTTCAGTACAGGCCCTGACATGTAAAACTAAAAATTTTATAAGCTTTCCTGAAAACAGTTGAAGCTTAGATGATTAGGGAGCAACAGACTCTACCTTGACAATACATGTTCAATGTCAATAAGTTATTTCAGAGGCTCATAAACCTTCAGCATCAAATAGCTTACAGTCTACAGAGTACGCAAAATAAGTACTGAGAAGAAGGAATCGCTTTGAGCACTCTCTCAGATAGGCTGAGGGCGAACAAGATGTAAGTTTTTGTGTCTTGTTTATTCACATTTAAGATAAAAATACTAATATTTATTTTGTGGATTTGTTTCTATTAAAATGAACCATTACATAGAATCTCTTAGCACATACTCAAAAACATTTAGACCTGTCCACCTTTACTGAAGCTAAGCAATGTACCATTAAAATAGATCCTTTAAAAACATATAACCGCTGGGCAGTGGTGGCGCACACCTTTAATCCCAGCACTTGGGAGGCAGAGGCAGGCAGATTTCT
>NC_045030.1:4221154-4232438 GCF_008632895.1 Mastomys coucha | reverse complement strand
TCTATCTACTTATGTTTTTAAAACATCTAAAAAAAGAACTAGTTGCAAAGTATAGAAATGTTCATGCAATAGACTTGTGCAAAATCTTGTATCAGAAACCATTCTAGACCTAAAGGAATATGTATATGAAAAAAGCATGGATCCTAGACTGAAGAGCCTTGTCTTTTCCTAACAGAGCTAGAGATAAACAGAAATAGCCATGAATGGTAAGACAAAATAACAATTAAGAGAATTATAATTCTAGCTTGTAAAGACAGGGTATAAGAAGTTCACAGGAAAACACACCCAGTTCAGGATATATTGTTACTCCCTGGTCTGAGGTATGGGGCAAGGAAGACAGGAAGAGGAATACCAAAGGACTGAAGATTTTCTATTCAAATAGATAGCCCTGGGGTTTGGTGTTTTCTGAATTTCTCTTTGGGAACATTTCCTTGTAAACATGGCAAACTAAAGCTGTGTGGCCAAACCTATGGAGCAGCTCTGTTTTCTATGTTCTTTTAGTTGGACTCCAGATAGGATTTTATTTGAGGAAACAGATCCATGGCCTTGCAAAGTCAAAATCTGTCCCTGTGCTGTCAAGCTGTTGAATGCTTTGAAGCCAAGGAATAACATAGATTTCTATTTTAGGTATGTGTTTTGAAAGACCAGCACTCCTTAATGATTGGTTGAAGGACAAGTCAGGCAAAGCATGGGGAGGCCCAGGAGAGTGCTAGGTATTAATGAGCAACTGAGGCTCTGTTATGAGAAAGGAAATGAGGATCATTGTCGAAATATATATGGGAAGCTGGGCGGTGGTGGTGCACGCCTTTAATCCCAGCACTTTGGAGGCAGAGGCAGGCAGATTTCTGAGTTCAAGGCCAGCCTGGTCTACAGAGTGAGTTCCAGGACAGCCAGAGATACACAGAGAAACCCTGTTGAAAAACATATATATATATATGGGAATAGTTGCAACAAGGTCCTGTGACTAGCTACATGTGGGTGGTATACAAGATGCAAAGGTTTTGTACATAAGAATATCTAAGAGTTTTGTTTAAAAGAAGGTTTGTCTATGTTTGTGATGTTCTTACATATATTAAAACTCCAGGAGTGTTGATTTAACAGAATGTGTAGAAAGCATAGCAATACTGATGTTGGAAATAATGTTAGCAGAGTTGGGGACTCTATGATAAGATGAGAAAGAAACAGAATTAATTTTCATTCAGACCTGAGGTCACTGTGCTTTTGACTCAAACATCAATAAGATCTGTTAGCAATTTGAAATATGGAACTTCTAATCATCATCTTAGAGTTCATCAGAGAAATAAAGATTAGTGATGTTTTATTGGGAAACACTAGGGTCTAGATAGTTGGTGGTGGCTGAATATAAGCAAAAAAGGAGATTACTCAGAGAGAAGGGGCCAAGGATGGAACTATAATGAGGAAAACATCAAATGTGGTATAGTAACAATACAGTAACAAATAGTAACAGTAAGAATGGATGGAGCAGCAGGCATGATGATACACACCTGCAACTTCAGCACTTGGTTGACAAAGGTGCAAGATCAGGTATTCAAGGCCAACTTGTGCTATACAGTGAATAAGTAGTACAAGACCAGCTGTACTGCAGTGAGACTCTCAAAAAACAGCTTGTATGGGTTTCCTAGATGCCCACATATATTAACTATCATCTTGTCATATTTGCTTTAATATTTCAAACTTTTAGTGTAGAAATTTTGAAGGTGGTCACAATGAGCAAACCTTGTACTTTCAACACTAAGAAAGTAAAAGTGAGAGGATGGAGCATTCAAGGTCATTTTCAACTACACAGTGAGTTCCAGCAAAGACAGAACTACATTAGATCTCATGTCTCAAAAAATAGAAGAATAAGGAAGATAATTAAGAAAAGACTAAATGTTTAACTAACAGAGTTGGAGAGGTAGTTGACTGTATTGAGCTTGGAGTCAAGTTTATTACTCACAGATAATGGTACAGATCAATGTTACATTTAACTTTCAGCTAATCAATCAAGTAATCTGTTATAAAAACCTCTAAGTGTAAAGAATATCACACTATAGCTACAAAATGCCATAATTTTTATAACTTATTTATAAAAAGCAACTAAAAGTACTATTAACTCAACCAAATCCAGTGTCATATAGTATTTTATTAGCCTAGCACCCCAAGTTTATTGTAATATAAATTTGTATATCCTGGAATTATTTTTGTTTATGATCTAGTTATGTCCAAGCCAAATCTTGTGCTTTTATTCTGGAACATGCTAAGCTCTCATAGCTATAGATGTTCTAATAAGGATTATTTGGAAAAAAATTGGGTATTAGAATGGGTAATACCTTGGATTTAAAAAAGAAAAAGAGAGGTTTGCATTTAGTTATGAGATCTGAAGTTAATATTGACTAAGATGAGAGGAAATAATAGCTCAGGAAGGACACTTGAGCAAAGGCTGAGTGAGAGGGGATTATATGTGGATACAATGTGGGAGACTACTGGAATCCTGAAGAATTATATGAAGCCATGCATAACCCTAACCCTAACTCTAGTATGAGTCCAGTGAAGGTTCTTTTCACAGGGTTTTAAATGAGGGAATGTCGGAAAATAAATGGAAGTAAGATAGAAGAGGGAGACACATGTCTCCCTGGAACACTCAGCAGGTATTGAGAAGTGTTAAAATAGGGATTGGAGAGATGGCCTAGCAGTTCTCCCAGTGGACTGGAGTTCAGTCCCAGGCACCCCCTTCAAGAGACTTGCAACAACCTATAACTCCATCTATAGATGCTCAGACACCTTCAGCCTGTAGGGACTCCTATACTCACATGCACATATTCACATGTAGATACACACATGTACATGATTAAAGATAATAAAAAGAAACCGCTTAAAGCATTAAAATGTGTTTAAAAAACAAATCAGTATTAGTGTTAATAAGGTGCTTAAGTTCATGCTGTAAGCATTCTCATGTTTATTTTCCTGTAAATAAGTAATGATTTGGAGGAATAGGGCAAATTAGCTCCCTAGTTATCAGTTTTGATAATTTCCCTGCTTCTCTGGCATTCACAACCAAAATAAAATGTTTTAATTTAATATTTAACTGTCTGCCAACTAATCAGATAGGTTAGTCATTGACATACTTAAGAAAACTGTATAGCTCATAGCTGACTCTTCCTTAAGCACAACTGTAGCCAGGGCTGTCTGAGTTAGTTTATACCAGAATTTTTGCTGTCAGAAACTTTGATAAATTCTAGATGCTCTCGGGGTCAGTACCACATAGCGCATGGAGGAAGCACATCTCATGGTGGTCTAACAGGACTGCTGTAGTGGTAAACGGGAAGGGAGTGAAACCAATGACCACAATTGGCTCAAATAATCCTTGTCAGGCTATATAAGCAGGCTGCTTAGACTCAGTCAGTTGTGGGACATACTCCTGTGTTGCCTCTGGTATTTGAGTATCAGGCTAAGTAAAAGGCCTTTTTAAAACATACTTTCAGTTAAGCAGGCAGAGCTGATTTCAGTTAAGCAGGCAGAGCTGATAATAAGAAAAAAGAGGCATAAGAAACAGCAAAATATTGGGAACATCACCAAGACAGCAGTGGCAGAAACTGCAGATCCATTGGGAGGCCAAGCTAAAATAGCTGGCTGCTTGACAGATGAGAAAAATCCCTAGCTTAACAATTTAAGAGCAGACATGGTAGGAAGCCTGGAGAAATAGAAACACAGCGCCTGAGGCTGAAGAACTAAATGGTTACTGGCACCAACATACAGAAATGCAGAATCTGATCACTGGAAGAGTCCCAGGGATCCGTCAAGTCCTTAGGACAATAGGTTCCAAAACACAGGTTGTGAGCTGTGATACTAGCTGATGTTAATGAATCTTTTGCCTCTTAGACCTACTCAAATAGTATTGGCTACTTGTCACAAGTTGATAAATCTCAATAATTAGTCCTACCTAAGAAGCTGCAACACCATCTGCCACCAAGGAATCCTAACCTAGTAGGCCCATACAAGAACTGTAACATTTTTGGAGCTAAAGGCTCTGATACTAGAGGCTTGTACCAAGGGTGTAAACAGCAAAGAACACCAATGCCCTGACATCCTTGAAGAGCTTCCCCACCTAGGATTTTTATCTGCATAGACCAAAAGAACCCCCACCAAATGACTGTCGAAGTCCAATGCCCGGAATACACCTTATGTATATAGTGAGCTGGTATAAAAGATGAACCACCATTCTACCTGGAAGTTCTTTGAGTCACCATCCAAGCACAGTTAATCAAGCCCTATATAAGGACTGAAGATAAATCATAGAGAAGCTTAATTTCAGGCCTGCAGAGACAAATGACTGAGCCAAGAAACCACAGAGGCCCCGCCCTAGCTTCCTTTTTTACTGCTGTGATAAATATCATGACAATAGCAACTTGTGGAGGAAAAGGTTTATTACACTTTCAATTCTAGGTCAGAGTCCATTGTTGATAGAAGTCAAAGCAGGAGCTCAAATAGCATAGAGGCAGGAATTGAAGTGGAGGCCATGAAAGAGCAGTTTGTTCTCTGGGCTCTTGTTCATCCAACTTTCTTCTACCTTTTCCTACATGATCCTACCTTATATCAAACTGACATCAAAATAACCAACATAGGTCCTTTATGGAAATCCATACATGGTGTACATAGTGTTGCCCAGAAAGCAGATTGTAACTCCATGAAAACCCTTTGTTATATAAGTGTTAGGAATTAAATATTAGGGCCACTCCTATGTCTCCCAGGAAGCTGTACTTTCAGTCACCACCAAGGCATCCTAACTTCTTAGGCCTACATAAAACTATAACATTTAAAGCTGAAGGTATCAACAATCAAGTTCTAGTTAGGTATTCAACCACAGATCTCCAATAAACCCTGAAAGATTTATTTATTTATTTATTTATTTATTTATTTATAATTGCATATTTTATTTATTTACATTTCAAACATTATCCTCTTTCCCAATTCCCCCTGAAACTCTCTATCTCATCCCCCCTCCTCCTGCTTCTATGAGAGTATGCCCCTACCCATCCATCCACTCCTACCTCCCCGCCCTTGCATTCTATTACACTGGGGCATCAAGTCTTCACAGGGAAAAAGGGCCTCTTCTCCCATTGATGCCTGACAAGGCCATCCTCTGCTACATATACAGCTGGAACTATGGGTCTCTCCATGTGTATTCCTTGGTTGGTGGCTTAGACCCTGGGAGCTCTCACCCCAAATTTGACTTTCACCTGCCCAGATTGCTCTTTTAAAAGGGCAATTCTCTCCAAATACAGCCAGCCTGCTTCCCCACATACATACTTCTTGGTAATCATTTGTTTACCACATATAGTATGAAGCTGTGGACAGTAAGGTGAAGACTATTTCTACTCTGAAAATATGTTATACAAACATCTATGCAAATGATTGACAAACATTTTCTAGTAAACAACTAACAAATATTTCAGAATTTTTGGGCCAAGGCTCAAATCATGGTCGTGCTTACACAGCCATTAAGATAAATATCTCTGCTATATTTTTTGACAAAAGTTATGAAATACACCTCTTTTTATTTTCAAAACATGCCTCAACTAATAAGAATTAAAGAATTCTAGAGGATATATAGTATCTGTTAAAGTGCAAATTTAGTAATCTTATTATCAAGATTGATAATAGTATGCCTTACCATACACTTTAAGTTTTAAGTAAGGCTCTTACTGTATTTTAGAGACTGAGAGCATAGTAGTGTGAAGTTTCTTAACACTTTCTGGGTTAGGTTTCTGTTGTTCAAAAATAATTAGACCTGGGGAGTCTTAAACCTCAGGGACCCTGTCATATTTTCTCCAGAAGAAATTCTAAAGTCCAATTAAAATGATAGATAACAAATTTGTACATATGACACTGAAAAAACCCACTGAACTACACTCTTTAAAGAAGTGAATTGTATGTTATGTGCATTTTAACACATCAAACCTGTTTTCTCAGTTTGGGTTCCAAACACTAATTATAAAACTTCCTATGGTGGTTCGATAGCTAACTCACATGGGGAGTGTCAGGAAGATCTGAGATAATATTACATCTCTGTGTTGGAGAAACAAAAGTGCATTGTTATCCTCATTTTTCCGTCTATATAATATGAAGATAGTAAGTAATACCATTTACCTGGGTAAATTAAAAGGAATGTCTAATATAAAATTCCTTCAAAAACCCCAGCCATAAATTCATTGTTTCTATGAAATTATGGGATTCCACAGACTTCAAATGTAAGCCAAATAGAAATCATTATACACTTCAAAATATCCAAGTGTTTGAAAGTCATGTTTTATGGTCTATGTTGTATTATATTTTATACTACAATGTATCTTTACCACTCAATGGTATATTACCTTAAGTCTTCTTTCCTTATAGCTCCTGGCAAAGATAATCCTCACAGGAGTCAGATCCTAAGGTCCTGATTTATAAACACTAACTGATTCAACCTTCACATTACCTCTTTGAGTTAATTTTATTATTTCTAAATTACAAATAAGGAAAGCAAGGTAGAGTGATGGTCAAGAACTTGCCCATGGCCACAGAGTTTATAAATGGTAAAGCTAGGATTAACTGTCTCCAATAATACTGTTATTTTATTGTTGTTGAAATTCCAAGATTTTGGTACATTGTGAAACATTGTGTTTAGTTCACCTCAGTTCCATCACTGTCAAACCTGGGGCTAGGGCCTGCTTCAGCTTCTGTGTCTTCTCCTTGTGTGTACAGATGGAGTTATAAAGGTATCTACTGGCATGAACTTTAAGCTTTATGATATCATTGTTGTTCTTTGGCCTGATAGACAATGGCATCTTTCTCCCTTGCTATGAGCCAAAAATATCCATAATTTCCTCAATTTAAAAAGGATCATGATGACAAGGCATAAAAATAAATTATAGTCTGACTGCCAGAAGGACACTCACCTAGTCACTATGTACTCAATAAATCACCCTATCTATATTATACAACTATATGTATATATATATATATATATATATGTATATATAACTATAATGTCACATATATTATATATATGTATCATAGTAGACATCATTATCCATACAACACATAGATTTGTGTTTGTGTGCACATATATATGATACATTTCCCCACTGATACAAGTTAATCCTGTACCAGGTCTCAAAATCCCTATTTTGGAAGATACACATTTGTACCAAAACAGGCAGAGATGCATTGCTATACATGAAGTCACAGTTTAAAAGTGAAAGTTGGACCAAAAATGAAATGTATATTTATTTATTCCTTTTATACTTGGAAAGCAGATATCACATACTTTGTGGGCTATTTAATGATGATTTGAAAACTCTCTCTCTCTCTGTATACGTGTGTGTGTGTGTATGTGTGTGTGATATTTAGAATTTTTACATCCTGCTAATATTTATATATTCTTTTGAGATTTTAAAAAAAAATTAAAACAAAAAAGCTAAGTTGTTCTACCACAAATAATTTAGGAAATACAACTATAAGGTAGTCTTCAATATATTTGTTTTAAATATATTTCAAATTCTCTACATTCTTTTTTTATTAGTTATTTTCTTTATTTACATGTCACATGGTTTCTCCTTTCCCAGTTTGCCCTCCAAAAAACAAACAAACAAACAAACAAAACCAACAAAAACAAACCCCTGTTGCCTTCCCCCTCCCCATGCTTGTCACCCTACTCTCTCCCACTTATTGGCCCTGGCCTTCCCCTACACTGGGGCACAGAATCTTCATGGGGGCCAAGAGCCTCTCCTCCCATTGATGATCAACTTTGCAATCCTCTACTATACACATGCTGCCAGAACAAATCAGTCCCACCATGTATAGTGCTTGGTTGATGGTTGAGTCCCTGGGAGCTCTGAGGGTACTAGTTAGTTCCTATCATTGTTTGTCCTAAGGGGCTGCAAACTCTTCAGCTCCTTTGGTCCTTTCTCTAACTCTATCACTGGGGACCCTGTACTCAGTTCAATTCTTTCTACCAATAACATTTGGAGGTCTGAATATGTTTGAAAATTTTCTTAGTATAGAGAACGAGGATATAAAATTGGAGCAATTTTCCCTAAGGAAATAAAGTAAAGCTATAGACTGTAGATTAAAAATCAATGAAAATGGGGAAGGCCTGGTCCTCCTTGGTTTCTGTGAGCACAGAGTGATGGATTAGGGAACTAAGATGGAGGAAGAAGAGTTGAGGGTTGAGGGACTAGTAGTACTCAAGGGGCCAATAGACTTGAAAAATCTTGATTAGTAGGGTGTCTAGAGACTGCAAGAGCCCTTAGCAAAAGATCATTCATTGTCAGGAAGCCAACCAGACAGGGCTAGATTAACAACAGCTTTGCAAATATCAGTGTAGGCTAAGAACAAAGGAGAAAGAAATTAGAGAAGCATAAAAATAGAGAACAGGACATCTAGAAGCAGTTACTTAGGTGACCCTTAACTCTGGGTCAAAGCTAGGTCTCAAATGTGTCAGCTCTAGGATCTCAAATACATGACTGAACCTCTACATGTCTTGGTACCACAGAAACAAGTGATTGAGAGATGGAAAGTACTCAGAAAATATGAGTTGTTAGTTTCTAGTATTAGGAACAATGATGGGCGTACCTTCTATGTTTACAAACCCAGGCTGATAACTTTTCCCCAATAAAATAAAAGAGTTGTACTAGATTTCATCCCTATTGCTTCAGAACCTATTCTGTAGGACAGAGAACTGAGTTGCAACCTGTGGTGCTTAAGTTCAGATCCAAGCATGAATATTATTCACAAGAACAATGACAGAATTTTATTTGAATCAGCAGTAGCCATGTGGATTTTTCTGTATAACTGATTTACACACACACACAGAGAGAGAGAGAGAGAGAGAGAGAGAGAGAGAGAGAGAGAGAGAGAGAGAGAGAGAGAGAGAGAGAGAGAGAGTCATAGACAGGAACAGAAACAGAGACAGACAGAGGCAGAAAGACATGAGAAATAAAATGTAAACAAAGAGAAAATAGAACATCCAATTATTTTCATGTAGTTAAGATAAATAGTATTTTCCCAATTACAAGGAATTCAGTAAAGTGAGTCTTCAGTATAAACTGAATTTTAAGTAGACACCCACCTTCAATTAATTGATTAATTGAACTTCAATGAATTAATTTCAAAATTTTAGATCATACATTAATTTTACTGAGACTTCATGCCAGGAGACAAAACAAACAAATAATAATAATAATAATAAAAATGATCAGTGTAGCTCTTGGGAATATATATTAAGGGATTTAACATACTATTGGAATTAGAAAATTTAACAAGCTATTTGAATTAGAAAAATGTGTTGGCTATGGCAGTCTGTTTACCAAGTGGGTTGTTATTGAACTTTCATTTATGATCCATATAGAGTTATGTGTCTATAAAGTCTATTTCTGAATCATATCAATTTCATGATAAGGTGGCTATGCTCAAAGTCTAACTTCTTACAATCACTCCATCTGTTACTCCAACTCAACTATATTTCTGATAAAGTCTATTACTCTTCTTCTTGGAAAATTGAGCAATGGTGAATGCTTTTAAGAATTATAGTGTGTGGTTTTAAAGATTTTTAATTGCTTTAGAATGATATGGATTTTAGAGTTGCTTTCTTGTTAATTTCCTACTTCCTTCCAAGTGCAGAACCTGTCTTGGAAACATTTTCTGACTGCACATCTCTAAAATGAATATGCTACTGAAGTCTATTTACACAAGCTGCCAAGCCTTAAATGAATTGGATGTGTTCTTGATGTAGGAACATGGTGTTTCCTGACATTCCGTTAGAATGATTAAATCAAATTAGCCTGGATAAGTCAACTTTTACAAGGAATGGAAGCAGCTAAATTAAACTTTAACAAGAGTTGCAAATAGGACTGTACTAGTTAGAAATGAATAAGGCCATTAAGACTTCAGCCAGTGAAGCTAAGTTGAACTTTAATATTTTTATTCAGTGAAGAGGAAAATGAAGCAAAATCCTATTTATTTTGTATTCAATAAAGATTACAGGAAAAAATTAAAAAATTGGGTTAGAAAGACCATTTAAATGAACAAGCAGTAATTAGAACAGGACACAATGTGCCCATAAAGATGTAGAACCATGTAAATTTTAAAGGGAGATTAAAGTTATTTAAAATCCTGAAATCAAATAAGAAGCAAAAACAAACTTTCATTGTAGAAAAATCAGAATTTATTGTTTGCTGGCTTAAAAGAGTGTTTTACTATGTAGCTTAAGCTGGCCTTCAATTTGTGATCCCATTGCTTACACATCCTGAGTGCTATGATTCCACATTAAACACCATATTTACAAGCTGAAGTTTATAATGTTAGCAAGGAAAAATTGAAACTAACATAGACTTATAAAAATATCTTTATGGCTAGCAACATTAGGCACAGGAAAGAACATCATACTACACTCATGTAGAAAATAGAATGTGTCAGTACTGGAAATATTTAATTCTAAAATATAGTCACAGATGAGAAATCTCAGACTCTTCCTGCCAACCACAACTGGATATTGGAATATTTAATGTTAATATTATTTAAGGTCATGGTATATGGCTTCACTGGCTGAAGTCTTAAATATGGTTTGATGGTATATGGCTATAATCCTCGTGTCAGCATGTTGATCTCAAGTTCAAGGTTAGCCTGGGTTACATAGCAAGACTCTGCTCAAAAAAATATACAAATACTTTTTAACACACTAAGAAAAGAATATTAAATATTAAACATCAAAGCTTGGTATGGTGGCTAATACCTATGATCCCAGTGTTCAGGTATATCACTGTGAGTTCAAGTCCAGCCTGATCTGTATAGTGAGTTTCTGACCAGAAAAAGCAACATGGTAAGACCCTATTTCAAACAAATAACAGCCCCCTGAACAAACAACAAAAAAACCCTATAAATAATGAAAACTGGAGCTATAGCATGTGATAGCAGTTCAGGATTCTAGGCTTAGGGCACAAAGACCCTGAGATAATAGCTGAGAATATGAGATCTGACAAGCTGTCTGGATTTGAAACCTGGTTAAGTGACCTATTAATAATATATAACCTTGATGAGCCTCAGATGTTCTTCATGTAAATGGCATGCTGACGCCTGTGCTATGGTATTCTCATGACAGTTAACTGAGTTTTTAATTTTTAAACCATTGAAAAGTACCATTTGTAAGATTCTAAGCATCAAAATTTTTTCAACATGGAAAAAAGGCAAGAAAATATCATCTGAGGGAATTAGTATGTACTACTAAGAAAATACCTCAAGCTGGAGA
>NC_045030.1:4208799-4220827 GCF_008632895.1 Mastomys coucha | reverse complement strand
AATAAATAAATAAATAAATAAATAAATAAATAAATAAATAAATCTTTAAAAAAAAAGAAAAAGAAAACACTTCGAGTGATGTAGTCACTGAGGCTAAAGGTCTCCCTTCACTCCTAAACACCTATGCTAGGTAAAAGAGTAAGAAATAAATCCTGACTGTAAACTTGTTCCTTATGACCTTATGTAAGGATAGATGCTTATGAGGAAACTGAAGTTAACAGATAGTCCAGAGAAGGCAGTGATTGGTAGAATAACATTTTCACCCCAGGTTTTTCACTTAGTTCTCTCTACCAGCTCCACTATTCTTTATCCAGAGTTGAGAAAAAGAAGATATATATGAGTTGTAGACATTCTAATGAATATGTGGCCAAGCCAAGATTTTGAATTAAAGAAAATTCTTAGATTTAAGGAAGAAGATATTTATAAAATAAAGAGTAAAAAGAAAATTAACAGAAAGGGGACATGAGAACGGAGAACCACTAGATGGAAGAAATAAAAGTAAAAAGTTGTGGTAATAGTTTGGGTACAAAGGAACAGTAGAAGAAAATTTATATCTAAAGTTTAAAATATGAAGAACCATGTCATTAATGGCATTCTCAGAAATACAGACAAAAGGGAAAGTGTTTGACACAGAGACAGGGATGTTGGCTGATGATGGTTATATACATCAGGTGGATGTTGCACAAGCAACTGGAAAAATTTGTAGCTGCTAGAAAGAATAATGTCTGAGGGTGAGCAGCTGCTTTGAAGTGACACTGAAAAGTGTACGTTGCAGCACTCAGGGGTGCAGAGGCAAGAAGGTCAGGAGTTCAAGACTATCTTTTGGTACATATCAAGTTCAAGTATCACCTGGCTTGTGGGTATATTGATGACAAATCAGAAGCAAAGGAAAGAAATGGTTCAGAGCTAAATGTTTAATAGTGAAATCCACATGTAAAAGACAAGAAGAAAAGGAGATAGAAGGGGAGGTGATAGAAAAATGGATGAAGAATCAATATGTAGAAATGGACAAGGAATGAAAATTTTCAAGAATTTATCTTATATGCCATGTACAGCAAAGGAGACAATTGTAATGAAGAGTTGGAAAAGTATTCTTTACTAAGCTTATCATAAGTTTTATTAATTAATCAGTAAATTTACATGTTTTCTAATTAGACTAGAAAAACACAATGGCAAACTCAAGTGTTCCCTAGTGTAACTCCAGTGCCGAGGAGTTCTGATGTACAGCTGTCACTAAACAAAGTTCACATCAGAATTAAACAAAAAGTCTAATTGGAATACATCGCAGAATGATATGGTCCTTGGAAATACAGGGTCAATAAAATGGCTAAGATAGATGTAACATCATAGGAGAATTTAAAAGAAAGTACAATCTTACAAGAGAAAGTGAAGAGGCAGTAGGGGCATCTTGTAGGTACTATGTCTCAGTGATTTGGTTTTTCTGAATGACAAGAGAAACTATGAAATAAACATCCTTTACCAGTGAACTATATATTTATCACTTTTGTCAGGGCTAAGGATTAGATATGCCAGACAAGTACTGTACCAGGGACTTTATTATTTTTATATTAGGTCTCACTTCAATGTCTAATATCATCTTGTATTCACCCTATAGCCTTGGTAAGCCATGAGTTTGTAACCTTTCTGCCTCTGCCTCCCAAATGGATGAGGTTACAGAGCTGTGCCATGAGGCATGGCTGTACTTTGTTTCTCTAAGCTCTACTCTTTATCAGGTTTTCCTCTGGAACTTAAGATGGCCAATATCAGGACTCAACCTGCAATGGGACCCTTCTTAGTTTACTGATGTCTTCTTTCGTGGAAGCAGGAGTCAGGATGAAACCCAAAGAGAAGACATAGTAAAAAAAAAAATGAAGAAACACATCAAAAGAAACAAAACAAGCCACAGAAAGAGATTACATAAGAATAGAACCAGACTGGGTACAGAGCTATGCAAAATCAACTAAAATGTGTGAATTTGTGTGGGAAGGAGGTGGTGAGAGAGGAAGAGAGGGTACACACATAGAACATATGGATGTAAAAAAGATGGCTATATAAGCAAATCTGAAATAGAAGGTACAAAAGATGATTAACCATGTTGTTTACAATGTTGGCAAAACAGTTGCAACATATGGCATTGTGTGATAAAGTTAGGCAAATAAACTGCTCACTTTCCATATTTTAATGCAGTATTTTCCTCCCTTCTCTTTGTATAGTAAATAATTATATGGTAGTAGCTGCAACAAAAATTCTAAATGTGCTCCAACATATGAACTAGTAGAAAACCAAACCAATTAGAAGACATTATTACATGCAAATTAACTGAAGAACAACACAGCTAATCCATACAAAGGCTAGCAGAGAATGTCAGGAGCCTGTAAATACATAAACAAAAACAAATTTCAGCAACTGAAAGACTAATGAGATGATTTCTCATGTTTTCTTATCTTTTTCATCCTGGTTGTTCACATAGAACTATATACATATATGGATGTATGCATATATCTACTGGCATAGGGACTTAAGGATTATGTAGTACTTATAAGTTATATAGTACTTAAGGGTTTTACTAGACTAATAGAATGATGTGTATATAAGTCATAGTTTATAAACTGTAACAGTCATTCATGGACACTGCTGTCTAATCAATTCACAACTGAAGTTCAAAGTAATCTATAATTTCTTCTTTTAGGTTACTTATAATATTTTATGCACATTTTCACATATAAGGGACATTTTTTTCCACTTACCATTCTTGAATGTTTTAAATATATAATTCCTGTTGTCTCTAAGTATCTGTTTGATATAATAAATTGAAAAATATTTTCAGCAGTTTGTGGTGGCCCATGTAAGTCTATACTCTCAGCATTCAGTATCATAGGCAGGAAGTTTTAGGCTAACATGAGCTGCGCAGTGAGACCATAACAAATACATGCATTTCACTTAAAAGAGGAAAGCAATAATCTTGATCCTAACACTCTATATTACAAAGAATCACCATGACTTTGAGACCAGGTTGTGCTATGGAGTAATTTCTAGGTAGGGCTACAAGTGAGAGACCCTGTGCCAAACAGACAAACAAACAAACAAGAAACCATACATGATAGAAAAACAGAATGAAGCTGAATATAAATATAATTTAATAATGCTATTTACAGTATATGAGATTTCAAATACATAAAAGAAATTTAGGGCAAAAGGACCCTCCATCTTAGTTATGAGAATTCTTTGATAAAATGACTAGTACTTTTGCTATCAACTTGATTTATTTTTGTCATTAGGATACCTACTTGGCTTTTTGGTGGGCTCTACCATAAGATTTCACTTTGAAAAAAAAAAGATTTCACTTTGAATAGTAAATTAAGAAAATGCTTACATCTTCCATCGCAACCTATCAAATTAGGTCATCAAGCAATCTAACAGGCAAATGCCCCTTACTCCATATTTTTTTACTTTATGATGAGTTCTAGTATCAAGTGGTAGAAAGAATCATTTTTTTTCTAACCAGGAAACATCTGCCCACCTCAAATCTTTTGTATCACAAAATACAAAAATCAGCACAGTAGAGAGCCCCAGGGATACCAGTCTTACCTGAGTAAGGCTAGAACGCTTTTGTAGGCTCACTTTTCTTACAGACACTCTGTACTGGACTACTTGACCCTCAGGAAGTGCTAAAAGCAGGAACTTGAAAAACCAGCCTCCCTTGTTCCCACAATATATTTACACATCAAACACACCCAGTAACACACTGTAATGTTTATCTGTGGTAGACAGCTATTTCAAGAAGCAGGCAGTGTCTACAGAGCTGAGCAAGGAGAAGGAGAGGAAAGGTAATCAGTTTCATCCTGTGAGCAGCAGTTAAGAAGATCTTGACATGACATCCATGTTACACCAATGTTTTGAAGGTAATTCATTCTTTTAATATTCTTTTCTATCAGTGAAAAACACTATTCATGCAGATTCTGGGGAAGAGCAGTAATAACAGTGTGTCAGGAGACACTGTTTAAAGTGCTTTATATGTATCATCTATTTTTTCTCCAAATTATTCGCATACGATAACATTATTGCACACATACTCCAAATGAACAAAAGAGTAGTTTTCTCAGCTACCCAATTAGAAAAATTATAGGACTAAGCATCAGAGTCTATTATTTAACCATGACACTACACTTAACAATGAGTGAGATTTTCTTAGAACCAGTAATGCAATAATGGACATATGGTAAGCACTGTTAAAACACTGTTAAAATCACTACTAGCATCCACTATGAGTTCTTTAAGCTTACATTGTAAACACTTGTTTTTGACATTCATGTTCCTGTAACTGAACAATGACTGAAAACAGGGCAAATTGACTCTTGAATTAGCAGACTCTCTAATTGGACTCTTTCTTGCTGCCTTGGCTGACCTGAGTAAATGGACTCTGATTCAAATGAGCAGCAGTACTTCTCTTGTATGACCACAGGTATCTAGAGCACTCCACAGAAATATCGAGGAAACTACAGGATAATTGTAGTTAATTGTCAGGGCTCTAGCAGACAGAGCCTCAGCCAGGACTGTTGTAAACAGTTTGTACCATATTTCTTATTATCACAAACTGCAATGAGCACATTGTCATCCCATTTTCCACCCCATTACTCTATTTTGTTATTTTGTTCCCTTCTTTCTTCCACCTTGCTTTAGACCTCTTTTCTCTCAGACTTTCCCCACAAACTTTCCTTTCTACTTTCATATATATGTATATATATATATATATATGGTATATATATTTATATAATATATTAAATATATATCATATACACATTAAAATTTGATTACACATATAAGCAAAAGTTTGGCACATACATATTTTGATTTATAGGTTGAGATAGTCTCACACTGTAGCCCAGACACACCTAGTACTAATTATGTGGTCCAGGCTGATCTTGAACTCATGCCACTCTTCCTACTTCACCCTCCCAACTGCTGGGATTCTAAGTATGAGCTGCCACTGGCAAAGATAAATCATTTTTGCTTTTCTTTCTAGTGTGTTTTTGGTTCACTTCAGATTGTCAAAACTTGGAATCATCTGAGGAACTGTCTAGTTCAGACTGGCCTATGGTCATGTTTATGAAGGAACATCTTGATTTTTAATTGATGGGAAAGACTCTGGTCACTGTGCGCAGCACTGCTCTCTAGTCAAGGGGTATTGGAGAGGAAAAGGGGAGGTTAGAGATAAAATTAGGCAGCAGTATAGGTGCATTTGCTTTTCTGTGCTTTTGAGTGTAAATGTGATATAACTGCTTGACTTCCTCCCTGACTTGTATTCAATGAAAATCCAGAATTAGAATCCAAATAAAACCTTTTAGTCTTATGTTTTTGTCAGGGTATTTTATTACAGCAACAGAAATAAAAATAGAACAGAAATTGGTAGTGAGCTAGTAAGGTGGTTCAGTAAGAAACCAGACAATGTAGCTTTATGCTTTAGAGTGTTTTTGTATGAGGAATGTGGGAGTGGTTGAAATTTTGATTTAGAAAACCAATTGAGTACTCAGCATTTAATAGATTATTCTTCTTAGAGCTTAGAAAATAAAAAATGCTGAAAATAAAAGGCTTAGGTCATGTTTCAGAGAGAACAAGGACTTTGTTGCTAACTTCTCTAGGGGTATTAATATGCTATACTGGCTAAAAAATCTATGTGTGTGCTGACCATGCTGAGGCAGAAAACATGGATGTACTTCTCAAGGAGACCAGCACCAATAAAGTGAGGCCTCTTATATTTCATTGGGACAACAAGAAACTGGTTCCTTGTGATCAGCACACAGAAGCTGATATAGTTATGGTACCAGAAACTAGTCTATATGTCAAGCCTGACTTGACAATGTAAAGGATTGTCCACATATTATTCATTTTGTAGGCATGAAAGATAAAAGTTTATGGAGATCATGACAGCAGCTGCGGCAGGGCAGAGTTTCTGCAGAAAGGCCCCAAGAGAGTAAAGGTGATACATCCATTGAAATGGAGATACCAGGATACTGAAGATGCCAGAACTGTGGGATGTCCACAAGAAGAACTGAAGTTGTGCAGTAGAGCTGACCTACAAGACAAGCTGTATGTGCCATTAGCAGCAGAGTTGGAGAGGTGACACTATAAGCCTCAGATACCAAACAGTGAGCTAGAAAGGGTTTGATTTATACTCATATATTTTGATTTTGCTTAATTTTGACTGTTGTATACCCCAGTTCCTCCCTTTTATAATAAGAATATTTTGGTATATTAATAACTTTGGATTTCTATAGTCACTTTGAAAATTTTGTGTAAGGTTTTGGACATTTTAAAGTGTTGGAATTAAAAATTAACTATGGGAACTTTAATTTTGAACAATATTTTATACTATTAAATAGCATCAGATTTTAGGGACAAAAGTTATAAAGTTATGGCTCAACATAGCATTACTATGTCAAGTTAAAAAGGGGTAAGTTGTGTCAGTTAATTTTAACTGCCAATTTGATATAAATGAAAGGTACCTGGGAAGAAGTATAATAAAGAAATATCTAAGTCAGTCTGTTTTGTTGCATGTCTGCATGGAAATGCCCTAATTATTAATTCACCCAGCCCACTGTGGGTGGCACTATTCCCTAAGGTAGGTTGTCAGCTGTATTTGAGTAAGGTAGACAGGCCAAGAGTAAACAAATAAGTATCTATGTTTCTTTTCTCTCTGCCTTTTGACTGTGAAAGCGTGATGCTCTAAATCCCTGGATGTGTGATGCTTTAAGTCCCTGCCATGTGTTCCCTGCAATAATGGACTATAACCTGGAATTACAAGCTACATAAACCTGTTCAATCTCTAAACTGCTTTGTGTTGAGGTGTTTGTCATAGTAACAGAAATGAAATGATAACACGGTACTCAGGAATCTGAGTCTGGCATATTTTACTTAGCATACTGGTATCTAGTACCATCTATTCTCTTCAAAAGGACATGAGTTTCATTATTCAGAGCTGAATAAATGCTATTGGTGTATATAAACAGCAAATTTTCTCTACCCAGTCTTGATGGGCATCTATATGGGCAAATAATGCAGCAATGAGCATGAGTATATAAGTATCTCTATGATGTTTGAGTTTGAATCCTTTGAGTATACTCAAAGGATAGATGATATGGAAATTCTACCTTGCAGTTTCTGAGGACCCTTTACACTGATTTCCCAAATGACAAGGTTGGTTTGTGTTCCCACCAGCAATTCTGCTTTATGAATGTCCTGACAAGCATCTGGTGTCATGTGTGTCCTTAATGGTAGGCATTCTAACTGTGTTGAGATGAAATCTCAGTTAATTTCCATGTCCCTGGTACCCGAGGTTGTAGGATAGTTTTCAAATGTTTATTGGCTATTTGTTTTTCTTGTTTTGTTAACTGTCTATTCAGTTAATCTGCCATCAAACTAATATTTTTTTGCTGGCTTCTAGTAGCTTGAACTGTGCTGGTGACAAAGAAAAAGGAGCAGAAACAGAAGAGTGCAGCAGGCATAGTAAAAGTAGAAGTGAAGAGACACAAGACTTGAGCAGTTAGTCAGCAAGCAGTAAAAGCAATTGACAATTAAAAGAAGCTACTGAATTTGTCAGTGTGCAGAGCAGGAAGAATGGTGGTAAAAGGAGAGAGACAAAGGTGAGAGGGCAAAGAGCTGAGGCTAAAGAAAGATAAGAGGCTGTTAGGAACCTAAAGGAAAACTGCATGTTCCAGACAAGACTTGAGGGTCAAAAGCATCAGACCTCAGGCTGAGAGCTTTAATGCCGGCAAGCTGTCTGTGGATAAGGGCCCTTATACCCAGAGCCTATATGTGTAGTGCAACACTAGAGGGTGTCACTTGCTACTGCTTCTACCACAGTGTACTGTCACATGGACTACTGCCAGGCATTAAGGGAAATGAGACTTCCAGAGACCTGAATGTCTTCTTATTGTCTGGTTTTGCTTTCTTTCCATGCAGAGCAAAAAGAATCCTCAAGAAACTGATGGGTGAAAGTATTATGCAGCATTTTGCAATGAAGAAAATGAAACTTTGGAATATTATTTCCCCGGGAAGAGTATTCATTTATATTAGCACAGTCAAGTTCTTTAGGGGCTATGGCAAGGAATCTCAAATATAGGATACTAGGAAATTGAAAATATGAGTCAACTTCAAGTATGGAAAAAATGCCATCCCCAACAGTTGGTCAACTGGTAACATCTCCTTTCCTTTCTACTCTGTAGGAGATTCTTTCTGGTCAGTTCTGAGTAATTTGAACCTGTGAGTGTGTAGCCAAAGGACTCCTGAAAGTCTTCCAAATGGACTTCCAAAGATACTGTTTGCATAGATCCCTTTTCTAGTATGCCCTAACTTACAAATTCAAACTTCTTCTGGTCTGTTGAGCTCTTAGTCATTGCTCATCCTCAACCCAGGAGGGCCCCCAAGAACTGCCTGGAATCCAGTTTACTGTGGCATTGCAAAGTTAGTCCTAAGCAGAGCTCTGGAGTAATAGTTTAGCTACTTTGTTTCTTTCCTGTCCTAAACAATTGCTTTGTTCTGCCTAGTATACAATACCTACAAATAGTCCATATTTATGTCTTTGAGTTTTATAATCATTTATAAGAGTGTCTGGACTAGTACTAGTTATTTCATCCTTGTCAGAGTGAACTCTCTGAAGGTAAGTCAATTTTTTTTTGACAAGAATTAGTATCTAGTTTCACACAATCGTTCATTACAATAATACCTCAAAACCTAACCATGTCATTAAGGATATCAGTAATATATTAGAGTCTTATATCAGAACTAAGGGAGAACTTCTTTACTGATGCATCTTTTATATTTTGCATTTATTATATGCGTGCACAGGCATGTCATGACACATAAATAAACGTCAGGATAGAACTTGTGGGAATGTTTTCTCCTTCTACCATATAGGATTCAGGGATGTAACTCAGGTCATTAAGCTTAGCAAATGTCTGAGTTTTAGTCCTATTAGATGGCTTAAAAAAATATATATTTATTGTTTTATAACTTTGAATTCAGATTCTGAAATAATTTTCACTTTGACAGAGTCTGGCTGTTGTCAGGACTATACAGTCCCCACAGGCTCTACTTGAAAATCTGTTTCCTTGCCTATAACGGGTATATCTCTTGCCTTATATCCCTTCCTGTATGGTTAATAACATTTACATAGTACCTTCTTTCATTGGCAGAATAAAACACATTTCCATCATTCTCTCAGTCTTAAACCTCTGAAGCAATTTTAGTATGAAGTCAAAATCTAAAATCTTATCATTTAATCCAGTGAGGCTATGGGCCAATACATTCTAAGACAATTTTCTTCTTCAGTTGTGGTCATGTTAAACTCTAATGCAATATATCCTCTCTCAAGTAGAAAAAAAATTATGCTTTTATGCACTGAGGTGGCTGAAGGGGTAAAGGCAAATGCCACCTAGCATGAAAATCTGCATTGTGGTACCAGGAACCACAGTGAAAAGGAAGAACCTCTTTCCACAAGTGCTTACCTGATCTCCAAACTTGTGCTACACACACACACACACACACACACACTTGTATAAAATCAAAATGTAGAATAGCTAATATATTAAGAAAGTTGCTATTTGTCAATTTCAAAAGGGAGAGAGGGAGAGAGAAAGTAGACTTCATGCTCTAAAGAAATTCTATTATCCAAGTAGAAAATGCTGTTATATGTCAACACCTCAAAATCATAAAGCTCTATTTTTAGGCCCATGGTGCAACTGTTTGGGTAGAAGCTCCACCCTATGTCTATTTATTCTTATCTCTGGGTAACATTTAACATTACTGATGAGTATTCTTGTATCTGTTCTTTTGATTCTCATTTAAAGTATTATTTATAACTTTTAGTTGCCTCATAAGTTAAAAAAAGAAACATTTCAATATATGTTGCTAGGTGTTGTGCCTCAAACCTATAATTTATTAGTTAAAGGTTTAGGCAGGAGGAGCATGAGTTTCAGACCTGCCTAAGCAGTATAACAAGATCCTGTTTGTGGTGGTTTGAAAGATGTCCCCATAGGCTTGTATGTTGGAACACTTGGTTCCCAGTTGGTGGAACTGCTTGGAAAGGGTTAGGAGGTATGGCCATGTTAGGAGGTGTGTCACTGAGGGTGGGCTTTGACCCTTCCATATATTAGTGCCATTCTTACCCCCCCCTCTCTCTGGCCTCTACTTGCAGATCAACATGTGAGCTCTTAACTATTCCTGCCACCACGTCTTTGTTACAACACCATGGACTCTAACCACCTAAAACCAGAAGCCCAGTGAAATGCTTTCTTTTGTAAGTTGCCTTGGTCATGGTGTTTTCTCACTGCAATAGAAAAGTAACTAAGACATTGTCTCAAAAATATATTTTAAAAAATATGTTCATTTCATATCTGTATGAAAGTCATGCTTTGACATTGTTTTTAAAGTTACCTGTTTATAATTTTAGAGGTCAAATCAAATTCTCAGTACATTTATCTGTCAGGGCCAGACAAATTTCATGGTTTAAGCTTACATATAGACTTTTCTTACTGAGAGGAACTTAAGAAATCACTCACAGAATGTTGCCAGCTCAATGTCCTACTGTCAATTTTCTCAAGTGCCTTGGTGTTTCCTTGATTTCAGATATGTAGGAACTATTATTGATTATTCTAAAATGTTGGCAGGATGAGATGAAACTTTTGGTTTTGAACTTTGATGATTTTAAGAACTCCAGGAATGGATTTCTGATAAGTGAGACCTTATCTATCTACAGCCCTATGACATTGAATGAACACTATCAGTTTTTATCTTAGAAGCTAGCTAAGCAGGGTCAAATCTGGCTAGTGCTTGATGAAGTAGAAACCTGTTCCCTGTTATGAGATAATACTCTTAGCTTGTCATAGTTTCTGTTTACATGTGGTTTTGAGATCAAATAAGTTAAGAATCACAGCCCACTTTCTACATCCTTCTTCACCTAGGAGGAGGCAGAACCAGCCAGTAGGCACAGGCCTTAGAAGGGGTACAGCAGCTGATGCAGGATCCTTTCTCCCTCTGTCTTCACTTAGGAGGAGGTATTGCAGATCCACAGCCCTCTCTGCCCCTTCCCCACAAGCAGAAAGCTTGCCTTTGGGGAGTGCTCCAACCCAGAGATTCAGGTGAGATCCATTTTCTCTCTGGTGACCTTCTAAGGTGGGACCAGCCAGAAGACACAGGTCTCAGAAGTGGAAGGGCAGCTGGCACAGGATCCTTTCTACCTCCCTCTTCACCTAGGAGGAGGTACTGCAGATCCACAGCCCTCTCTGCCTTTTCCCTGCAAGTGGAGAGCCTGTCTCTAGGGTTTGTTCTGACCCCAGGACTCAGGAAGGACAACTGACTCACAGCTCACTCCACACAGGTCTTACCTGAGGAGAGCTGACCTCCCAGAAATGCTGGAACAGGCTTACAGACCCACAAGAGGAACAAGCTCCAGCCAGAGACAGCAAGGACATCTAACACCAGAGATCAAGAGATGGCAAAAGGAAAATGCAGGAATCTTACCAACAGAAACCAAGACTATTTGGCTTCATCAGAACCTAGTACTTCCATCACAGCAAGTCCTGAATATCCCAAAGCACCAGAAAAGGAAGATTTGGATCTAAAATCATATCTTCCAATGGTGATAGAGGAACTTAAGAAGGACATGAATAACTCCCTTAAAAAAATACAGGAGAACACAGGTAAACAGGTTCAAACCCTTAAAGAGGAAACACAAAAATCCCTTAAAGAATTACAGGAGAACACAAGAAAACAAGTAGAAGTCCTTAAAAAGGAAACACAAAAATCCCTTAAAGAATTACAAGAAAGCACAACCAAACAGGTGAAGGAAAACAACAAAACCATCAAGGAGCTAAAAATGGAAGTAGAAACAGTTAAGAAATCACAAAGAGAGACAGCTCTGGAGATAGAAATCTTAGGAAAGAAGTCAGGAACCATAGATGCAAGTATTACCAACAGAATACAAGAGATAGAAGAGAGAATCTCAGGTGCAGAAGATACCATAGAAAACATT
>NC_045030.1:4206770-4207698 GCF_008632895.1 Mastomys coucha | reverse complement strand
CAAATCAGGCCTCAACAGATACAAGGAGATTGAAATAATTCCTTGCATCCTATCAGATCACCATGGACAAAGGTTGTACCTCAATAACAACATAAACAATAGAATGCCTCCACACACGAGGAAGCTCAACAACACTCTATTCAATGATAAATTGGTCAAGGAAGAAATAAAGAAAGAAATTAAAGACTTTCTAGAGTTTAATGAAAATGAAGCCACAACATACCCAAACTCATGGGACACAATGAAAGCAGTCCTAAGAGGAAAACTCATAGATTTAAGTGCCTATAAAAAGAAACTGGAGACAGCATATACCACCATTTGACAGCACATCTGAAAGCTCTAGAACAAAAAGAAGCAAATTCACCCAAGAGGAGTTCAAGGCAGGAAATAATCAAACTCAGTGCTGAAATCAACCAAATGGAAACAAAAAGAACTATACAAAGAATCAACCAAATGAGGAGCTGATTCTTTTGAGAAAATCAACAAAATAGATAAACCCGACTAACTAGAGGACACAGACACATTATCCTAATTAACAAGATCAGAAATTAAAAGGGAAACATAACAACAGACACTGAGGAAATCCAAAAAATCATGAGAGCTCACTGCAAAAGCCTATACTCAACAAAACTGGAAAACCTCAATGAAATGGACAATTTTCTAGACAGATACCAGGTACCAAAGTTAAATCAAGATCAGATAAATGATCTAAACAGTTCCATATCTGCTAATGAAATAGAAACAGTCATTAATATTCTGCCAACAAAAAAAGCCCAGGACCAGATGGGTTTAGTGCAGAGTTTTATCAGATCTTCAAAGAAGTCCTAATACCAATACTCCTCAAACTATTACACAAAATGGAAACAGAAGGTACTCTACCCAATTCGTTCTATGAAGCCACAATTACTCTTATACCTAAACCACACAA
>NC_045030.1:4201679-4205705 GCF_008632895.1 Mastomys coucha | reverse complement strand
CCCTGAGATTCCACCTCACACCAGTCAGAATGGCTAGGATAAAAAACTTAGGTGACAGCAGATGCTGGCAAAGTTGTGGAGAAAGAGGAACATTACTTCATTGCTGGTGAGATTGCAAGCTGGTACAACCACTCTGGAAATCAGTTTGGCGGTTCCTTCGGAAATTGGACATAATTCTACCAGAGGACCCAGTTATATCACTCTTGGGCATATACCCAGAAGATGCTCCACATGTAATAAGGACACATGTTCCACCATGTTCATAGCAGCCTTATTTATAATAGCCAAAAACTGGAAACAACCCAGATGTCCCTCAACAGAGGAATGGATAAAGAAATTGTGGTACATTTACACAATGGAGTACTACTCAGCTAATAAAAACAATGAATTATTAAAATTTTTGGGAAATGGATGGTCCTGGAGAATATCAGCCTGAGTGAAGTAACCCAATCACAAAAGAACACACATGGTATGCATTCTCTGATAAGTGGATATCAGCCTAGAAGATCAGAATACACGAAGTACAAACCACAAACCATAAGAAACTCAAGAAGAAGGAAGACCAAAGTGTGGATACCTCGTTCCTTCTTAAAAGGGGAACAAAATACCCATGGAAGGATTTCTAGAGACAAACTATGGAGCACAGAGTGAAGGAAGAACAATCCAGAGTCTGTTCCACTTGGGAATCCTTCCCGTATTCAATCATCAAATCTAGACAGTATTGTGGATGCCAGCAAGTGCAGGCTGAGAGGAGCCTTATATAGCTGTCTCTTGAGAGGTTCTTACAGTACCAAACTAATACAGAAGAGGCTCACAGCCATCCATTGGACTGAGCACAAGGTCCCCAATGAAGGAGCTAGAGAAAGGACTCAAGGAGCTGAAGGGTTTGCAGCCCCTTAGGACGAATAACAATATGAACTAACTAGTACCCTCAAAGTTCCCAGGGACTAAAACACCAACCAAAGAGTACACATGGGGGGACTAATGGCTCCAGCAGCATATGTTTAGCACAGGATGGCCAAGCTGGTCATCAATGGGAGGAGAGGACCTTGGTCCTGTGAAAGTTCTATGCCCCAGTGTAAGGGAATGCCAGGGCCAGTAAGCAGGAGAGGGTGGGATAGTGTGCAGAGGGAGGAGGGAGGGAACAAGAAATTGTTTTAGTTTTTGGTTTTTTTTCTTTTCTTTTTTCTTTTTCTTTTTTTGGAGGGGAACCTGGGGAAGGAGATATTATAAATAAAGAAAACATCAGCTGTGCAGTGGTGGCGCATGGCTTTAATCTCAGCAGCTGGGAGGCAGAGACAGGCAGATTTCTGAGTTCGAGGCCAGCCTGGTCTACAGAGTGAGTTCCAGGACAGCCAGGGCTACACAGAGAGACCCTGACTTGAAAAACCAAAATAATAATAATAATAATAACAATAATAATAATAATAATAATAATAATAATAATAATAAAGAATCACAGCCCTTTGGAGAATGTAGTACTTTTTGCTTTGTTTTGCTTAAGTATCTAGAATAATATTTAATTTGTCTGTGGTTATTCTTGATTGTGAGTGAAACTGCAGAATTAAAGTCATGGGTGTGTCCTAATTAGGGTTTCTATTGCTGTGAAGAGATATTATGACTATGGCAACACTTATAAAGGAAAATATTTCATTGGTACTTGTGTATAGTTCAGAGGTTTAGTCCATTATCATGGCGGGAAACATGGCAGAATGCAATCAGCCATCATGCTGGAAAAGGAGCTGAGAGCTCTATATCTTGTACAGTAGAAAAAGGCTGAGAATCATTAAGCCTGGCTTGAGCATTTGAGACCTCAAAGACTGCCCTCAGTAATATATTTCCTACAAAGCCACACCTATTTCACCAAGGCCATACCTCCTAACAGTGCCACTCCCAATAGGCCTAATTCGATTCACACCACCACGGGGTGCTATATTTTCTTCCATGTCTGTAATTCAGAAGTGCTTTCCCTTTCCATGAGCATGTCATTTTTCCTACTTCTGAAGGATAATAATACATTATTTCATAAAATCTCTGAGTTGAAAGGAATTTTTCCCTGAATTATCTAACACAATCACTTTAAGAACTGAAATTGACATAAAGTTACACTAACCTTTAGCAAACAAGACTTGTTTTATATTTTGTTTTGGAATGATTGATTTGATTTGTCAATTTTAGTGGACTAAGGGATCATCTGGCAGTCGACGAAATATTAATCCTGAATGTTTGGAGGGGTTGCTTCTGGGAGAGATTAGCATTTGGATCTGCAGTCTAAGTCAAGAGCACCCTAACTGAGGTTGGTAGACATCATCTAAGTCACTGAGGGGTTCAAAAGAATGAAAAGGTGGAGAAACTACAAACTTACTCTTTCTGAGATAAGGCATTCACTTTTTTTCTTTGCCATTAGTCATCAACATTCCTAAATTTGGGGCTTAGAGTTTCAGGTTTGGGACTTATTCCATTTCCTTAATCCCTCCCCCTTCCAAGACCCAATTCCATTGCCAGGTTTCCTGAGTATGGAGTTTGCCTTTTGCTTTTGTTATTTGAGATAACAAAATTAAATAACAAATGTTTCTGAGATACCAGGCCTGCACAGCCAAACCTTGTGCAGAAGGGATGGTTCTGTAAGGCAAATGGCTTTTTATATTAGAACAGGAAAGATAGTCACATAAAACAAAACTGAATTGCTACAGAAAACTTTGGAAAGCTTACAAAAACATAATTTGTGAGGGAAAACAAATTTGTTTTGTGAATTTTCAAGGCTGACTCAGAGTTCATGAGTTAATGCATAAGAAGACTTTCAGAAGGGGTTATAAGGACTTTAGAATCACATTTTTATACTGGATACTGAACTCAGTGAATTTGACTTGTTCTGTAAAAGAGACCAAGTTTTGTTACAGCTTGAGTCTGGCTTGATTAAAAAAAAAAAACATGCTAAAAGATCACTCTTTAGATATGCCCACTTTCTTTGTTGATAAACATATTAGCAAAAACTTTGTTTAAAAAGTGTGCACCTTTATATGCATATACTTCTAAATGTCAGAATGTACAAACTTGCCTTCTTTTATTCTTAGTAATGTAGTCCCAACAAACTTATATTCATAAGTTTTATCATACTCAACCCCCATTGCCTGCTTACTCTCTTTCTCTTAATGAATTTCTAGTCCTATTTTTATGTCATTTATTTGACATTTAATTAAGGTTTCTTGAAGAGTTATTTACTGAAGCACAAGTGACTTAACCAGTGACTATAGTGCTAAGGGAAAAAAAAAACTTACTAAGTAACTGCCAATCACTACTGAGGAACAGGGCAAGCCCCTCCCCCTTCTATAACCATCAACTGTTAACTGCCAATGGATCCTCTGGCTTCCATGGTAGAATGTTGATAGGCTTCATCTTATTCAGAACCTGGGCAGTTAACCACAGCTGCCCAGCAGATACTATGTATGTGAACCAATTAGCTTCCAATAAATTATTCTCACATTACCATGCCCTGGATCATTCTCTTTAAAGTAAAAGGAATGGTCTAGGTATATCATCATAGCATTGGTGGTTGAGTGACAGATAACTGTCCAGAGTCTAATACCAGTCTGGAAAACCTAGTAAATTTAAGACTAGCTAGGGATACATAGCAACATCTTATTACAAACAACCAAAAATAAATATTAACAAAGAATAGAAAAATAGTATATAGTGTTTAATAAATAGCCAAGCTACAGTCACTTATCTTTTTCAAGCTCTCAAGACCTTATTGCAAGTGTTCCAATATCCTGGCCATTTTATTTGTATCTTTCCTCAAGCCATCTTAAATTTAGATATTTCAAATAATCCTTTGAAATATATTTTACAGTTAAGATTTCCTCCCCCTCCCCAAACCTTTGGAAAGTTACAAATATTTATTCTCATTTTGTGATGAGCAAAGTGTTACAAAAAGATTTATCTGATATACTACTAGTCGTGAATTACATTTTAAAAATTCAGTAAAGAGGTTCTCCCCAGCAGTACCATTTTCCTCAGCCCCTTACT
>NC_045030.1:4179694-4200794 GCF_008632895.1 Mastomys coucha | reverse complement strand
CCTCCTGAGTTCTGAATTAAAGATAGTTCGTTACCATTCCTACCTCAAAAAATAAATAAATGAATAAAATTTTAATTTGAAAATATGTTCTTAACACCTGCCATGGATTATATTTGTATATTACTTCATTTATAGAGTGTACATGATGATTATATATGTTTCAGAAAACACTGTGCTATTTCAATATAATATATATTATTTGGTGTTCAAATTGGAGTATGGGGAATATTAATAAAAATTTTAGAAAGTATGCTACTTTTGTACTTAATGGGAAGGAACTGGATCAGTGACATAACTTGTGGGTCATGACCCCTTTGGGGGTCACATATCATATATCCTGCATAACAGATATTTTATCTTGTGGTTCATAAGAGTAGGAAAATCATAGTTATGAAGTAGCAATAAAAATAATGTCATGATTGGGGGGGTCACCACAGCATGACGAACTGTATTAAAGGGTCACAGCATAAGGAAGGTTGAGAACCATCGAACTAGACAATTGTAAGTTCTAAATATCTAATGTACCAGTGTTTTTGCAGTACTTTCCTTGCAGACAGCTGTAAGTACCCCTATAGTGGCATGATTTCAATTGTCTGTCTGTCTGTCTGTCTGTCTGTCTATCAATCAATCTATCTATGCATCTATTTATTGGGTTAGGGATTGAACCTAAATTAAGGCCTCACTCATGCTGTACAAGCATCCTACCACTGAGCTGTACCCCTAGCCCTCAGTTACTAATTTTAGATGTGTGGTTATAACCTATATTAGTTTATGTCCTGTATCTTTTAGATGTTTTCAAATAAAGAAGCACATTAAGTTGATATTGTACAATGATTAAAATACAGATACTCAGGACTTGCTCAGTGCTTATGAGAAAATAAAGTAGATTATTATGCTTACAGATATATCAATCAACAAACCACCCTTCATGACGTTTTAATTTTATTTTGCATAACATGGAAAGATCATTTGACCTTAAGTTGCATTCTTCTTGCTATACAATTGTACAAAATGCTTACATGTGAAAACCCATGTTTCCATAAAACCCATAGACATAGCTCAATACAATATTTAAAGGAGTGTCCCTGTATCTGATCCTTGACTCTACACCTACTTCACTAGCCATGGCTGTGAAGCATCAAGTCCGAACTCCAAACTATGCCCAGAAAAGAAACTATCTCAGAGAGACCAGGTACCTTAAACTACTGCATGAACTATAAAGTCTATACACAGCTGTTCATCCTATATATCTAACCAACCTATCTTCTATAACTTCTATCATATTAAGTCAGTTCTTCTTTGATGTTGTCCTGTGACATAACCTGAGGACTATGTTTTAGACTAGTATAAGCTACAGGCATAAAACAAATAAATGGCTTTTCAACATCAGATAGCTGTTTAACCAACTGAGTACTCTAGGCCTGAGAACTAGGCTGTTCACACAAAGAACATTTCTTGAGAAAAGTTATCTGAGTATAATGACTAATTCCATGACATTTTCACTGTCAGCCACTGGACTAGAAGAAACCAATATTCCATAAACAGTTAGACCTGCCTAAATTGTAGGTATTAGGCCAGATACAATTCTTTAGTGTACTAGTATACACAAAAAACTAAAGCGTATATTCCACACAACAATCTCTCTTTTAAGATAAGGTAATCAAATTCTTCTAAAGGAAAACACAGATCATAGTTTCCATTTTGTACATTTCCTTCTGGTTTCACCATTACCCTAGAGTGCTCAGTCAAACTCCTGAACCTTGAGGTTAATGCTAATAGTGGTCCACTTAGCCGGGCGGTGGTGGCGCACGCCTTTAATCCCAGCACTTGGGAGGCAGAGGCAGGCGGATTTCTGAGTTCAAGGCCAGCCTGGTCTACAG
The DNA here is from genome assembly GCF_008632895.1 of Mastomys coucha. Classification (NCBI taxonomy): domain Eukaryota; kingdom Metazoa; phylum Chordata; class Mammalia; order Rodentia; family Muridae; genus Mastomys; species Mastomys coucha. The sequence continues at coordinate 4,198,914 of NC_045030.1, read as the reverse complement.
AGTGAGTTCCAGGACAGCCAGGGCTATACAGAGAAACCCTGTCTCAAAAAACCAAAAAAAAAAAAAAAAAAAAAAAAAAAAAATAGTGGTCCACTCAATACTCAATGGCCTCCTCCTACCTGAAGCATCCCCACCCAAGAATGATGTCTGACCCACAACAGTCCATGTTTTTATTAATCCCTCTCCAGACAGCAGTACTATACTAGTCATCCTAAGGCCTTCTACATTCCTAGCCTACCAGGACAACTTCTGTAAAGAAAAAAAACACCCTGACTCTGACTTGACCCCAAGACCAGGGCCAAAGAAAGGATACCCTGACCCTAACTTGACCCCAGGATTGGAGCCAACAAAAGAATACACTGACTCAGACTTGACCCCAAGATTGGGGGCCAAGGAAAGGACACAATGACCTTAACTTACCCCCAAGACCAGAACCAAGGAAAGAACACATTGGCCCCAAGTTTACCCCAAGATCAGGGCCAAGGAAAGGACATACTGACCCAGACTTGACCCTATGACCAGGGCCAAAGAAAGAATATACTGACCCTGAATTGACCCAAAACCCAAAACCAGGGCCAAGAAACAACTCCACCAATCCCTGAACTTGCTCTAGAAACCTACCAATCCCTGAATAGGAAAACCCACCAATTCTTGAGCTAACTCAAGCTCAGGCATTGAAATGTCACCAATCCTCACCCTGGAAATCTCCACCTTGCAAAGCTCTGCCACTCTAAGAAACTCCATATAAACCCTGCCCTTCTGCTCAGTTCCCTGCTGTTTCTTGCCCAAGCAGAGACAGCCTCCCTCCTTGGTTTTCCCCTCCCAATAAATCCCTTTTGTGATGTTCATTGTATGATATGACTTTGTGGTATTCCATGCCTTAGAACTGCCAGGATACTTCTTGAATCAGAGCTGTAACACTGGCAGGAACAGAGCTTTTACTGGGGAAATCCTCACTATACAGGAGCAGAGTTGTAACATTTTGCCCAGGGAAGTCATTCCCTGAAGGAGCGGAACTGTTCCACTTTCACTAGGGACACCACTCCACCAGACTTCTGTCCCAGCCAGAAGAGAACTGTAACACTTTTACTGGGGAACCAGGGTCTTCTTCCCTGCAGTATCAGGAGCAGAGCTGTGATACTTCTGTAGAGGAATCCTTTCTCTTATTTCCTGCAGCAGCAGGGTCAGAGCTGTGACACTTCTGTAGAGGAAGCCTTTCCCTTCAGAGCTGAAACACACTCTGGCCTCTTCCTCAGCCACCTTTTCATACCAAGGCCACTGCTCCCCACATCCCTCCAGAAATCATAGTTTCTGGGCCATCCCCTACCTCAACTGACCCAACCCAATCCCACACCCTTTACTTCTGGGTGTTTGATGATCACCTCTATCCCCAAATGACACACTGAAATGAAACAGAATCACTAGTAATGCTTTAGACATTTTATTAAAATGCCTGATTAAACACCCCCTCAACCAATAAGGGAGTCATTGAGGTTGATCTGACACTCTTTAAGATGGACTTTCAACCTCTGAGATGCAAGTATCATCACTTCTCTTCCGATCTTGCTGTCTCATTGGGTCCTGTCGTCTCATCCATCTAACGTTGGTTATCTTTGAAGAGTTGGCAGAGTTCCTTGTTGTTCTGAACTGCCTTGGTTACATGCTTTGAGGCAATGAGTTTCTTGCCGCTGGTGTGGGCCTCTTTGATGGCCAGGTCAAGAATTCTGGATGTCACATATTCGAGCACACCCGCAAGAAAAACAGGTGCAGAAGAGTCCAGGTGCTTGGAGCGGTTTCTTTCTTGAAGAAGGCGTTCTACTTTGCTAGCAGGGAATCTCAGCTGTGCTCCTGAAGATCCAGCCATGCTACGCTGCTCTCTTTTGTTTTCCATCGCACCTGATTGATGTTGTCTATTCAGCTCTGTCTCTCTTCTGATCTGGTGTCTCCCAAGACAGCAGCAGCTTTTATAACCAGCAAGTGTCATCTCTGCTCCTCCTTGGTCAGAGGAGACTTTTGTGACAACAGACTTTGTGATGTCTTTAGTGCCTGCTGGGCTCTCTGATCTTCCTTCAGTCTACAAGAGCCCATGCTAGGAAACTGCTCACATTAGTGAGTACATCTCCATTTGGGGGAAAAATTATTTAACTTTATTTCACCAGTACAGCAAAACATTATTTTTCAACTAAAACTGTTCACCCCACTTTAGCATACCATTCCACCTTCTAGGATTCTAGCATTGCCTTTGACATTATGTACATCCTTTTGTAAACTGTTGACCACTGACAGTTTGAACATGAAATGCCCCCCATAGGCAAACCATTAATGTCAAGGAATCCATTAATATATTTAGACCATGATCAATTGTTACAAAGCTGTCCAATGTGTAAAATCTGGGGTTTATCCCATGGCTATGGCTTATAGAAAAATAGCCCTCAGAGTCAATTTCAGGCCAGTATTATAGGAGAATGGCCTTATCTAGGAGAAGCCATAGTAGGTGTGAAGGGTCATTACCCCAATGAGAAGTGCTCCCTAGATTCAAACACCTGCTCCTAATCACAACTTCCAGTATGGCAAACATGGCTCTGGCAGGCACCGCCCTTCTCCCCTGTTCCCTCTGTCTTACTAAAAACAACAAAGACATGAGGCTACATTCCTAAAACTAGCTACAAAGGTCTATTCTCTTATTTGTCCACTTCCTCCTCCTGCAGTTTTTTTTCTCAAAGTCCAGCTATCAAAGTTCAGTCCAGCAATGGAAAGCTCCCTCTGGCTGTCCTAATTATCCTATCCAATCAAAATCAAATACCTCATCAAAACATGAGGTTTCCCCTTTTATCTTTATAAACTGCCATCTGCCTATGGGTCACGTCTGTCTCCTCTATCCAGAGCCAGTTCTTTGCCCTCTCTCCTACTTTTGGGACAAATATCCCTTACCCCTTTATTTTGTTCCCCCTCCCTTGTCCTCTATCTCCTCTTCATTTCTTATTCCCTTCCCCGTGTCCCTTTAAGGGAAATAAATCTCATTTGTGTTGAGAACTTGGTCTTTGGGGTCCCAAGCCAATACTAACCCTGTCAAGATGGACAAAACATGCTGGATGAACAGCTCTGTATGATCAAGTACTTTCCATTTCTCAGATTTTGTTTAGTGCCTGAGGTTGGAAGATGGACTTGTATGATTCCCTATTGGTGAGTCTTTATAGAGTCAATAGGCCTAGGAGGAGATATATGTTCAGAAAATTAAGAGTTTATAGCTTCAAATCTGAGATCCAATCATGGGTCAAGTATAACTGAAAACAGTATAATTCCTTATCCAGACTTTAAAAACATAACTAGCATTCCCATAGATTACAACATTCTGAATTGGTCTGAGAAAAAAAAATAGACAAATGAACAGTAGAAATAGCTGGCAAGCTAGATTCTCTGCCATCTTCTACCCAGAAGTGATTAGATTTCTATAAATCACAGGCTTTCTAGAAAAATACATCCTAAGACTAGATGTTTAACCATTTTATCTCTTCTAAAATGGATGTTTCCTTCTGGCTTCACCACCATACTATCACCAACTGAATGCTCTATCCTTTGTGCCCACTCATGTGGCTCATGCCCACTGTCTTTACCCCTTCACTGACACCCATTTCCTTCTCTTCTTTGACCTTCCCTCCCATGAAAGGATTCCATGCAAATTTTCTGCTCATCAGTAGAATCTTCTAAGTTAACATACTGAAAATATAACTTGCCAGTGAGGTTACATCCAACTTCTGATCTTCTCTGAGGCTTCTTTTGTACTCAGAGCCAACAAGGGAGCCTTCTCTTCTCTCCCCTCTGCCCAATTCCTCCCACCAGGGTCATTACCCAACCCCCCCCCAAAGTGCTCCCTTGATTCAAACACCCACTCCTAAGTATAACTTCCATCTTCCATTCTTTTCTTAGTATCTTGTGGATAACCTTCAACCCAGAGAGACAAATTGAAATAAGTCAGAACAACTAGCTTTCATTTAAACATTTTATTAGTATTCATGGACACCAGGGGAGCCTCCTCTGCTATTAGCCTTCATGGTTCTAGCTGAGTCTGTGAGGCTTCCCACCCTTGGGTTGTGTACCCCGTTCTTTAGCCATTCCTTCTGGGTCCAGGCATCTCATCAAACAGAGAGAAAGGCGTGTTCTTGAAGGCTTGAGGGGGTTCACGGTCGTTGTCACTCTGTCTCTCTCTCTCTTGTGAGATATTTTGCTGGCTGTTGATGTTGGCTTCGGAGCCCACCACCTCCAGGATGTAGTCGGTAAGGTAGTCAAGCATGGCAAGGAGGAAATCTGAAGTTGTGGAACCTAGGCAGGGGGTATATTGCTCCTCCTGCAGTAGGCGGTACACATAGTTCACAGGAACCTCTACCTCAGGCCTAGAAGGATCTTCAATCTGCTTGTTGTCGCTGCAAGACTTTTCTTGGCTCTTCTTCCCCGACATGATGGTTTGATGGATTGGGCTCCGGTAAGCTCTGCCTGGTTCACCAGCAGGACTGGTTCTCTGAAGACAATGTTCAGTCAAGCCCATTGCACCCCAGCTTCTGCACCTCATTGGTCAGGGGCTACCTTTATGACATCTTAGGCTTTGAGATGTCATTGGTGCCTGGTGGTTTATGGGTCCTGACTAGGCCTCAGAGCCTAGAAATATCACAGCAATGTGGCCACCCTACCCTGATTTTGAGGGAATTGTAACTCTCCTCAGTTTACAGTTGAATTAACATTGTAGAAATAATGTGTTTTACTTGAAACTGTGTGTCTTTTCAACCTTTCAGTAATTACAGGGCAGTGATAAGCATGTCAAATACACTTCCAGTTAGCGGTTTGACTGTCCTCTTCAAGCAGTGTTGAGACCCATTTTGATTCAATTTACTTACTTAAATAGGCTTGGTTAACAATCCTGTACACCTTTGAATATGTATTCATTCAATATCTACATGAGTTTTATCTGATTTCCAAAAAATCTAGTGTTTGACGAGGAAATGCTTGGTGTGTTTCTGGTACATAGATGATGGTATCTGTACTTTGTGTTCAATTTAAGTCAGGATGTAGCTTTCTTGGATATGTTGGGTTAAAGCCAAGCCCCAGTATACATATTTTATTTCAATTTTCGTTTCTATTAACATCTTGTTTCTGCTTTTTAGTTGTATTTTTGTTCTATTATAACCAATAACTTTCCTATTCCAAAAGAAAGAAAGTATAATGAAAGGAATCTTCAATCCAGTCAAAGTTAAAACCCAACTATGTAAAACTTTATTGGATATCAGGGCAGAACAATAACCTCATGAGATGTGAGACCATTTACCCTGGCTTTATTGATTCTATGACTTTATCTATAGCCAGATCTCTTCCCTCTGGACTCTCCAATAGTTTCTTTGAATCATGTGTCATTTGAGTGGTAGCACAAGGTTACAAGTGAGTAATCTTATCCACTGTTGTTCTTCACAAAGTTTAAGAATCCCACAGATTTCTGTCATTTCATCTTCTGTTGTCTTCAATCTAATCTGACATTATTTCTGCTGATGTAACATTTCCCAAAGATTACAGACATATAGACATATGATTAATTTCATCAAACATTAGATTCTTTCACAAGTCCTTAAAGTAAAGGATAGTCATGCTTCAGTCCACAGACCCAGAGAGGCTAAGTAACAAGGAGGGCTCTAGGGGTAATGCCTGGATCTCCCTGGGAAGGAGAGATAGAATAGTTTGTATGAGTAGACTGGAGGTGGGTAGTGAGGAAACAGGAGAGATTAGTTTGGGGAGGAAGCAATGGAGGGAGAGACTACTGGAACTTGGGGATAGACTTGAGGGACAAAGTAGAAACCTAGAGCAGTGGAAACTTCTTGGAACTTATATGAGAATGACCCTAGTGAGGGCTTCTAATAATGAAGAATATGGAGCCTGAACCAGCCATCTCCTGTAACAAAGCAGACAAGGCATTTAGGGGTGGGATTAGAACACCCACCCAGTTACAAAACCTTTGAACTGCAATCTGTCCTGCCTGAAAGATGTATGCTGGGGCAATAATGGCTTATAGGAGTGGCCAACCTATAGGGGAGTGGACCAACTGGTCCACTTTGAAGCCCATTCGACGAGAGGAAGCCCATAGCAGACACTGCTTGGATGGCCAGGAATCAGAAGCTAGGTGACTCAGAGACCAAGGGTAGAACCAAGCAAGACTAGCAAAAATAAGATCAATGAAAAAATTCATAATGATATTCTGTTATATTCATATATTGATGCCTTGACCATTCATCATCAGAGAGGCTTCCTCCAGCATCTGATGGGAACAAGTACAGAGTCCTACAGCCAAACATCAGGCAGAACTCTGGGAAGGCCCCATAGAAGAGAGGCAGAAAGGATTGGACAATCCAGAGGGATTGAGGATACCAGAACAAAGTCCACCGAACCAAGTAAGCAGAGCTCATAAAGGCTAACAGAGACTAAAACAACAATTACAGAGCCTGCATGAGTCTGTGCTAGGTCCTCACATATATATTATGGTTGTTTAATGTGGTGTTTTTGTGAAACTCCTAACAATGGGGATTGGGGTTTTTCTTACTTTTTTACCTGCTCTAGGGATCCTTTTCCCCATACTGGGTTGCCTCATCCAGGCTTGATTTGAAAGTTTGGGCCTAGTCTCATTGCATCTTTTCATGCCATGTTTAGTTGATATCCCTTGAAGGACTGCTCTTTATGAAAGGAAAATGGATGGGCACTGGATCTGAGAGACGGGAGGTGGATAAAGGATCAAGAGGAATGGAGGGAATGGAGGTTGCTGTGGGGATGTATTCTATGAGAGGAGAATAAGAAAGAGAGAAAGAAAGAAAGAAAGAGAGAAAGAAAGAAAGAAAGGAAGGAAGAAAGAGGAAAAGAGAGATTCCATCTCTAAGTCTTGATTGCACTGAGAAGCACATATCATATCTTCAAAATAGCCATTATATGACTGAACACTTCCAGGTTTTGATTTCCTCAAGGGCATTAGAACAAATATATTTAGCCATATTCTTGACTCAATCTTCAGAGGACCACTTCTGAGAGCAAATCTTTTTATTGTTTCTCATAGCATTCATACAATTAAAAATTATCTGCACATCTTCCATTTTTTATTAATGACAAAACAGTTAGCATTAAATTCATCACATCTAGAAACTAACTCAATAGAAGCAACACTGATCAATGAGGACTTAGAGTCCTAATGTTCTTCCCAGCTTCCTAGCAAGTATGACTTCACAACAGCAGGCTAGTTGCCAGCTTCAGCTTTAGCAGAAAGAGAAAATAGGTGGGGGAAGGGGAAGTATTGGGGACATGAGAGGGAGTAAATGGTGTAGGGAGGAGAAGATGAGGGATGCTATGAATCTGTTATGGATTTTAGAAGTACCAGAGAGCAAATATCTTAATGTTTATCTTTTGCAATGTGAGGAGGATGAACTTTCATATAACCAAATCCTGGTTCCTTTCTCCTTAGCAGCTCTTCCTTCCATTTTCTATCACTTTACTCTAAGCAACCATGATTTCAACAGTTTATGTGGAAATCTGTTCAACTAAATAAATGTTCACATTGATCTGTCACAAGCTGTTTTTTTTTTTTTTCTTCAAACATGTAACAATTCAGCTAAAATTTTCCCTTTACTAGTATAGACAAGACACTGACAGGACACCAACTGTTGGAGTATGCAAAGAAGAAAGCTAGAGAGGAAAGATATTCTGAAAGAGTCAGTTTAGAATATCTATACACTAATACATCAAGTGATCCTTGACCGTTTCTGCTCAGTTAAAAGTAAACCAGAAGAGCAACTTGGGGCCCTAAATTCTCCCCAAATCTAAAGAATAAAAACAATGACAGTAAATACATTATCTGCTTCCCTAGTCCAAAGCTAACAAATGGTATGAGAAGACTCATAGCCAATTCGTTTAGCCATCTCCTATCTCAAACACTCATCATGAGGATGGAAAGCACACAGAATACATTTGAAACCGAGTCTCTAGACAAAACAGTAATAAATGTAGTTAATTCGTTCTTTCTGTATTCTTCAGAGGATGTAGAACACAGTTTTCACACCCAAAACTAATGAGATCTTTGGCAGAATGCAGATTACATCCTATCTCAAAGCAACTGGCTATTTCATAAGTCAGTGATAGTGTGTCCAGTCTGTCATACCATGTGACCAGTCAGTGGTACTGTGTACCCGGTTGGTGATACTTTGTGCCCAATTGGTAGTACAGTGTGCCCAGTTGATATTGTGTGTCCAGTCAGTGGTTCTGTGTGGCCAGTTGATGATACTTTGTCCAGTTGACAATCTAAGGTACATCCATCTACTTCTGCGTTATCAAAAGCTACCTTATTCGTTCCTTAAGTCTCTGTTTCACTCTTTGGAAAAGTACTCTGGAGGAGGGAACTTCTAACCTTTGACTTCCTCATCCAAAGGGACCTCAGTGATTCTCCAATAAAGATATTGTGCTGTGACTTAGATGTATAAGGGTGACTTAGATATAATGCACTACCGTCCTTACCTACTCTCTAGCTTGAGGTGCCACCATTCCTCCCCTAGTACCCTCTTGGATCAAATTCCTTCTTCCCTATACACTCTGTTTCCCTTATGATATGTACCCTCTTCTTCCTCAACTTTCTTCCTTGTTTGAGTTTGGGCTGTTCTTTCTAGGTGGTACTTTTCTGGCCTCTCTTCTTTTTCTGGATTCCATTCCCTGGGATTCTCTCCAGTTCCCCCTTTCCCTTCTCTGGAGCTCGACACTAGAATGTCTCCCTGCCCTGAGTTTCAGTTCCCTTTCCTTCACCTCAAACCCCTCATGTTCATTCTTGCACCTTCATCTTCTATGGCATTAATCATTTGGGGGCTCTCTGGTGACATCTGCCTCTTCTTCCATCTTGCTTCTTTAGACTCAGCTGCCTCAGAAGAGTCCATAACTACTTGTCCCAATCCTGGCTTCAAGATGCTATCATGTTTGATGCCAGTGGCTTCCAGTACCCCTCCTGTATGCCTATTCTCTTTTATAGCCACTGCTCTCTTCCATAGCTACAGTAGCCCCGGAATATTTCAAAGAGTGCTCTGTTCATGACAGCTGGCTCTCTGAGTGACACTATTGAGCTCTCTGTCCATAGACACTCCATCTCAGTCCTGCTTGTTTCCCTGACTACTTCCCAACTTGCTTTCTTGCTCTCTGGTCAAAGCTGTCCAGTCAAATGCCTACTGTCACAGGCATTCCCTCATCTTACTTTCTCTGGCCATGACCTCTACACTGGTACTTTTGTCAACCAGACAAAATCTGGAGTCATCTCAGAAGATGGAGCATCAACTCGAGGAACTGACTTCATTAAACTGGCCTGTAGGCAAATCTGTAGGGCATTTTCTTGATTGGTGATTGATGAGGCCAGGCCACTGTGAAAGTACAACCCCTGAGATATTGGTCCTGGTATATATGAGAAAGGTATAAAAACCCATTACTAATATCATCCTAAATGAAAAAATGGTTGAAACAAGCTTACTGAAGACAGGAATTAGACAGGAATATCCACTAGCCGCATTCCCATTGTGACCTAAGTACTAGGTAGAGCACTAAGGCAAGAGGAGGAAATTAAAGGGCACATAAATGGGGAAAAAAGTCATCAGATTAACCTTATTAACATTTAATTAACCTAAATTAACACAATGCTACTATATATATTAGCAATCCCAAAAATTCTACCAGAAAACTTCTAGAAATGATAAATTCAGCAGTGTGACATAATACAGAATCCACTTACACAAAGAAATACCTTTTCGATACTCCAATAACATACAGACAAAAAAGTATAGACATACTTTCAGTCACAATAGCTTCAAATAAAATAAAATAACTCAGAATTAACCTAGCCAAGAAAATGAAAGATATCTACAATTAAAACAATAAACCTTTTAAGAAAGAGAGAGAAAATGTACTAGAAAATAGAAATACAGCCCATACTCATGTATTGGTGACATAATATTGTGAAAATGACCATCTTACTTCAAAAGCTATTTATAGGATCAGTGCAATCCCTTTCAACATCTTCAGTAAATGATTCTTGGAAAACTGGATGTCCAAATGCAGAAGACTAAAATTATAATTATATCTATCATTTTGCACAAAGACCAATGGATAAAAGGCCTAAATGTGAAACCTCAAACTCTGAAACTGCCAGAGGAAAAAAACATCTACAGTTCCCTACATGATACAGATAAAAGAATGGAGTTTCTGAATAAGAATTCATTTGCCCCAAAATTAAGTCCAACAGTTAATGAGTGGGACTTCACAAAACTAAAGCACTTCTGCACAGCTAAAGAAATAATGAGCTGGATAAAGACGAAGTCCACAGAATCTTTGTTAGCTGTATATCTGAGAAAGGATTAATATCCAGATTATAGAAAGAACTCATAAACCAAATACTTAAACAACAACAGCAACAACAAAACCAAATGAGTCATTCAAAATTGACCCAGGACCTGAATAGAGAATTCTCCAAGAAAGAAACAAATGGCTAAGAAATATCTTAAAATATATTCATCATCCCTAGCAATTAGGGAAGTACAAATAAAAACAACTTTGATAGTGCATCTTACCACAGTCAGAATGGCAAAGGCTGACAAACTACTGACACCAAATGCTGGAGGGTTGTGGGCAAAAGTAGCCTCAGTTACTGTTAGTGTGGTTGCAAACTGGCGCAGCCACTATGGAAGAATTCTCAAAATGCGGTAAAGAAATCCTAGCTCTATCACTCCTTGCTATGTGCCTACTCCACAGATACTTTTTTTATTGATTTAAGTTTTATTGCATTATGATGAGAAAAGATACATAATTTCAGTATATCTGAATTTGTTAACATTTAAAAACTTATTTTAAGTAAATAGAGTTACATCACATTCTTCTTTCCCTTTTGTACCCCAACTATTCCCAGGCATCCCCCTTCAATGCCTGCAATACCTTTGTTTTTTTATTTTGTCATATTCTTTAAAATTTATAAAATATTATAATAATAAAAATGAGTATTATAAAAGGTGTTTGATATAAAACAACAATCAATTGAACAGTCTTATGTAGATGCTTGTCTGGAGCAATACTGAAAATACAATATATTTCTCAATATAAATTTTAAATAACTCCAAACATTAACTGTATATTTTAAAATAATACATAACTACTAATTTTTTAAATGAACATAAATAGATAAAAATCTTTTTGTTTCTTTGTTTTGTTTTTAGTAGAGTTTAAAATCTTGGCTCTTATTGTGGTACAAGCCCAAAATAAGAACAAATTTAAGACATTGGAATTCATTGTAATAAGGCTGTACTTCAATGACTCTCACATCACCAAAGGATTTTATCTTCATCGTAGCTAAGCTAAGAGTTGACAGTTCTGCTGTGCCGAGGAATGAATTGTAGGCATGATTTTTGGATACAGACTTCCTGCTAAGATCAAAGCTATTTGACTTGAGTGAGTGACTTTATTCTCAGCCCACAGAGAACAGGTTACATTCATTTAAGAAATGGTGTGTGTATTAAGATCATCCATGCATAAAGTCATTCACCAACTGTTTCAATGAACAATGGTTCTGCTCAGAGGGTGGCACAGACATTAGGTGAGGGTAAGAATCTGGTTCATTAGCTGTGATGATTTTGAAAAGCATTTATCTCAGAGAAAGAGTAACTTATAAAGTCATCTTCTTCAAACTTGATACAAGAGTTACAAACATCAAGCAAAGCATTCAGTCTCATTATTTGTTGTTCTCTTACAAGCCACCTCCCAAGTTAATTGTCTACATTTCTTTTGGCTATATAAATTATTCTGAAATATGTAAGCTGTTCTGAAAGCCATAGTATAGTATAAAAACATCAAATAAACAATCCTACAAATAGAGAGGCTGAGATAGGAGAAGCATGATTTCAACACTATTGTGTGGTACACAGCAAGACACTATCAGGTACAAACAAGCAGAAAGTTTATATATTCCATAGATACTTGCTCAGCCATATCCATTGCTGCACTATTCACAGTAGCTAGGAAATGGAAACAACCTAAATGACCTTTAACAGTTGAATGGATAATGAAAAAAAATGTTGACTATTAAGCTACAGAGAACTAGTCACTTGTAAAGGAAAATTAAATCATGAACTTTTACACTTGATCTTAGCCAAAAGGCTGAGAAGCAATAAATCATGAACTTTTTAGGTAGGTGGATAAAACTAGGAAAGATCATATTGAGTGAAGTAACCCAGACCCAGAGAGACAAACATCCTATGTTCTCTTTCATCTGAAGCTACCAGCTCCAAGTTTCCAAATGTGAGTACATAACCTGGAGAACTGCAGAAACTAGCAAAGTAAAAGGGAACCACTGCCAGGATTGAGGGCAGAAGAGCAATAGAGAGGGGAATAGCAGGGTACATGTGATCTGATCCAGGGCATGGAGAAAAGGAGGTGGCTTTAATTAAGGAGTGGAAGAAAGATAAATATAGAAGAAATGAGGAGGATATCAAATAACAGGATATATCTAAAAACCTCAAAAGGAATTACACAAATGAACATTTAAATTAAAAACTATATGTGAGACTGTGTATAAATATGCATATATAATTTAAATGAAAAGTCAAAGAGCATCTAACAAAAACTCAACCACAGATATGAGAAGCCCCTTTTAGCGTCGTTGGCTACTGTTCTCCAAGAGACTCTTCAGGCCTACACCTATGACTATTGTCCTTGGTTGGTCTCCAGAAATGGAAAGTAAGTCCCTGTTTCTGAAAACACCACTTACTTCAGGCAAGGAACTCAGAGGCCCCTGATCTGGAACTGACCTTAATGACTCCTCCCTGAGAACTAGCTTTCATCTTACTAATAGGTTCTGGGAACACACCTAAAGGGGAAAAGCTATCAACAGTCCTACCCAAATATGATGCTTATGAACCACAACAACAACAAGCATGGCAAAATAACCCTAGAGATCCAATACTGTCATGCATACCTTGGCGGTAACCAACAACTCTCTAAATGTACTTAGGACTCACTCAAAAAGGAGCCAAGTGCCCAGGGCTAAGAAAGTCGTGGATCTTGGAAGAGAGCATATAACCACCAATTTTATTAAACCAACAATCATCTTTTTTTAATTAGATATTTTCTTTATTTACATTTCAAATGATATCTCCTCTCCTGGTTACCCCTCCGAAGAAATATCAAAAATAAAAACAAAAACAAAAAACAAACTGTTTCCTGCCCCCTCCCTCTGCTTATCACCCCTCCTCCCACTTCCTGGCCCTGGCATTCGCCTACACTGGGGCATAGAACCTTCACAGGACCAAGGGCCTCTCCTCCCATTGATTACAGACTTGACCATCCTCTACTATACATATGCTGCTGGAGCCATGAGTCCCACCATGTGTACTCTTTGGTTGGTGGTTTAGTCCCTGGGAGCTCTGAGGGTACTGGTTAGTTCATATTGTTGTTCGTCCTAAGGGGCTGCAAACCCTTCAGCTCCTTGGGTCCTTTCTCTAGCTCCTTCACTGGGGACCCTATGCTCAGTCCAATGGATGGGAAATGGATGGATCTGGAGAATATCATCCTGAGTGAGGTAACCCAATGACAAAAGAACACACATGGCATGCACTCTCTGATAAGTGGATATTAGCCCAGAAGCTTGGAATACCCAAAATACAATCCACAAACTACAAGAAACTCAAGAAGAAAGAATACCAAAGTGTGGATGCTTCATTGCTTCTTAGAAGGGGGAACAAAATACCCATGGAAGGAGTTGCAGAGACAAACTATGGAGCAGAGACTGAAAGAAGGACAATCCAGAGACTGCTCCACCTAAGAATCCTTTCCATATTCAATTATCAAACCCAGACACTATTGTGGATGTCAGCAAGTGCTGGCTGACAGGAGCCTGATATAGTTGTCTCCTGAGAGGCTCTGATAGTGCCCGACTAATACAGAGGTAGAGACTCACAGCCAACATCATCTTTAACTACACTCTGCATATATGTTCTTATACCCATAGACAAGTGTAATCATCACCTTGCACCAAGGAAACATCTTTTTGCAACAGATGGAAACCATTAGAGAAAAATATATTCAATCAAGGTGATAGGTTGGGGATTCCAGTCTCAGTGGATACATCTATAAAATAATTCCTCAAACTCAGGGAACATTGTGAAAGAGAGGCCAGAGAGATTGTAGGATCCAGAGGACTCAAGGAGTTTTCTGTGAGATGGATTCTCCTAGCAATGTCAAAAGTTACATCAATGAAGTCTCAAACATACATCTGCCTAAACATATTACTTGTTATTATTGCTGAACAAGAATAATAGACATGCCAACATAGAGGGGGGGATGACTACAAGGCCTCAGGCCCACACAAAGAACTACAGGCAATGAAGGAAGGATGAGTGGGAGAAGAGTAACCAATTGGTTAGCCAATGTCAATATCCAATACAAATATACTCAAACCAAGAGTATACCAATTAGTGGTTGTTACATGGATATAATATTCATAAATTATACGTGTATTAATAATTAACTATGACTATTAAAATGTAATAATAATCAATAATTAATATATCATGGGTTACCATATGTTAAGTGTTACTATAGAGATATTGATTAAATATATTATGCATATGACAACAAGTAATGAAAAAGGAGGCCACAATGTTGAAAAAGGCAAGGAGATGTTGGAGGAATATATGGGAATGGAGTTTGGTAAGAAAAAAGAGAGATCCCTGATGTGATTCTGATATAATCTTAAAAATCAAAGGTAAAAGGGTAGCTAAGGAAGCTAGAGGCAGCCAACCAGCAACCCGTGGTTTCAGCTTCAGTTCCTGCCTTGGATTTTCTCAATGACATGGATTTTAATATGTAGTCCAAATAAAGCTCTTCTCCTACAGTAGAGTGCTTTAATCCTAGCAATAGAAAAACATACTAGGACAGCCACTTCCATATGCCTAGCTTCTGTAGATTGTGAACATAAGTGTTGCAGTTAGTTTATGGGGGACCTGAGGCTTACAGAGTTTGCATTCACCTGCCTGAATGCTCTTGATTTTATTTCTTGAATGTGTGCTAGTCACCAAGCTCTTCACTATAGCCTTGCTATTTGCAGACTTGGAATCTAAGGAGCCTTGATTTTTTCCATATTCACTTGGCAAGTCACATGTTTCTTTAACTACTAACAGGTAGACATGAAGATTATAAAGGAGAACAAGATACAATTTAATCTTTTATGTGGCATGAATGTAAATTAAACAAAATAAAACAGTTTTCTAAGTGGAAGATGGAAACATCTTTTTCAGTGTGAGTGGTCCCTCCAAAGCTAGGAATTCTTGTAGCCCATGGGATATGGTATGTCCCTGTATTACAGAGGTCATGGGACATAATTAGGAGTTAAGATTTTAAATTATGCTATCATTGGATTGGGGGCACACTAAGAAACTTAGGCAAATATACCAATAGCAATTCCAAATCCATACTGATGGGGACACCTTGGGGACAATAGACAGCCATTATCAGGAATTACTTCGTTGGATGCATACCCTGGCAAGCATAAAAACAGAAGATAATTTGGGGGATGTTCCAGAGATTTTTTTCCTTATCATTGTCACTATTTGGCTTCTTGTTTTCTTTCCTTTTTAAGGAAAACAGGTCTTACTGATACTCTTTGAAGAGAGAAGTGCCCATAGGAACGACAAAAGAATCATTTGTCCTCTGTCTGTTTTCTCTTCCCTAGACTAAGAATCAGCCATTAGATACCCAGAAGTTACATTTAGGGTGCGGTGCATGCCTTATCATTTGAAAGATTCTGAACCCCAGGCCATAAAGAAAAACATCTCATTTTTGTGGGCGTTTTGAAAAGTGGTCTGAAGTGCCCTCTGAGAGAACCCAAATTGAAAGTATCTAATCTTGTGGCCAAACAAATTTGTTGATTTAAAGTTATTGGTTAAAAAAAAAAAAAAGGCTCCAAGGCTTGTGTGTGCTTATAACTGATATTCAAAGTACAAGGCCCATGATTTCTAGGTTTAAGTTTTCTGGGGTTTCATTTCGACATAAACAGGTGGCATTGGCTGAGGAGAACATGATTCAGCTCCTGGACTGACTCCAACAGTGGGCTGTCCGTTCTTGATGCACTGGGAACTACTGCCAGTAGCAGCTCTACTTGAAAAACTTCATATCTTTGCAAGGAAGAGGATATCATGCCTGTGTTTTTGTGTGACAAAGTGAGAGAAATTTGAGAGAAAATAAAGATCTGGTATGGAAAAATGTCAAAGACTTCATGCTTAACTTTAAAAGAGTGAGCTCCATACCTAATTCAAAGCAGCATCTGTTCAGTAGACAATTACAATAAAGAAAGGGAGAAGGACTTGGCTACTTTGACATACTGTTCTTTTTTCTGTACCCAAATCATACCTCATTTCACTAATTCAGTGATTTTCAATCTGTGGGTCACAAGCCTTTGGGACTCAAGTGACCCTTTCACTGGGGTCACCTAACACCATCAGAAAACATTGATGTTCACATTATGGTTCATAAGACTAGCAAAATCACAGTTATGAAGTAGCAATGAGTACAATTGTATGATTGGGGGTCACAACATGAGAAACTGGATTAAAGGGTCTCAGCATTAGGGAGGTTGAGAACCACTGTACTAATTAAATATTGATGTCCTTAGTAGGAAGTATTATAGTATCTGATCTCACATTATTCTACAGCTTAATAGTGACAAGCCCAGCATGTTACTGGCACAAAGGCAAATATGTAGACAAATACACTAAAATAAAGCACACAGAAATAAACCCACACAGCTATAGATTTCTAATTATCAAAGGTGCAAACACGTACACCAGAGAAAAAAACAAATCAATAAATGGCATTGGCAAAACTGTTCATCCACCTATAGATGGATGAAATTGGATCATCAGCTATCATTATACACAAACATAGATTAATAATGGATCAAATATTTAAATTTAAAAACTGAAAGCATTATAGTAAAATACTTTAAGATAATGTAGACAAGAACTTTGAAAAGGACTTACTGTACAGGAAACAGACTCAACAATTGACACGAGGAATTATATGAAATTATAAAGCTCTACACAGCCAAAAGAACTATCAGCAAAGTGACAAGATATGCTATAGAATGAGAGAAAATATTTGCAAGTTATATTTCAGCAAAGGGTTTAAAATCTAGACTACATAGAAAATGCCAATGTCCCAAAGCTACTGATCCATATATTAAAATGCTATACAGAAAATTCTTGAAGGAAGAAACACAAGAGGACCAAAATATGTTTAAAAGAGTTCAGCATCATTAGGCATCAAAGAAGCCCAAATTAAAAGTACTTAAGCATTCCAACTCACCCCAGTCAGAACAACTATGGTTAGGCAAACATATAACAATCTTGGCAAGAATGTGAGGAATGAAGAAGTCTTGTTCATTGCTAGTGGGGGTGTAAACTAGTGCAAATACTGGTCAGGGTGGAGGCACCTCAAAAAATAAAACTAAAAATAAAACTGCCATCTGATCTAGCTGCACCATAGGACTCTATGTCTTTCTACATAGATCTGCATATCTATATTCATTGTTGCTCTAATCATAATAGTTATAAAATAGAATCAGCCTACCTGTGCTCCTTATTTATTTATTTATTTATTTATTTATTTATCTATGCATATACTCATGCAAACAAACAGGACAAACCAGTATCCTGTAGTTGAGGTAAGAAACTTGACTTCATTGTAAAACAAAAATTTTAACATACAAAACAAGCCCTTCAGTTATAATAGTACAAATATACTTTTTGTACAAAAAGGCAAATGGTTTGAGAACCTTTCTGTTCAGATATTTACATCATTACATGAAAACACCAAAGAAACAAGATGATTGGTTTTGTTTGTGTGTCCCAAGATCCCCCATCAGGCTACAAAGGGAATTCATTAAATAGCCAAAATCTGAACAAAACATGATTCTAAGGGGGACAGGAATGGTTCCCCTAAAAAGCAAGAACTCATCAGAGAACAACATTGCCTTTATAAAAATGTAAGGCTCCTAGTATTCATGGAGCAAATATTAGGATATTAGTTGGGAAACCCTGAGAGGACACAGTCTCCAAGAGGACGCTTAAAACTTTTAAATGCTAGTATTTAAGCAAGAAATCTTCAAACTGCTTGTCCTTATTTGGTGATATATGAATTATACAAACAAAATAAGGACCTAAACTGACCATAAAATTAAAGGGTAAAGTAATAACATACTATAATTATTAAAGGGTAAAGTAATAACATACTACAATTAGGTTTGCCTCCCTGGCCCAAAGCTAAAAAATAATAATAATAATAACAAAAACAAAAACAAACAAACAAACAAAAAACACAAAAACCTATGGTAAACTTATGGTAATTAATTTGGTTAACCATATTCCATCTGAAACAGCCATCTTTTGTTTGGGACCACATAGAAATTCTTTCACTGAATGCTGAGTTAAATCAACATTGATAGAAGTATATTCCATTAACAGTAGGAGGCAGTTAGACCAACAGGATTAGGAGGTGGTTAAACCACCAGTAATAGACTCCAATTAGACTAGCAGTTAACAGAGAGCGGTTAGACCAACAGAAATAGAAGGCAGTTAAAATAACAGTAAAAGAAGGGGTGTGGCCAACAGAATCAGAAAGGCAGTGGCAGAAGGTGGTTAGAGCAGCAGAAATAGGTGGTTAGAGCAATGTCAACTGACAGCAGTTAGAGTAACAGTATTCAAAGGCAGATTAACAGTCACAGATGGTGCTTAAAGCGATAGCAATAGAACACAGTCAATTTGGTTGGGCTGAGAAGGTGAAATGCATTTTTCACACCAAAGGCTCACATGCTCTTGGGTAAGATGTAGTTGTCTAAGTTCCATCTTTTCTTTTGCTTTGGCTTGCCTTTTATTTCTTTCTCCTTCCTGCTTTCCTTCCTTCCATGGTGCTAGAGTTGGAACCCAGGAACTCACATATGCTAAGCCCATGCTAAAACAGAACTATACTTCCCAACCTTTTTACTCTTTTTTTTTTTTTAATTTCAAAGGTATTTTATTCAAAATTCCCCATCTAGGAGAAAAGATATATAACAGTGTTTACACATGTTTCAATAACTTATTCACTGTACAGCTTACATTCTCTATAACAACACAGTAAACCAGCAAAAGACAACA
>NC_045030.1:4175904-4179564 GCF_008632895.1 Mastomys coucha | reverse complement strand
TGTGACCTTTCAGAACAGAATATTTTTTTCTTGCTAAATCTGGTGGGTGAGGAAAGGGTTCCATTTTTATCCCTTTTGTAAAAAATAAATATATTTTCCCTTTTTATGCTAAACCTAATTGCAAGACAGAGCCTCACAGGAGTGCCCAAATAGGCCACAAAGTCAATCTGTTGCTCAAGCAGGCCTTGAACTCATTATCCTACTGCAATGGCTCCAGAATACCCAGGATTATAGGTGAATGCATGAAAACACAGGCCTGAACATGGCAAACACAGGCCCAAGCATGGCAAACATTACAGACAGGTTTTGCTCATTTACCCCTTTTCCAATCCCTTGCTAAAAGCAGTTCTATTCCTAAAGTTATCCCCCAAGGTGTATTCCCTTATTTGGCCATTGTGAAAAAACATCAAGGTCCAATAATCAAAATTCATTATTTGGCTAAGATGCCCAATCAGGATTTACCAACTCACCCTAGCACAAACTGCCTCCTTTTCCCTTAAAAACCCACTCCTGCAAAAATTACTTTCTCTTGCTCTCTTACTTTTCTTGCTCCTGATTCCCCACCCCTGCTTGCTTCTCCAGAATAATAAATATTTCTGCTGAGAATTTAGTGACTACATCCTTTACTTATATGGGGGCTTAGGGGTCGCATCTCTTTCATTTCAATAGGCCTATGCAAACAGACCTAGTTCAGAATGAACTTTTCCAGGCCAAACTCCATAAATGCATTAATGAAAACTAGAGACACCTGGTTCTTTATTGTCTCTATATGCCCATTTTATCCTTCAAGCATATTGTGTTACTGTGCAAAAAGATCTTATCCTTTACTCTGGTGTCCTCAGGAATGTGCTGTTGTAGAGGTGCTCCTAACCTTAGAGCAGTTCCCCCAAGGACTAAAAGTGATTTTCCAGTTCTCTAATGACACAACCCCAACTCATCAGTTTCCTGTGGTGGGTATGGTTCTAACTTCCTTCTAAGCTTTCTCCAGCTACATCTCCAGTGGTCACACTTCTATCTGTTTATGAATATTTAGGTATTTCCTAAGATAGTATAGGCTTTCTATACTGTGGTCATCTATTATCCAAATGAAAGGGCACATCCACAATTTTATATACTCATTAGAGCAGCAACCCACGTCCAGGTACTAGAAGCTATATGCTTGACTCCTATGGCTGCTATAATGAACTACCACAACAAAATAACTTCAATTACACATTTAGACTACCACATATCAGTAAGTCAGAAGACCAAAATCAATTACACTAGACTGAAAGCAAGGTGTTCCAGTAGCATCCTCATTGTGTAAGCTCTAGAGAACAACCCCTGTCCTATGCCTAACCTAACTCATAAAGGTACAGTCTTGGTATCATGAACCCTTTTCTTCATATTCAGGGACAACAGCACATTTTTTTTTCCTTCTGTGCCAAATCTATCTTTGTCTTCTTCTTCTGTAGACAGGTGTAAATCCATGTAGGTTCTATCAGACTCTAAAAGAGGAATCACCTATGTCAAGAACCGTAAACATGTCTGGGAATTTGTTGTGGCCACATAAACTAACTTTTATAGGGACAATGAGGTAGATTCTAGACTAGCTTTGGAAATCATTACTTAGGATAACATGTGAGATGGCCCCAAGAACTTGTGTGAGGGGGGAAGTGGTGAAAGGAGACAAAGAATGCCAAAAGCAAAGAAAGCATTTATTATAAGGGAGCTGAAACCACTGAAAAACTGTATGAACCATTCTTTAGGAAACACACTCCAAGGGAAGATAATGCTCCACCACTTTGAACTGTCATATTCTTGGACAGAATGCTCCACCACTTCCATCTACAAGCTGGAAGAAAGACCCTGGGATCCTGGGAATTTGGTTTATCTTAGACTAAAAGCCTCTAAGCCAGGAAAACTATTATTGTATTTCAACCTGAAGCAAAAGACCTGGGCGCTTGCATGCATGAGCAGTTTCCAGCACAAAATCCAGAATCCCAAGGCTAGACTCCTTTTATGATGTCCAAGGGGGTAAGAAGGGCAGTGCCTCAGCTCCCTACATAAATGAGAAAATCCAAGAATTAATGTTATCTTTATTCTACCTGGCCCCTAGTTGATTGAGTGGGGTCTACACATATTTAGACTGTATCTCCATAACTTGGTCCACATGTTCACACTTGAGCCTCTTCTACAAGTACTCTCACAAAGGTACCCCAAAATAAGTCGACATTTAATGCTATCACCAGACACCACGAAAAGCTAAGTGAAGTCAGCCTAACTGGATTTTTTTCCCCTAAGGTGTTAGATGAACAAACCCAGGCATAATCAAGAAAATCATCCAAATGGCCAATGGTATCCAATGAACATAATTGAGACCAACGATACTGTCAAAGTAAGTGCACCTCATGAAGCACAAAACACTCTACATAAATGCTCAAGGACTTTGATTTTATAAAGGTTATTCTGACATATGCCACACACATTATAGACTCCAACCACTTCCTGTTTATTCTTTGGCAGTTTTATACATATATAAAAAAACAAATAGAAAAAAAAATGAGCTCTGTGCACCTTTCTTGCCAGGGGAGAGCAGGTCTCCAGAGAGTGCTCTAATGCTGGGACTCAGGCAAGCTGTCCATTTTCCCTCCAGTGACTTTCTAAGGCGGGACCAGCCAGAAGGCACAGGCCACAGAAGCAGCAGAACAGCAGGAACAGGGTCCTTTCTACCTCCATCTACAATTAGAGGGATGGCTGATACATAGTCCTCTGTGCACTTTTCCAGCAAGCAGAGAGCTTGTCTCCAGGAAGTGCTCTGAACCCAGGACTCAAGAGAGTTACCTATTTTCTCTCCAGTGACTTTCTAAGGCTGGACCAGCCTGGAAGCACAGGCCCTAGAAGCAGCAAAATAACTGGGACAGGGACCTTCATTCATCCATCCGCAGCAAGGAGGAACGGCTGATCCACAGCCCTTTGTGCATCGGTCTTGCCAAGACAGACCTGATCTCCCAGGAGTGCTGACACAGGCTTACAAATCCACAGGAGGAACAACCTCCTGCCAAAGACAGCAAGAACATCTAACACCAGAGAATACCAGATGGTGAAAGGCAAACACAAGAATCTTACCAACAGAAACCAAGACTACTTGGCTTCATCAGAACCTAGTACTTCGACCACAGCAAATCCTGGATATTCCAAAACACTGGAAAAGCAAGATTTGGATTTAAAATCATGTCTCATGGGGCTGATAGAGGACTTTAAGAAGGGCATGAATAACTCCCTTGAAGAAATACAGGAAAACACAGGTAAACAGGTAGAAGCCATTAAAGAGGAAACACAAAAATCTCTTTAAGAATTACAGGAGAATACAGGTAAACAGGTGAATAAAATGAACAAAACCATCCAAGATCTAAAAATGGAAGTAGAAACAATAAAGAAATCACAGAGAGACAACTCTGGAGATAGAAAACCTAGGAAAGAAGTCAGGAGCCATAGATCCAAGCATCTCCATCAGAATACAAGAGATAGAAGAGAGAATCTCAGGGGCAGAAGACACCATAGAAAACATTGACACAACAGTCAAAGAAAACACAAAATGCAAAAAGCACCTAACTCAAATCATCCAGGAAATTCAGGACACAATGAGAAGACCAAACCTAAGGATAATAGGTATAGAAG
>NC_045030.1:4169817-4175679 GCF_008632895.1 Mastomys coucha | reverse complement strand
AGATGCCTATGAACATACAAGAAGCCTACAGAACTCCAAATAGTTTGGACCAGAAAAGAAATTCCTCCCGCTATATAATAATCAAAACACCAAATGCACAAAAGAAAGAATATTAAAAGAGGGAAAAGGTCAAGTAACAAACTCAGACCTATCAGAATTACACCTGACTTCTCGCCAGATACTATGAAAGCCAGAAGATCCTGGGCTGATGTCATACAGACCCTAAGAGAACACAAAGGCCAGCCCAGGCTACTATACCCAGCAAAACTCTCAATTACTAAAGAGGGAAAAACTAAGGTACTCCATGACAAAACCAAATTTACACAATATCTTTCCATAAATCCAGCCCTACAAAGGATAATAAATGGAAAATTCCAACATAAGAAGGGAAACTACATCCTAGAAAAAGAAAGAAAGCAACCTTTCAACAAAACTAAAAGAAGATAGTCACATAAAGAGCTGTGAGCACATGGGCACAGGGGAAATTTTCCTGGACAGAACACCAATAGCTTATGTTCTAAGATCAAGAATTGACAAATGAGACTTCATAAAATAACAAAGGACACTGTAAAGCAAAGCACACTGTCAATAGGATAAAATGGCAACCAACAGATTGAGAAAAGATCTTTACCAATCCTATATCCAATAGAGGGCTAATATCCAATATATACAAAGAACTCAAGAAGTTAGACTCCAAAGAACCAAATAACCCTATTAAAAATGAGATACAGAGCTTAACAAATAATTTTCAACTAAGGAATACAGAATGGCTGAGAAGCACCTAAAGAAATGTTTAACATCCTTACTCATCAGAGATATGCAAACCAAAACAACCCTGAGATTCCACCTCACACCAGTCAGATTGGCTAGGATAAAAAACTCAGGTGACAGCAGATGCTGGTGAGGTTGTGGAGAAAGAGGAACACTCCTTCGTTGCTGGTGGGATTGTAAGTTGGTACAACCACTCTGGAAATCAGTGTGGCAGTTCCTCCAGAAATTGGACATAGTACTACCAGAGGACCCAGCTATACCACTCCTGAGCATATACCCAGAAGATGCTCCAACATGTAATAAGGACACATGCTCCACTATGTTCATAGCAGCCTTATTTATAATAGCCAGAAGCTGGAAAAAACCCAGATGTCCCTCAACAGAGGAATGGATACAGAAAATGTGGTACATCTACACAATGGAGTACTACTCAGCTATTAAAAACAATGAATTTATGAAATTCTTAGGGAAATGGATGGATCTGGAGAACATCATCCTGAGTGAGGTAACCCAATCACAAAAGAACACACATGGTATGCACTCTCTGATAAGTGGATATTAGCCCAGAAGCTCAGAATACCCAAAATACAATCCACAAACCACAAGAAACTCAAGAAGGAAGACTAAAGTGTGGATTCTTCGATCCTTCTTAGAAGGGGGAAGAAAATACCCATGGAAGGAGTTTCAGAGACAAAGTATGGAGCAGAGACTGAAGGAAGGACAATCCAGAGACTGTTCCACCTGAGAATCCTTCCCATATTCCATCACCGAACCCAGACACTATTGTGGATGCCAGCAAGTGCTGGCTGACAGGAGCCTGATATAGCTGTCTCCTGAGAGGCTCTGATAGTGCCCAACTAATACAGAAGTGGAGGCTCACAGTCATCCATTGGACTGAGCACAGGATCCCCAGTGAAGGAGCCAGAGAAAGGACTGGAGGAGCTGAAGTGGTTTGCAGCCCCATAGGAGGAACAACAGTATAAACTATCTAGTACCCTTAGAGCTCCCAGGGACTAAACCACCAACCATGGACAGTACACATGGTGAGACTCATTGCCCCAGCTGCATATTTAGCAGAAGATGGCCTTCTCGGTCATCAATGGGAGGAGAGGACCTTGGTCCTGTGAAGGTTCTATGCTCCAGTGTAGGGGAATGCCAGGGCCAGGATTTGGGAGAAAGTTCATTGGTGAGCAGGGGGAGGGGGAACCAGGAAAGGAGATATCATTTGAAATGAAAATAAAGAAAATACCTAATAAAATAAAAGAAAGAAAAAACAATGAAACCTTATATCCATTTGTGATACTCCATAGCTCTAGGCCTGTCTCAGCAGGCTTACCTGATGTAAACATTCCCTAGAGATAAAATCATATAGAATATGCTGTCTTTTTAAAATAAGTAATCTAAATTGGCTTATCATTATGCTCATTGGTTCTTTCCTCTGCCATTCAAGTTTGTTTCTTTGTATCTCTCATCATTTTGGTTGGACCCAGGAAACCTCAGATAGTTTAGCAACTAGGGATATTGATCCTCCTCCTAAGTACTTAATATTGTTTTCCCATTTCTTTGCTTCCTATATTATGTTAGTGATTTCCTTCCGTGTATACTTGTGTTTAACCAGACTCCCTGAGGAATCACCAGTTTTCACAGGGTTCCTTTTGCCTCTTTCAGTGATCATAACTCTACATTAAAACACACTAATCACTAGCTGATCACTCTCTTTTTCTAGATTGGGGATTAAGCCTGTTTTGTGCAAAGCGACCTGCTCTACCTCTGAGTTCTATATCCACCTTTCTACTGTGTTTAACAATTTCCTGGGGGAAAGAAAGAGACTTACTTGCTATCTATACAGGCTTCCCCAGATTGTTATTTCTCTACGTCAGTGCTGCATTGCCCCTATCTACCTCTTTCCCAGCTTTCAGCTAACAAACTAGCCAATGAAGAGTTATACTGTATTTCCAATTAATCTATTAATCTTTCTCCAATTTGTAACTTCCACTGGTTTTTGAAAATGCCTTTAGGCTTAAATTTCTATACTGTTTGGCAAATGAGCCTTTGGGGAAAGTTTTAGGTTGCTCTGTTTTATGGTATGTTTCTCTGCCATGACAAATTCTCTAAAACTCTTGTGCTGGATCTGAAGACAAGGGTACAGTATTCTCAGAGTAGCATGCTGTCATGGGGTCTGAAGCATTCTTAAAAGGAGAGGATAACATTGGTTCTTCTTAGTTTGCCTCTCTCAGAGAGGATCACACATGGATTACAATCCATTTAAGAAATGATCAGGTCCCCATGATGTCACAGCCAGAGTAGAGATTTTATTCCATGAACAGGGGCTGAGAAGGCAAATCAAGTCCCAATCTCTGGGCCACATTTGCTCAGAAGTTAGCTCCTAGCAACAGGATGAAAAGAATGTTATCTTGAACTTCACCTAAAAATAGCCCTTGCTTGGGAGTTGGAGAGAAATGGATTATTGTGTTCTTTGTTCTAAGTCTCTTTTGCTAAGCTAGGGGTGGGGGAGGAAAAGGCTGGTGTCTCAATTTAGATGCTACATATTCTAATTACTCTCAGGAAGTGTTTATACACTTTCTTTAATAAATATTTCTGCTAGGTATGGCAGCTCACACCTTTTGTGCTCTACACTTAGGAAGATGCTGCAGGAGGATTGTTGCTAAGGCCAGCTGGAAGTTCTGTGTCTTGGAAAAACGACAAACATGTTCTCCATTTGGTGTGTATGTGAGACTATTTCAAAAGATTTTAAATGATGGCTTGAAAAATAATTTTATAACCTTTTCTGGCAACCTAATGGCAGAGCACTTCACAGTATTAAGCTGAAAGAATTCTAATTTTTATTTATTTATTTATTAAGGTTTGGCAGTTTATTACACAGCAGCGCTGTTGCAAAAGATTATTAACACATGGTATCTTAATTGTAGAGCCACAAATCCCCAGACTCTCAATATTTCATGAAAAACTAGAGTATTTATTCCACTGCAAATGGAACAACCTTAGAGACTTAGCATACTTATAAAGCTCTTCCATGATAAATAACTTAGTAGTCTGGAAAATACTTTCTCATGTAATTTCCAAAAGCAGTTCTCATAAAATAAATCATATGGGAAGGATTTGACTTGTAGAGAGTCTGAAATGAAGCTTAATTCCTTAAGCAATAAGAAATAGCCAGCAATTTATTGCATTATGTAGAAAAAGTACTCCCACAATCCTCAGCAAGGTAAGCAAAACAGCAAGACCTAAGATATGCCTTTAATTAAGAGGTGCTGCTGGGCGATGATGGCACTCGCCTTTAATTCCAGCACTTGGGAGGCAGAGGCAGGCGGATTTCTGAGTTCGAGGCCAGCCTGGTCTACAGAGTGAGTTCCAGGATTGCCAGGGCCATACAGAGAAACCCTGTCTCAAAAAAACAAAAAGTGCCATCACCACATTTGCAAAGATCATTTTATGAAAACTGAGCTTTTCAAACAAGAACTTCCTCCTCCAGACATTTGCCCAGAAAGGATGGCAAAAAATGAAATAAGTAAAACAAAACAAAAAATGCAAAAACCCTCCATACCAGAATCAAATGGT
Source organism: Mastomys coucha (assembly GCF_008632895.1). Taxonomy (NCBI): domain Eukaryota; kingdom Metazoa; phylum Chordata; class Mammalia; order Rodentia; family Muridae; genus Mastomys; species Mastomys coucha. Next base: position 4,171,329 of record NC_045030.1, on the reverse strand, counting down.
ACAGACATTCTGGGGTATTTTTACTCATAATACAAACAAAATTTCCAAATCACTAGATAGGTAAATAATGGCATTTAATCATCAATAGGATTTTTCCATGGAGATAGCTAAAGCCTCCATAGAACTCTGTATAGAATTCTTTCCTTGACCTGCAATGGTAGCCATCCCTGAGACTTCTCAATCCAGTCATCTCATTCTTCATTGTAATACATTCAAATTGGTTGGAAAGCACAAGTAAGACAGCTCTATGGGCAAAGATGATGATCTGAGTTCAACTGCCAAGAACCACATGGTGGAAGGTGAAAACTCATTGCTGTAAGTTGTCCCCTGACATGTGTACTAACTGTGCCATGTGTACACACAGGCAAATAGTTGAAAGGTAATCACTTTAAGTGAAAAAATTGCATGTCTTGATAAATTTAATTTTGCATAGACTGTATTATTTAAAAGTTTTAAAGATTTATTTTTATCTTCTGAGTATGAGTGTTTTGTGTGAATTATGTATGTCTACCACAAGCATGTCTGCTGCCAGCGTAGATCAGAAAGGGATGTTGGATTACCTGGAATTGGAGTTAAGGAAGATTTTTAGCCACCATGTGGATGCTAAGAATTAAACCTCAGTTCTCTGCAAGAACAATAAGCCATCTCTCCAGCCCAAAGATGTTTTCTTTGTGGTAAATACCAACATCCCAGGAAAGAAAAATTTTCAAAAACAATAGAAAAATAACTACAGCTATTCAAATAATCACACTTGCTGAGGGAGCATGCCCAGGCCTCAGAAACAGACACTTTGAAGAGAGAACAACAGACTGCTTAGGCAGGCTCTTATAAAAGCCAATATCTATTCATGATAAAAGTCTTGGAGACAGAGAAATGGACAGAGCATATACCTCAACATAATAAAGGCTACGCACAACAAATCTACAGCCATCATCATACTAAGTGATGAAAAACTAACACTCATGATCAGAAACAAGACAATGGCATCCATGGTCTCCACCTCTATTGGTGATAGTGCCTGAAGTCTTACATTGAGCTAAGACTATAGAAGTATATAAAAGATGTAAATAAGAAAGTAAATAAGTCAATGCTTCCATACTTATAGATGATGTGATTGCAGACATAAGAGACCCTTTGGACATCACCATAAAGCTCTTCAAGCTGATAAGCACTTTCAGCGAAAGGGCAGAATACATAATCACCAACAAAAATATTAGACTTCGTATATACCAATGACAAACATTGTAGAACTCAAAAAAGTAACTCATTCATAATATCCACAGAATCTAAAATAAAATTCCCAAAAGTAATGCTGACCAAGAAAACAAAGGACTTATACAATGAAGTCTTTGAATCCGAGGAAGATATCAAAGATTGAAAGACTTATCATGCACATATGTTAGAAGAATTATTATTGTAAAAATGGCCATCTTTTCAAAATTAATTTATAGATTTGATGCAACTGCAATCAAAATATCAGGACCTTTCTTTCTTTCCTTTCCTTTCCTTTTC
>NC_045030.1:4158363-4169807 GCF_008632895.1 Mastomys coucha | reverse complement strand
TGAGACAGGGTTTCTCTCTGTAGCTCTGGTAGTCCTGGAACTCACTCTGTAGACCAGGCTGTCCTTAAACTCAGAAACCTCCCTGCCTCTGCCTCCCAAGTTCTGGGAATAAAGGTGTGTGCCACCACTGCCTGGCAAGGACCTTTCTTTATAGGCATAAGGGGAAACACAAATTTTATATGGAGGCCCAAAGACCAAGAACAGCCAAAGCAATTGAGAAGCAAAAGAAGGATCCATGTATAACTTCATGTAATTATAGCTACCTAATCTTGAAAAGGATGACAAAAAGTATGCATTGAAGAATACACTGTTGGTGGGAATGTGAATTTATGTAACCACTATTGAAATCAGTGTGGCAGTTCTTCCAGAAGATAGGAATGGATCTACCACAAGATCTATCTATACTACTCTTGAGCATATATCCAAAGCATGCCTCATCTTTCATCAAAGAAAGTTGTTCAAGTATGCTCATTGCTGCTTTTTGTATAATAGCCGTAATGTAAAGAAACATAGATGTTTCTCAACAGAAGAATGGATTAAAAAAATGTGGTACATTTACAAGATGGATTGTTACTCAGCCATTTTAAAAAATGACATCATGAAATTCAGAAGCAAATGAATGGAACTACAAAAATTCATCCTGAATGAAGTATCTCCTACACCCCCCCCAAAAAAAGACCAATATGATATATGCATTCACTTGAGTGTGATATTAGCTTCTATGTCAATGATAACCAAGCTACAGCCCATAGAACAACAAAGAAAAGGTGGAGTAAGGTACCAGATGGAACATATAGACCTTGTTATGGAAAGGGAAGTGAAATAGATATATATGGATGGAAAGGGATCTGGAATGGAGGATCAAGTGGGGAGAGGAGAAAAAATTGTAAAAGGAAATATAAGGAGTGACAGCTAAACTTAAGAAGTGTTTGAGGGATGGTATGGAAGCCAATACAGTAGAAACTTCCTAAAATATATAAGTGGTACATAATCACTTGCCTTATACATAAGTGAAGGCAAGATAAATTAAATCATCAAATAATGAGGAAGACAGAACTTCAACTGGCCATTTCTTTTCACCCAGTGAGGCTTCTAGGGTCATGATTGGGTTACATGCAATTGTGTTGTTGGCCGAACTGGCCTTACAGGACTGACCAAACAACCCAGGCTGTTATCAGAAATACAGATTGTTCTCTGAAAACTGACAGTAAGGCCCTATTCCTGAACATAGCACCTGTGCAACTCACTAAATATAGAGAAGTTGAGCTGCTGCCTACATAGAACCTTCATCCCTTTGTTCTAATGCCTTTGATAGAGGAAGGTACTCAGTAAGCTATCAAAAGAGAAATATAAACAACAAGCCAGCTGCAAACCCTTTATGCAAAATGCTGTCCTGCCTACAAGATATGCTATGGCAAAGACTGTGAGAGTAATCAAAAAAAAAAAAATTAAGGCTTACCCCATGAGTTATAACCCATACAAAGATATAACCCATACATATTGCTTGGGTGACCAAGAACCTGAGACTAGATAACCCAGAGACCTAGGTAAAACCAAATAATGCTGGCCTAAATTTGTTTAATATAGTGATAAATTGACTCCTAATAATATTCTGCTATACTCATAGATCAGTGTCTTGTTCAGGTATCATCAGAAATGCTTTCTCCTGTAGCAAATGGGAACAAATAGAGAGACCCACAGTCAGACATCGTTTAGAGAGTAAGAGATCTTGGAACTTTCAGTCCTAAATGGGATGTCTCCATCGATCCCTCCCCTCAGAGTTCAGGGTTCCCCCTCAAGAACCCTGAATAAGAGAAGGCATAAAGAGTGTAAAAGCTGGAGGGGATGGAAGATACCAAGAAAATAAGGCTTTCTAAATCAACACAAACAAAGGTCATATGAACCCACTGAGACTAATACAGCATGCACAGGGCCTGCAATTGGTCCTCTGAATATATATTATGGTTTTCAGTTTAGTGTTTTTATGGAAGACCTGAGTAAGTGAATGAGTGAGTATCTGACTCTTGTGCCTTCTTTTAGGCTCTTTTCTTTCTTGTCTTGTCCTGAGCAACTCTGAAGTAATAATTTTTATTTTATCTTTTAAATTTTTATTTTGTTATTAGCCATCAGGAAAATGTTAATTGAAAATATGTTAGGATCCATTGAACACCAATCAGAATGGCCATCATCAGAAATAGAAAAAACAGCAAATGTTGGCATGGATGTAGGCAAAATAGGACAATTGTACATTATTAGTGAGAGTGCAAATTAGTACAGCCACTCTGGAAGTTGGTCTGGGTGTTTATTAAAAAAAAAAAAAACCAACTAGAAGTAGATCTAACTAACGGCTGAGCTAGACCACATGAGATTAAATGCAAAGTACTATACCCAATGACAAGGATACCTGCATACTTATGTTCGTTGCTACCCTAGTCACAAAAGTGAGCAAATGGAACTAACTTAGATGTCCATCAACTAATGAATGAATAATGAAAAGGTGGTATATGTACACAATGGAATATTACTCACCAGTAAGGAAAAATTAACTGATAAAATTTATAGGTAAATAGAACTGGAAAAAAAAAGAATACAGAGTGAGATCACCCAGGCCAAGAAAGACAAATGATACTTCATCAAATTTCTGGTTTCAAAGCTTTTGAGAGTTTAAGAGGAGTATATGTGGAAGGCAAGAAAATAGAAATTGGGCCATTAACATGAGGGATAAATTTATAGGGAATGAGGAAAGTAGAATAGAGCTGAAATAAAAGCAAAAAGTGAAAACTCTGGTGGCAGAAGGGCTCAAGCATGTAGCAAATTGATGGGGCTGGGGAAATGAAGGACCAGAGAAGTCCTATCTAAAAGGGAGCATTTGTGAAAAAGCTACTTTAGAACTTAAGATCTTACAACCCAGGCTAAAAGAAAAATAGGAGCAGATAATAGCACATGTGTGATAAGGAAGAATATTAGAAAAATAGTGGGAACTAAAAGTTTAAGTAAGGTTGGGGACAGAGGAGTGGAAGAAAGGGGCAACAGAGGTATGTTAAAAAAATAAGGATGTATGAAGAAACCCTCTAAAAACCTACTATTTTCTAAGTTACGTAAAAATGCAATGTTTAAAAAAGAGTTTGAAGAGAATTATTCAACTTCAGTGAACAATGCTGCTTCTAGAAGACTCAGAAAATTAAATGAAAATGTTGGTGTCCAGCACAGTTTACCTCTCTATAAGTTATTGGTCAGAAAGTCTTCAGACATACACAAAACACAATTGGCTATTACTGTTGTTCTTGGTTGCCCACCATTACTTTAGCTTTTTGCTGAAGTGCCACACTCTCTGGCTGCAGAACTCAGAAACTAATCATTAACTGACCAGAAAACTCTCCTTGATGGCTAGTTTTCATGAGCTGAAAGGTGCTGAGGAAGAAAAATTCATCAATGGTCTCATCCATTGATGAACCCTGAACACTACTATACCAACCGGACAGATAGATGTGTGCACTTGTGCAAGAGTGGCAAGATATTTACTGGGGTAACAAATCTCTCGATTGGATTTGATGTCTGTTCCACAGGATGGATATCATGCAGTCAAATTCTATGGCTAGGGAAGTCATAGGTCCTAGAGGAGAATCTGTTGATGATGTTTTGTTTTTCTAAAGAATCCTGTTATGGAATTGATTGTCATGGTTAGCCTTAGTTTCTAACTTCAAAGAATCTAAAGTGACCTAATTGTGGAGCCTCAACTAATTGTCTTTTTCAAATAGGTATGGGCATGTCTGTGAGGGACTATCTTCATTGTTATTTGATACAGGTGGGCCCAGCCCACTGTGAACTGCACAATCCCCAGGCAGGTCAGTACTAGGCTATATAAGCTCGCTAGCTATTCATGAAACAGAAGAAGCCATCAAGTCATCTTCCTCTATGGTTTCTGCTTCTAGGTTACTGCCTTGAGCTCTCTTGCTCTGACTTCCTTCAGTGATGAATGGTAACCTGAAGAGTAGGTCAAATAAACCTTTTTTTCTCAAGTTTCTTTTGGTAAGAATGTATTATCACAAGAACAGGTATCAAAAGAGAACAGGGGCAGAATTTAGGAGAAAAAGAAGAGGGGAAAGGGAAAAAGAGGGGAAGAATCAGGCATGGGAGGGGATGGAGGAGATGTACAGAGGGTCAGGAATTTGAATTGAACAGTGTGTAGCAATGGGGAATGGGGAACTAGGGATAGCAACCAGAAAGTCCCAGATGCCAGGAAAACAAAAGCCTCAAGGGGATGACATTAGCTGTAATACACCACAAAGGGGAGGGAAAACCTGTGCCCCCTGGGTGAGGGATGGGGTCACCCACCCACCTCCAAAATTTTAACCCAGAATTGCTCCTGTCTAAAGGAAATACAGGGACAAAGAGTGGAGTAGAGACTGAAGGAAAGGCCATCCAGAGACTGCCCCACCTGGGAATCTATTCCATATAATCAAACCCAGACACTATTCTCGATGCCAAGAAGTGCCTGCTGACAGGAACCTGATAGAGCTGTCTCCTGAGAGGTCCTGCCAGTGCCTGACCAATACAGATGTGGATGCTTGCAGCCAACCATTAGACTGAATACGGGGACCCCAATGGAGGGGTTAGGGGAAAGACTGAGGGAGCCGAAGGGGCCTTATCTGGCATCAATGGGAGGGGAGGCCCTTGGTTCTGTGGAGGCTTCATGCCCCAGTGTGGGGGAATGCTAGAGCAGTGAGGAGGAGTGGGTAAGTGGGTGGGGGAGCACCCTCATAGAAGGGGGTAAGGGGACGGGATAGGGGGTTTGCAGAGGGGAAACTGGGAAAGGAGATAACATTTGAACTGTAAATAAACCAAATATCCAATTAAAAAGATTTGCATAAGCAATAAAAATGATACAAATTTAAAAAATAAGATAACAAAATAAAAGAAAATTTAATGCTGAGTAAAGTAACCCAGACCCACAAAGACAAATGGTACGTGCTCTCTTTCATATATAAAATATAGCTTTAGATCTTTAAATTTATGTGCTTAACCTGAAGTCGTGTAATCCAGAAACCAGAAAGAGGCCATTGATGATGATAGAGGAAGAGTATAAGGGGGAAGATAAAAGAACACAGGTAGTACGAATTGGAAAAGAGGAATAAAGGGAGCAAGTTAAATGAGGTGGGAAATGGGAAGGTAAGGCAAAGAAGGGGTAAGGATAGTTAACATTAAAGATTTTGAAAAAGCTATGTAGGATTCTATTTCATAAGTTTTCTAAAAATATATAGTTTATTAAAATGAGCTTAATTGGCATTACCCTATATAGGGTAATGGCATTTCTCACAGAAATAAATTATCAAACAAAAAAGCCTATGGCTAGTTGAAGAATATCCCTCTCTTAAGAATTGCTGTATAAAGGAGCCCCAAGATACCATACCCAAAATAACAGAGGTTATTACCATTGCTCTTTGCTGCCAACTAGAACTTTCATGGTAAGACTCTATTGCTGACCTGATAATAGTTATATATGCCTTTAATTCCCACACTTGGGAGACAGAGACAGGAGAATTTATATGCGTTCCAGACCATCCTAGTGTACATAGTAAGTTCAAAGACAACTAGCATTATATAGTGAGACCATGTAGCCAGTCTTTCCTACATTGTAAGTTCTACGTTTTCCCACCCTTTGTCTCCCTGGTTTCACCACCTAACACTAGATAGAAAAGAAATAAGGATAGGGGGGATAAAGGAATTAGAAAAATTCCTGAATCTGATTTTCTTTTTGTTTCTTCTTTGAGCACAACTACTAAGAAGCCACAACCAACCTCTCTGAAGAACCATCCATCCTCTACTGAGGCTCTAGCATTTATATACCCTCTGAACAGTTCCCAGAATTCCAAACATCACAAAACCACAGGAATTCTGTAAACTCTGTAGCCGACAAAACCATGTTTCTGCTAGAGCACAAGGCAAATCATAGTCAACTGCTGTGGACAATCTGAAACAACCCCATATATCCATATCTGAGATTAAAATTAAAATATATTCTTATAATAGTTCTATGTTTTTGAAAGAAATCAAAATTCTATAGTGGTCACTAAAAGACCCTGTTTCAAAACAAAATAAACAAAAACCTACGGCTGAAGACAACAGAAGGCACTATGCAAGCTGCTGGGGGAGAAAAGTAACCAACAGTTTTACTTACCTGCAATTATGATTGGCTTGGCGAGATATGTCTATTTTTGCTTTAGCAGCATAAATGTTATGGGTAACCAACAACTTTTTAATTGAATTTAAGGCTTACGCCATAGGAAGTAACTCATGTGTCTTACTATAAACTGGATAGGAACACATTGCTGGGAAGGTTATGGGCCTAGTGGACATTACACTATTATTAGTCTACTAAATGGACATAATACCAAACTGCCTTCTGAATAATATCCTTATACCTACAGATATGTACAGATTTTATCCTTCACCAGAGAACATTCTTTTTGCATTAGATGGCAGTTAATACAGAGATTCACAACTGAACAAAGTGCAGAGAATAAGTTATGATGAAGTACTCAACCCAATGAAACAGGAAACACTGCAGAAGAGGGAAGTAGAAAGATCCAGGGATCAAGAAAGGCACCTGAAAATAGTGTCTTCTGAAAAGGATATTAGACTCAAGAATTTATACCAACTATGCCTGCCTGTCCAAGATCTAACCTTTAACATTCCAGCATGGATAGGGAAAGGGTCACCAGGCCCACCCCTATCTGAGGTGCTATTGACAGTTAATGGCTGTTGAAAGAAAGAGAGCCAGTTTTCTTTATGGTATATTGTTAGCGTCTTTTTTTTTTATATAGATATTTTCTTTATTTACATGTCATATGGTATCTCTTTTCCCCGTTTCCCCTCCGAAAAAAAGAAACAAAATAAAATAAAATGAATTTTTAATAACTGTGTTACAGTTGTTTCTCTTAGCCCAGCTAGCTAACAAATAATTGAGACTGGACTAGTATATTTTAACAACCTTTAAAGTCAGAATAAGTGGACACAGTATTTCTCTATTTTAATCCTCTAAGATACGCTGGTATCCTCCCAGCCAAAATCCCAGATATACTTGAATTTTATGGCTTTCTCTGCTCTAGCTGTTTTCCCATCATATCTCTTAGACTCTCACCCCATGACTAATCCCCACTTCCTCTCCAGTCTATTCCTGCCCTATTCTCTCTTCTGCTCAGTCATGGGCTGATCTGCTTTTACTGACAAATTAAGAATGAATCAGGGGTTGCAATGTTTATACAACATTGAGACAGGAGATACTTAGAAGAAGAATTGTAACCAAATATGAGGGGAGGGAGCACAGAAATCAGCATTTTAATTACACAATATGCAATAACATTATACCTACAGTACATACACTCTGGTAGGCTTCTCATGCTCCAAAAGATACCCCGAAAACAATGCATACAGAAACAATACTAATGAGACAGCATAGATTACTTTAAGAAAAAAAAAGGTAAAAGAGGACATGAAAAAGGGAGGGGGCACGTTGGGAAAGATCTTGGTGGATTCAGAGAAGAGAAATGAATTAAGATAGTCTAAAAACATTTTATAGATTTGGTATAACATTGCCAAAGATTAAAAATCAATTGCCATGCAAAGGACTGGCAATATGTATCAGCAGTAAAGGCATTTGTTATCGGGAATGGTAACTTGGGTTTAATCTCTGAACGCACACCATAAAAAGAAAACACTAAGTCATTCATGTTGAACTTTAACATATACACATACACTAAATCAATCAATCAATCAATGTAATTTTTGAAATCATCAAAAAGACAATGGTGAAAGAAAGAAAAAGCCCTAAGTTTAAAAATATTTCTTGAATAGCACAGTTCAATATCAAATAGCTGTCAAATTGTTCTTTTTATATTTATTTATTTATTTGTATGAGAAATGTATATGTGTGGTACATGTGCATGAGTGTGTGGGTGTACTTGTGCAGGTCAGTGGAGGATACCAGGTATACTGCTCTATGCACTTTATTCCCCGGAGACAGGGTCTTCTTACTGAACTTAGAGCTAGACTATCGGCCAACAAGTCTCAGCAATCCCTCTGTCTCTGATCCATTCAGAAGCGGGGCTAGAGGTATCTAAGTGATCATACCAGGCTTTTCATTTGGATGCTAAGGAATTGAACTCTGATCCTCATGTTGGATAATAAGTATTCTTACCTGTTGAGCCATCATCATCTCCCAGGCTCTATTTTCCATCTCTGTGCCTATCATCTGGCAGACAAGTAGGTCACTATTCACTGACTAGTATTGATCTGTTGGCTACAGGCTGAGAAGCACACCATAGGTAATGATATCTTTAATCAGGATTCCCATTCACTGGGTCCTGGTATTTCAACCTCCTCATCCATCTCAATGAACACCACAATGCACATATACACCATGGTTAAATACTTTCTCTCTTAAAACAATGACAGTCCCAGTTTATCTTTGATTATTCTCACTATTGCTTTTGTCTTCATAGACAAAGTTCTATTTCCTGTCATCTATCTTTTATTCACTTTTTGGTGTCTTCTAACCTGACTCTGTCCAAACTAGTTCTAAACGGTAGTCTTTTCATAGACTTATTGACCTAGTAATTATCTATGTGGCATAATGACCTCTTTCAGCCATTATCTTGGAAGTCTTCTCTTCTTCCTGTGAGATATCAGTGACCCACTTCACTTAGCACTTCTTGCTTAGATGTTGGGAAATGACTCTTCTGTAGTTCTTGCTACCTCTTTCTTTGATACTTTCTATTTTTCTCTCCAGGATTCTCTCTCTATAAGCAGCAAGCTTCATTCTATAATTTCTGTTCTAGGGCTAATACTTCCATTTACACATTGCAGTAAACACCCTTCCACTACTGATTTCAGCACATGTAACTGACTGGAGTGAGCACCTTTTTCCCCAGAGCTAAAATTGTTTCTCTCAGAACTTAGTCCCAAACTGACTTCATTCAAATGGTACAACCTAGTGAAGTTATTCTTTTTAATTTACTCTGTTTAGTTCCCTTCACTGTTCTAATTTTCAGGTTTTGTATTTTATACCGGAAGAATACCATCTAACTCAGAAGACTGGTACAGACTAAACAAAACAATGCAGGTAAGAATTATCAGCAGTTCCTAAATATAACAAATTATCAACAACATCAGACTTTGCTTACTTCCTTTTGTATGTTCTTATATTAATTCTTTACCAAAATTAAGGTAGCTGATGCTTTATCAGATTTTTTTCTTCCCTCCCTTTCACTCATCCTTTGACAAATATTCACTAAGTACCTGCAGGCATTCTCTAAGGAAGTAGGGATAAACCATTGACTAGAACAAATGCTGAAAATGTAGCCCAGTGCTTGTGTGCTTGTTTCACACTTACAAGGCCATGGGTTTGCTCATGAGATACATACATGCAGACAGATATATAAGTGAAATAAGTCACTTGCAAAATGACAGTGTATGATTCGATTTATCAGAGCTACTAAGAGCACTAGTACTCACAGAGACAGAAAATAGAATGGTGAGTGCAGGAGATGGGACCAAAGCAATGGGAAACTAGTTTTGATGGAAGCAGAAGGTCATTCTGGAGTCAGGAAGGGAGTTCTGGAGATACGGTACGAGAATGTATAGTTAAAAATACCTAAACATCTAACTGCTATAGTATAGAGATCTTTACCATTCTTATATACTGTAAAAAGCAAGCAAGCAAACACACACACAAAGTATTGTGAAATAAAAAACAATGTAAATCCTTTAAACTATTCCCTACAAGTTTCCAATTATGGTTTTTAAAATATATGTCATATTATTCTTCTGTAAATATCTTCAATATTTTATCCAGACAACATCTATGTAACCAAGCTATCAATATTGTACACTATCTGACCCCTTAACTATAAGTCTATCTTTTGCAAGGCTCTCTCCAGTACTCCAACACAGATCATGAAGTCAAAATGATTTCAAAGAAAAACTGAAGGACATACATCACCTGGATTTAAGTTGTATCATAAAGATATAATAATCAATAATCAATCAAAGCAGTAAGATGAAATTAGAGAAATTTTAAGCGATAAAATGAAATTAAAGAATGAAAAACAGACCAAAAAGATATGATCAGCTGATTTTTGAGAATATCATGATGGTAATTCAACTGGGAAAAATGTTACTAACTGTATTAGTCCAGGTTCTCTAGGGGAACAACTCGGTTGTCTAGACGACTGTATCTCCTATATCTTGTGTGTGTGTGTGTGTGTGTGTGTGTGTGTGTGTGTGTGTATGTATATACATATATATATATACACATATATATATATATATACATACATACATATATATGACTTACAGTTTTTGTCCAGATACTCCAACAATAGCTATCTACCAACAGAAATTTCAAGAATCCAATAGTTCTTCAGTTCACAAGGCTAGATGTCTCAACTGGTATTCAATATATGTTGGAGTCCTAAAGAAGTAAGCTCTGATAGCAGTGAAGACATAAACTTGCTAGCAAGACTGAGAACACATAGGCAAAGAAATAAGGCTTCCTTCTTCCATGTCCTTATAGAGGCTTCCAGCAGAAGGTATGGCCCATATTAAAGGTGTGTCTTCCCACATCAAAGGATATATATTAAAGGTGTGTCTTCTAACTTCAAATTATTTAATTAGGAAAAACTCTCTCACAGGATTACACAGAAACTTGGATTTTAGTTAATACCAAATTTAGTCAAGTTGACAAACAACATCTATCACACTAGCAAATAGTACTTGTGTACTCGATATGCATGGAGGAAAAAAGACTTCAGTCATTACCTATACTAATATATCATATATGTATACAATATATGTAGTGGCAAAAATTTGTATTATGTATATATATATATATATATATATATATATATATATATATATACATCATGGTTTATATATTAACACATACACCATATAAATGGTATATACTAATGTGTTGTATTGGTTATACATAACCTATAGTATGGTACATATAATGATAATATGAAATGTAAGAAAATATAACTAGATGATAGATTAAATGTAAAAGAAAGATCTATAAAACTTCTAGGAGAAAACAATGATTTTGTGAACTTACAATATGTGAAAATTTCTTATGATTCCTGAAGCATAAACGAAAAAGAAAACAGTAATAGTAATAGACTATTAAAATGAAAAACATTCTCATTAAAAAAATAACACCAGACCAACAAGGAGGCACAGGCTGCAGAAGCAGTAGAGCAGCTGGGACAGGGTCCTTCCTGCCTCCATCTACACCCAGGAGGTGCAGCACTTCCACAGCCCTCTGTGCACCATTCCCTCAAGCTGAGAGCTCATCTCCAAGGAGTGCTCTGACACTGGGACTCAGGTGAAAGCCTCTTTTTCTTTCTTTTATTAGATGTTTTCTTTATTTACATTTCAAATGATAT